>NC_133813.1:7098198-7403198 GCF_043250625.1 Sebastes fasciatus
TGGCCTGAGGGAGAACAGTGTGCCCGTACAACCACACACAAATACACACACGCACTCGGATGTTTTAGCAGAAATGTTCCAAATGGTTTCCATTAACAAAGCTAATTTTGTGTTATTGTTTTAGTTTAGTTGTGGGAAGTTCACACACACGCTACAATAATTACAAAAAAATAACAAGAAATGTGAGTGTGTTTTTGTGTTTGTGAAGGGGATATTGGTTTATGCACCTGTATTGACTCCTGATGTCATGTGTGTGAAACAAATAACCTACAAAAAAACAAAAAACATGGATCCATGGACAACAATGCATGGGGAAAAACAGTTCCAAAACAGCAATTAAATAGTTAAATGGTATCAAAATGTATTAGCAATGACAGGAAATAAAGCCAGTGACAGCTCAAGCACAATCGTTACACTCCATGTCCTCATTATCAGTCCAATTAGGGCCAAGTTCACCATAATAAAAGCACTGCCCACCGGCCGGAACACAGCCAATAGGAACGCTCTCTCTCTGACCTGTGATTGGTCAGAGTCTTCCGTCACAGGCTAGATTTTTTAAAGCCTGAAAACAGAGCCATGAGGAGGTACAGAAGTCTATCTCTCAGAATACTTGAATTACAATATGCTGAAATGTTATATGGAATTTTTGCCCAATGATACCAAAAACGTGTTGCCTACTGAAGCTTTAAATATAGATGTCTGCGTTATAAAACCTGCTAACAGTTTCATATCCAACACCAAAGCAGTTATTTGACTTCCCCGTGTCTTGTCTTCTCTGCTCTTCCCAGGCACTGACTTCATCTTCCATGACATCGACAGTGACGCCTCTCTGACGAGTCTAAGTGACTGCTTCATGGCCACTCCAGATGTAGGCTCCTTCCAGGCTCGGGCGGGGAACCCCATTGACCGCCTGTACTCCATGCAGACCTCCTACTTTGCCTCTTGAGACAGCCCACCATCACTGTTCATCCCAGGGCATGAACGGTGATCACACAACAGTGAAGACACACAGGCTCCAGAATTGTCCTGCAAGACATGAATCAGTAAGCAGGGAATAAGTGACTGCAGGACAGAATCCACCAAATATACCTGACTGACCTCCACCAGCCAAAGGAAAGAGAAAACTTGAAACTGAAACTTCTCGTGACACCTGCTGTCTGCACGGCGGGGATTTGAAGCAGTATAGGCCTACATTTGGCTTTTCAGCTGGGTTCATTTTGTTGGAGAGATAGCTGTCAATATGTGTACAGATATCACAATGGAAGTGTTTATTAGTGGTATGGAAAGTTGGAAAATTGAGTCCAAATCAAACAGTGTCACAGAAACAAACAGTTTAATAGGTGCAGGTAACATTTCATTTTGCAGGTCTTCAAATTTCATGGTAATTAGGTGATAATTAGCAAGTAATCTATTTGAAATTTCTTTGGAATTACTGCCAAATTACCCCAATATTTACCTCAAAATTCATCGAAAATTACTTTATTATAAACATTATTTAATAATTATATTATAAAGTAATTTCCGATAAATGTTGAGGTAAATATTGGGGTAATTTGGCAGTAATTCCAAAGAAATTTCAAATAGGTTACTTGCTAATTATCACCTAATTACCATGAAATTTTCAGACCTGTTAAAATTAAGTGTTACCTAGGTGCATTAATAGTGTTGTTGATAAAGTTGTTTTTAATGGGACAATTAAGCAAATATAGTTTTGGTGATGTATTTTTAGCCGACTACCAAGCTTTCCTGGTGTTGGTCTGTGAGCCAACTGATGTATATAATGTTCTAAATGTAATTACTGTTCTTCAGAAACAGCCAGTTTTGCATGTTAGAATGGACAGCGATTTATTTATTTCTCAGCAACGTGCTGGTATACAGTAAATCAAACAAATCTATTTAAAAAGACAATATGATCCCATTGTAAAGTACAAAAAAAAAAACTAATTCATTGATTATTTGATTCTGCTATTTATCATGGTATTTGTGTTGTTTTAATGAGTGTGTAAATTACTATTGTTTTGTTATTTATTTTTCCATTGAGATCATCTGGACATTATCAAGAGGGCATTTTTAATTTGCTATCTTACCAAAAGTGTCAGAACTTCAAATAAAAAATGCATTCTCTTGAGTTCTTGTCTTTTGTCGAATAACATGCACAACAATGACAGGAAAATTCAACTGAAAAGATATCTGTACGTACAAGAAATTTGAATAAAAAATACTCTATATTCCATGCTACAATATATCCACATAAAAGAGTTCATATGATATCTTAGTTATTATCTAGTTATTTTTCATTCTCCTACAAATGTCCGGCAACACGAGCAATCAGTGCAGCTGTGCAGGCCCTACCGTGCATAACCTGCAGGTACGTTTGTTATGTAAAATAGTAAGTTACGTAGTGCGTTAGTTAAGTATGTAAGTTATGTAACAAAACTAAGGTAAAATAACTCAATAATAATCAAAATTTTGACCTGATGATTTGGGGTAAATTAAAAGTCAGAGGATCACCAAAGTTATAACAATTTATCCTGAAGGAAACATGATTGCCTGTACCAAATTTTGTGCCAATCCATCTAATAAATGTTGACCGGTGGTGCTATTTGGAAAGTCAGAGGATCAACAAAGTCCTTAAGATAAATCCTCTTGGGACTATAAATATCAGGATTAAATTTCATGGCAATCCATCCAATAATTGTCGAAACGTTTTACTCGTAACCAAAAACCTCGTGGCTCATGTCTGGGGACCGCGAATGTCAGAAAAAAACTATTCATGCAATCAGTCCACTATTTGGTCCAGACTTTTCAAAGTGGTGGAATGACTGACTGGATGACAGTAATTATAATGCATTATAAAATAATTATAATGTATTACAAATATGTAAAATAATAGTGGAACATTTTAAATTGAGTGTGAGGGGTAATTTTGATTTACATTTTTGTCAGCCGGATGCAGAGAAGATGTATTGCTTGAGTATACCTCAGTGTGAACAGTTTGCTGGTAATGGCATACTTAATTGTTAATTTAGTCCGCAGTATGAAGTCCATACTGATTATTGAGTAGCTTCACCACCCAGATGTTGTAATAGCTGCTTGGGGGCAGACCAACAACAGAATCCTAGAGTAAAAAAAATCCTGATGTCTCAAATGTAATTTGAGGGAAGCTTCCCACAAGCTGTGATGTAATGAAATAATAAGCAGAAAAAGTAGAGGAAAGGGTATGGGAGAATGGCAGAGATAAATGATAAGGAGAGGCAAGAGAGTGAGAGAGTCCAAGAGTGAGAAAAGAAGAGAAGAGGAATTCACAGGAATCAGTAGGTGAGTTTTGCCTGAGGTGTGTAACATTGTGAGGTGTTAGGCAACACCTGGCCAACTCCTCCATCATCCTGACAGCAGATCAGCTCGACATTTGTGCTGCACCTCGTTTTCTCACAAACCTACACCGAGATCTATCTTGATAAGCAGCTGCTTCTCTCAGAACTGGTTGCTCTTTTCTTAGTCTTCTCTCTCTCGTCTATTGCCCTTGAGTACCTTGAAGGAGAAGTGATATCCATTACTCATCAGTCCCTTCTCCTTTCTCTTGCTCTCCTTTTTCTCCCCTAAGGCAACAAATAGATTGTTATACTGACCCTAACTAAACCTACGTAGGCTATAACACTATAGTAATCTAAATTAGTCATATGGTTCCAGGAGAGGCTGACTAGAACCACAACTGAAAGTAAACAAACACACAAAAAGTGTTTATTACGCATACAAATCCTTAAAGGAAAGTTCCAAATGTATATTAATCCTAGTGTATTTCCCACAAATGTGTGTTACGGCTGTATGTGTTTTCTGTGCTGTTGTCCTTTTTCCCTCTCCAGTAGCTCTGCCCAGGTGTGCTGCATTGCTCAACGAGGTTGGGAAGGAAGTGCTTAAAAGCTCCTGTGCCAGCAGCGGAAGGGAGAGGCCTGTGGTGTGGGGACTGCTGGTCTTGTTGCCTCTCAGCTTATGATTCCATATTGTCTCGTTCGTATTTCTTTGTTAATAAATCCTTTGCATTTGAGTGTTTTAAATGTGTCTTCTGTGGTTGATTTGGGTCAGTGTTGGAGTGTTGTTTGCCCAAGGGTGGAGCGTAACAAATGGGGGCTCGTCCGGGATCGAACATCCATGTGTGTAGAGTTTGTCTTTTTTTGTAAGATCATTTGTGGTTATTGTTGCTTGTTTAGTTGTGCTTTTGACTGGGTAACTGATTGACCAGCTTGGGATTTTGGTTTAGAGCACCCTGACTAGTTAGTCATCAGGCAGGTTTGAAGAGCCTGCCACTTTGTTATTTTGCCTTTCTTATTTTTGGTGGTAATCCTGAGTGGGGGTACGCTTCAGTGTATTGCAGTTGGCTACACCTTTGGTCTTGATTTGAGTGTTTTAAAGGTGTCTTCTGTGGTTGATTTGGGTCAGCATCAGGGACATCTCTCACAGGCTTCTGAAGGGACATTTTGAAGCTTGGATTTGGTTTACTGCTCATTGCCATCATTGTCATCTTCTTGAGTCAGAAAATTTGTGTCAAAGTTGAGTGAGTTGAGGCGAAAGCAGAATATGATAGACTGAAACATCTGTGTTTCTCTGTGTTTCTCATCAAAACCCACTGGATGTATCCTTGCAGGTTGGAGCATATTGGACAATAATGTTTAAAGTTTCACAAATTATAAATACCCAAAGCCCAGAGCAGTGGCTGCAGCATGAATTAGTTGCTGAAATTGTAACTAAAAATGTGGATAAACTAGCACAAGTGAGATTGACACATTGTTTTAGAGAATGCAGTCAGGCTCTTTTTGAAGTCTACCATTTTTTTGTACAGTTCAAAACAGAGAAGTAAAAGGAGTCTAACAAGAAAAGTCAATAGTGGCAGCCCTGGTTTTAAAGAGGGGATTGAAAATCATCAAACACGGAGAAAGTGCACAACTAGCAGCTAGTCATCTATCTCAGACACACACTCAATTAGTGTTTTTCTCCGAGGTAAAGAAAAGTATGATAGTAATGTGACTGAGGGCAACAGGTGACAGAGTTGAGCAGAAAGTGAGTTTGTTTCAAGATCTGTGGAGACCAAGGTGTCAGCCACTGATTCAGGGTCAGCCAATAGCATTGCCGCTTTAGACAGCCCAGTTTTCCTCAGGGTAGAGGGCCGTATCGTACCTGAGTGGCGGCTCGGCCAGATTGACTGCTCTGTTCGTTCACACCTGTTATGTCAGATTACCGCTGTGATAAGATGTAGAGAAACAGCACATTGTCAGAAGCTGACTCACAGCTCAGCGCAGCGGGCCTAGAGCGGAGCCCCGGGGGCCACGAGCGTCAGACGCTCACCATTTATCTCATATTTACATGAGAGCGCCAAGAATGTGGCATGTGTGAGGATTAGCATTCCTGTAAGTGAGATCAAATCTACAGATGTGTGAAGAGGCAAAGCCGCCTTCACTCATGTTTAACAATCAAATCTCACCTGCTCTTCACTTTAACTCACAGCCCTGTATGTTTGTTTAAAAACTCTTCAACATACACTTGATCTATTTCTAAGTTTCACATCCAACTACGATTTCATGTGCTCTAACAACTGAAAATGATATTTCGACACGTTGACACTTAGGACAGAATGAAGTACCGTACACTGAAAGAAACTATCAATCAAAAAAGTCTAAAATGTTACATCAAGGTAATGAAGGTTTGCTTTAAAATGATCCAGGGTTTTTTTAGTCAACTATAGAACCATTTCTATAATTTCTATTATAATTAAAGCTGCAAGCAGCGATTAACGAACGCACCTTCCCACACATCGGAGGTACTGGCGGGACGGCGGTGGACTTGACTCTGCTGAGTTCAATGACACCTCCCACAGGAGTCTACGACAAACGGTACATGAGTTATGAAAGGGGGCGGGGCTAATGTGTAGGGGGCGGGGAACACCGTCACTAGAAAAAGAGAATCTCCTTGCTGGGCGAAAATGGCACATTGAATTCAAAATGGCTAACTTCCTGTTGGGTTTTGGGTATACCTCCAAGAGGCGTTTTTGTGCGTCTCCACATGTTACATCTGCCTACCAAATTTCATACATGTAGGTAAAACCTGAACGAGGAGCTCAATTTTTCCAACACCCAAGCCCGAGACCCTTAAAATAATAACTTTTACACCACGTCTGATGGGTGTGCAAAGTTCAACAATTTTTCAAGCACCTTAAGGCCCTCAAAAATGCGATTCATTTTCATAAATAACACAACAATTTTGCTGTTGGTGCTCGGGCCCTAATGAAATGAAATGGCCATTATGAAAGGAGAACTCTATGTAGAAAGAAAGGGCTGGCAGTAGCAGCACTGTAGCAGCAACTCTGTCGGTGTGGACACCACACGCGTCCGAGACACAGCAGTAAGTGTTTCTTATTGGTTAAGTTGTGCTTAAACTCTTTTTTTATGTTATACAGGGTTGTTATAGATATCTTAAAACATTTTGAGAAATATCTAAAATACATGGTACTACTTCTTCTTATCAGGTATCTGATGAAAGCCCAGTGAAGAGTGCCGTGAGCATGTTTTGTCACCTTGGCCTTTGAATCACCTGAGAAATGCTTGCCGGTAACATCGAGGCCAAACGTTGTTGGGCGGCAGGTTTCATCGTGCAGAAAGCCACTGACATCTGTCTCACACTGTATCTTCCACCTGACTGAACGCAAACCATGAGCTGTCTTTGTGTGCTGCCGTATATACGCATCACTTTTTTATGATCAATTGTTTGGCAAGGAGGCGGCTGTTTGTCTTTCACCCAGCAGCTTGACGGGGCGGAACAAATTGAGTTATTCCACTCATGCTCACTCACAGCTCATACAGAGGAGGAAGGGATTTGTTGCATGTTGGGTAAATATTGTTGCCGTCTGTCAGTCATGAAACCAAGTTGAAGAGGTGGATGAACTACATGTACTGTTCAGTGACCCAGATACAGGATGTGCATCTGCCAGGTATAAGGTGTAAACTCCGAAACGGAAATCACACTGCAGGGATTACTGGATTCAAACCTGAGGTGTGAGGGTTTGCAGAAACTGTGTGGGCTGTGTAACCACTAACGTTAGCCACACCATGGCTGGCTTGTATTGATTGTGGCCACTCGTCTTTCATAGTTTTATTATTGGATAGTTTACATTACCTCTCCTGGGAAGTTCGACTCTCCCGCTCTTGACTTTCAGCTTTCTCTTGGCCTTTTACAAAGATGCGAGGAGACAAAGATGCGAGTAGAGGAGGCAAAGAGAGCAAGCAAGGATGTACAAACTGGGAAATGAGAAAGGCCTAGTTTCTCTATAGGTTCCATGTTGGAGAGGCGGTCGTGTTGCTCTGACTCTATCTGTTTGGCATGGAGAGGAGGTCGTGTTGCTCTGGCTCTATCTATTTGGCATGGAGAGGAGGTCGTGTTGCTCTGGCTCTATCTATTTGGCATGGAGAGGAGGTTGTGTTGCTCTGGCTCTATCTATTTGGCGTGGAGAGGAGATCGTGTTGCTCTGGCTCAATCTGTTTGGCGTGGAGAGGAGGTCGTGTTGCTCTGGCTCTATCTGTTTGGCGTGGAGAGGAGGTCGTATTGCTCTTGCTCTATCTATTTGGCGTGGAGAGGAGGTCGTGTTGCTCTGGCTCTATCTGTTTGGCGATGCCTGGAAGCTGGTTGACATCCTCCTGGATCCACCTTCTCACGTGTTCACATTATATGTATTATTTTTGTCATATAGAATGTCTATGTTGTATTTTCATCATGTTGTTACTCTGTACACACGACATCTATTGCACATCTGTCCATCCTGGAAGAGGGATCCCTCCTCTGTTGCTCTTCCTGAGGTTTCTTCCATTTTTCCTTATCCGATAAGAGGGTCGCACTGTAAAGGACAGAGGGTGTCGTATCCTGTACAGACTGTAAAGCCCCCTGAGGCAAATTTGTGATTTTGGGCTATACAAATAAAATTGACTTGACTTTCTTTCAGCCTGTGCCTCCACCTCTGGAGGCCAGCATTAGAGGCTGCGACTTCTCAAACTATAAAAACTCAGATATCTGCAGAAATCAGGAAGAAAACTCTCTTTTCATTTTAAATGACTTATATTGTGGCTGTGTATAGGAATGTTATTTTATAAAGCATACACTTCCGAAGCAAATAAATCTGTACTATATGAACCTAATATTATAAAGTATAAAGCTCATGGCCAGCCAGTAGGCTACAGGCCCCATTCTACAGTCTGTCATTGCATGAGGCCCCTGTGGCTCTGTTCGAGCCTGTAATATGAGTTGTTTCACCCGACTTATGACGCTGATTTGTTTATTGTTTTATAAAAAGGCTCCTTCTCTGCTGAGATCATTTGAAACTACGGAATCATTTTCGGTCTGAACTTGCACTGAAACCTAAGCTCCCACTGCCAGACATTATTCATTAATAACAGCAGCTCATGATGACATCAGCAGCACACAGGAAAAAGAACTCATAAACATTAAAGATGGCTGACACCTGTCTGCAGCTTCATTAGCAGCTTGCTGGAGTGCCAGGAGTGTATATGAGAGGCTTGTCCTTCTGTGACCTGCTGCATTCAGGTGAGTCTGAAAGACGTTTGTCACCAGCTGGCACTGACGCGCAGACTGGTGGTTTATACCATGTGAGCTGAAATTATGTTTCCACGCATTCCTTAGCAACCAGGTAAACATTTAGAGCACTAACTAATGCTGAAATATGAGAGCATCCATAATGAAAAACGGGGGTAGTTGAAAAAGATATGTAAGTTTGTATTACAGTAGACAATGG
Organism: Sebastes fasciatus; assembly: GCF_043250625.1. Lineage (NCBI taxonomy): Eukaryota > Metazoa > Chordata > Actinopteri > Perciformes > Sebastidae > Sebastes > Sebastes fasciatus. The sequence continues at coordinate 7,106,990 of NC_133813.1, forward strand.
CAGGCTATTTTGTCCTGACTTGTTACGAATTTACATTTGCTTTTTTTTTTTATATGTTTATATTTAAGCCCTATATTTTCACTGTACTATTTTATGCCTTAGATTATCATTTTGCTTTTACTTTTACTGTGTGATTTACCCTTTTATATATATCTTGATACACCACCATAAACTGTAGAAGTGGACGTGACGTCTACCATTGGTTTGTGGACTATGGTTTTGAAGCCTCGAGTTCGGCATTTGGCCGTCTCCATCTTGGTTTCTTTTTGCAACCAGAAGTGACACGAGAAGGTGGAGCTAAAGCTGCATTACAGACAACTCGGAACTTGAATATTTTCAACATCCTAACTAGAAAAAGTACAACGGAACGCCACTCAAAGTCGGAGTTCCTACTTGTGAACTCGGGACAAATACATCTACCGACTTCACGAAGAAGTAGTTGTCTCACGTCACACATTGTAAAAGGAAGTGCGTTTTCCCATCATTCCGCATTCTGCATAAATAATTGTAATCCCAACACTGCCATAATATACATGTCCCAATATAACAACCAAAACTATAGTTTGGTTTCCAAGCATGGTATTAACAGAATATCCAGTGGCAGAACATTGGTAGTGAACATGTTTTAGAAATGTTCAATATTCTCTCTAATATGTGGAAGGACAATCCAATCTGCCTCATGTTGTTCATAATCAATCTTACTTTCTTGCAGTCATGAGAAAGTACAGATGTGTCGACAGATCAGTCAGGTACAGCACGTACTGTAAATTCTCCCTTCAATCACTGTTCAGGTGCGGCGGTAATGACAGCTTTTTAATGACATACAGTATTTACGTGCCGTGCTGCCTCATGAAGCTTTCCCAAAGACCTCAAAGGTGAACAAATAACCAAAGTAATTTCTCAATTGAGGCACTTGTGTCTCTTCTCGGTTGAATCCCAGGACGGTCACACGGTTCCAGAATGAAAATTGCTCCATGTATTGATTGGTTTATTATTAGGTGGGGAATAATACAGACCTCTAGAGAAATAAGGGTTTTCCAATAAACATAAAAGCTTGAAAAACTGAAACATGTGCACTGCAAAAAGACGGAACTTGTAACTGATAAAGTCCGCTTTGATATACCTACGAAACATATAAAACATACCTACTGTAATGTAGGTATGATGTAAATTTCAACAATGACTTTTTTTTTATCATCAGTACATCATTATGTTAGTAAAAACAAGAAGATTAAAGCCTAAATCGCTTTGGACTTCCTATATGGTTTGACCCCCAGGGAGCCGTGTTTGTCCTTTGGTTCAAAGTGGGTGTTTATTCATTACCATGAAATATTGTATGGATATTCATGGCCTCTGGAGAATGGCAACTAATGATTATTGTGACCCCGCGACCATTATTCTAGCACCACCATTACCCCAAAATGCCCCAAGTGTTTGGAATACACATTGAAAACAGATTGTTGCATCCAACGTGCTTCCTTCTTCAAGAAAAAATCAACCACTACAGTTTCTAGTACACAAGTTCTTCATGTCGCAAGCACAACTCAGAAAATGCTTCAACTGTGTATCGCCCTGTCGGGGGTTTCTTTCACAACAATGACCGGCTCGCTGTACATTATCCTTTACTTCAACAATTCAATCAAATAACTTAATTTACCCTGCCCTTATAAAGCCTATTTTTTCAACCCTATCACCAACCAAGTACCATGATATTGGACAGTTCTCCAAAATGCAATCACCGTTTCTAAAATCCTTTCCTTCTGCAATATAGATATTGTAATTTCCTATTAAAGGTTTTTAAATGTGCGATACGAGATTAGATCTCTACATTCAGCTAAATGTGCTTTTGGTACTGATTAAAGGCGAAGGTGAAAACATATTTGATTAAAAAAAATTTCATTGTGATCGATTCATCTTCTTTACTGTTTCATTCAGTGAAACAGTAAAGGGGGATTAGGAGGTTACTGTCATGGCTGCCACCTCTCTTCTACTCAATCCTGTACCCATGTGGTTTGTTGGATTCATGACAGAAAATTAACTTGTTTTTAACCATCAGCTTCGGCTTTCACACTGACTTGACACTTCATAAGGCCTGAACTATCACAGATCATCCGAGGTACTCTGACTCCAGACCAAAAAACACAACCCAGAGGCTACATAAACATAAGAACAAATGGTGAAAGTTGGATTGCACGGTGCTCTCTTCCATCTAAATACACATGGTTCATGTTTTCTCCGCTAAATCCCACTTAGGTGCTTCTCAAACAGAGTGCTGCAGTGTGGAAATCCCAAGTTAGATTCACAGGGAGATAGATGGGACCTTGTCCCCCAGACAAACTCAGCTTCTTATTAAAGCATTAAGGACATGTTCGCAGTGGATGCATATGCAGGCAAACCTGTGTGTGAAAAAGGAAATGCGTTTTCCAATCATTCCGTTATAGAAAAAAAACAGCTGCATATATAATTGTAATCCCAACACTGCCGTGATATACACGTCCCTATATAAACTTTGGACCCCGACTTTCCTGTGATAACAAACCAGGCCTCATCCTTCATACGTCTTTTATACGTACAGTGACTGTGCATGGGCTGAAGCAACAAGCTGAGATTCCTCCTGTCTTTACACGTGGATTACACACAAACCGAGGGATCTGGTGAGTAAGACAGGAATACAGATGAAAAGATGTGCTCATTCCAAACAGGTGGAAATACTTTATTTTTAATGAAAAGATGATTGGTTTGGGTTGTCTGTTCTGTATTTCTCTTACCCTAAGTCATATGTGACAGAATCCTAAAGTAAAAATGAAAAGTACTGAGTGGACTGAGTCACCTTTAGGAAACCAGTCCATAACTTCAAATATGGCCGTAAATGTGGCTAAACAATTGATAGACATTAAAAAGCTGTAATTTAATATTACATTAGTACCATGCAACCTACAAACGTAATTTGTCCCGGATTACTGTCGCAGTTTTCAACAGTTTTAAACACGTTGTTAATGTTGTAAATTGAAACAAAACTAGAATGGCACTCGGAGAGCGCAGACCTCCGCCAAGCTGCCCGAGTATGATGGCCCTCCCACTCCGTTCAGCTTGCGCCATCATCCACGTGTATTTTTGTTTAGGTTGAGATCAGCTGTACGTAGCGGAGCATCGTAAAACACTTCATTCAAACTGGACAGAAACAAAATAAAACTCACCTAAACCGTCGTCGTTACTCTTTCCAACAATCACCAAGTGTGCTTTGGTCGAACTCAACTGTAATTTCAGAGTTTAATGTGAAAGAACGCCGAATCTACAGTTGTTCCCAACCCCCCGCTCTCTCTCTGTCTCTCTCTCTCTGAAGGAAAGAGGCGGGGTCACTACGAAAATTGGCATCAACGACCGTCGCTCTTCCTGGGGGCTTGATTATACCACGTAACATAGAATCACGGTTGCTTGATATACTATGTCACCTGCACTATGCGTCGCTCATTGTACTACGCCCCTTGCTGCAACCTTCTGCGGACTATTTGTGATACGTCAAAGACAAACGTAATCCGCGACAAAATATGCTTCTCTCCAAACGTAATCGAGAATGCAGTTTAGTTGTATGGCAACATCACTTCTATGAGACAGGGCTGTACCATGCTGGTTGCAACAGCATACTTTCTGCTTACACTCCATGGTCAAACAGATGGAGGAGAGCATTCACCTTTGTCTATAGCCAGTGCAAGTAAAGAAAGCTTGGGTATACTTTGTGCAGGAACCCTGAGCAGCCTGGCTACCTCGGCTCCTGCCAGAAGTGCCTGCAGTCACCCTGAGCTCCTGGATCAAGCAAAGCTGCCCCATATCCCAGCAGATGCTCTGACCGCCTGTGAACTGCATCCAGATGCTCAAGCTCTCTGCTTTCCGATCAGGATCCACACTGGAAGGACCAAAAGTTCAAACATCGAACTGCTGCCTGCCTGATCTTCTTTGTATCTTCACTATTCCTGCTTTTATGAACCTCTCAGAAGTCCGACTATATGGGGTTAACAACACAAAAGAGTTGTTTTGATGTCTTGGGAACTTGTTGGTATTCATTGTTGGTTCAATTGAGTCAACTTAGTGCTGCTATCTCGCATGTCTGTAAACCATGTTTGCTTGGCACGGTGTTTAAGGGAGTGTTTGGAAATTTAGTCTGCAAAGTAAAAGTATGTAAATAATTTGCAGTTGGAAAAGCATTTGGACATCGCAAAGGGGTGTACAGATGGACATGAAAATCCAGCAACTGTCCTCACCAGAAAAATGACAGATTTGTTCAAATGCTTAAAGCCACCTATATGGTTACCTTTTTCTGACAAGTGACCTCAAATAGTGACAGCTGTCTCTTGGAAGTGGAAGTAGCTTGACTTTGTTTTAGCACCACAAAACCTCTTAGAAGTTAATTTTGTTAATGAAAATTGTGGCAAAATATATTCATCAACTGATAAAAACAAAACTGACTTTGTTAAACAACAACTGGGACTGAATCTTAAAAAAAAAGAGGTGGCTTTTCATTGGATTGCTGCATAGTTCTCTTGCCGGCCAAGTAAATTGGATAATCACTTGCTTAAGTTTGTTTAATGTGGAGTGTTATTATTGGAAAACAATTAACAACACAAAACAATGACAAATATTGTCCAGAAACCCTCACCGGTACTGCATTTAGTATAGAAAAATATGCTAAAATCATAACATGGCAAACTGCAGCCCAACAGGCAACAACAGCTGTCAGTGTGTCAGTGTGCTGACTTGACTAGGACTTGCCTCAAACTGCATGTGATTATCATATCCTAGTTGTTAAATATGTAATCACAACGTCCCTGGTTTCATTCCCCCTCACTCTGTCCCCATGTTTCCTGTATGTCTATCTACTGTCATGTAACAAAATGAAGGCTTTAAAACTGTGTTTAAAACTACAAAACATACAAAGGCAGCTTGTCTGGGGAGGCGGGAGAGGTTGTGGAAATCTAACATTTATGTAAAGGGAGACACCCCAGGTGAATAGGGTAAAAATATTAATTAATACATATCACCATGAAACTTCCCCAGTTGATTACCTTCATTAAGACAATTCTTTTTTGAATTACAAGTTTGCTGAAATTGTATTTTTAAATATGCAAATGATGCATTATCTTATCAAATATGAGCTAATTTGCATACATATCCAGAACAGAAATGTGAACATTGGATAAAGCCAGGTTCAAAATTCTTGTTTCATTTTATTGAGATATTAGAGTCAAAGGTTTTAACTGAGGGAATTTTGGATATATCTTTGTATCACTCCATAAATCAGAAAATACTGTCAACTAACATTAAAAAAAGCAATTTTTGCCATGTTTTTAGGAATAAAATGTTCCATAAATCAGGCTATGAATGATATATGAACAGACCCCTGTGTATAAACCTTCAAAATATAGTTAGGAATGAAACTGGAAAATTTGGTAGGCCTACATGTAAGTGCTACTGAAGTGGAGATTTCTGGCTCAGAGTAAGAAAAACTTAATTTTGAGCAGCCTTTAAAGATATAGACTGTAAAATTCCATACATTACATTTTGTATTACAAGTTTACTGAAATGTTATGCTTAATATGCAGTTAATGCACTATCTAATGCTACTGAATTTAGAAGAAATCTACAAACACAAATAGACAAAGTAGTAAAATAAACACCTAAATGTGTATTTTGGATGTTTTCTTTCCACTAGTCTGACAGAAGACATGTTATGGGAGCTAAATAGAATTGAAAAATCTTGAAAAATAATGTTTTTGCCTGGTGTGTCTCCCCTCACATAATCCACCAGTGTCTCAAATTAAAACTACAGCTGGACTGTTGTGGGCGTGTTTTGTAGTTTAATACAACAGTTCCATCTACTGGTCATAAAGATACTGCACCAAAAGCTGACAGCTGATGTCACATGATGTCACACATAACTCCAGTCTTCCTCTCCTCCTGTCTTTATGGTGTACTAGCAGAGATCTTAAGGTGTTGAATAGTTGTGACTTGAAAACTCTGGTTCCAAGATTAAGAATAAACTTCAGAAATCAGAAATAAACATTAATTCATTCATTCATTCATTGTAGTGAGACTATTTTTTTTAAACTTGACCTCTCTGTATAAAATGACCTGTGGTGACCTCTATGATAATCACAGCCTCATGAAACTTTACAGCCACAAACTACAGACCTAGAGCATTCAGAGGATGGATGGCTTTCCTAGGTAGATTGACAATAAGGGGGTTTCTGAGCAGTTTATACAACAGAAGTGCTCGCCATCTAATCGCCGAAGAATGCAATTCTTGCAGAAATCTCCAAATGTCAAAAGTTTTTGATACCAAATCACAGCATGAATTTTTCTATGGTGTTCCTCAAGGTCTTGGTGTCTTAATTTGGTATTTTGGAGGGATTATTGATCATTTGTTATCAATTAGTGGGAAAAAATGGTTTAATTGAGCACCAATTCTGTGTAACAAATGGTATCAACCCAAAAATTGCTGCAACAACTTATGAGACATAATAGAGCATGAGAATGACCATCATATACCTCAATCATAATGTTCTAAACCCTTATACACTTTTAAAGTTAATTTTAAATAATGAATTAATTCATGTTTATTTCTGATTTATAACTAGAACAACTTGACACACATCTTTCAGATGATGTACACCACTTCTATGAGACATCTACTGTTGACCTGCTATCTCCCCCTAAAGATCCCCTGTACCCCCCTAAAAAAGACAAAAGCCAGGTCTCAGAGGGCTATGAAGGTGTATTTAAACACAGAAACAGGTGAGTCAGTGATTAGACAGCGTGCTCATTGGCTGGAGCTTCAGACCGGGTCAGGATCAGGACCATGGAGAGAGTCCCTCCTCTCTCGAATGCTCGAATCACAGCTGTCCACTTCACATCTGCAGGTACGCAGCTGGAAGAATACTCAGCATTTACTCCAACTTTGATTTCAGTTTATTGAACACTCAACAGGTAGGTCAGCATGGTCATATAGTTTTATCAATTGCTTGTACTACTAGATAACTCGCTATTTTATTTTCCTTTTGTTCCAGCTTGTTTCTTATGAGTGCATTTCTTTTCCTGGATCATTTCAAATGTATTTATTGATTTTGCCATTCTCAATCAAAAGTGATGCTCTAAACATTCTTCAGTTCATAATGTGCATTAACTTCTCCTTTGGTTGCGGGTGGAAAGAAACAAGTCTAATGTTATCTTTATTCCAGGATGGAGTACAGCTCTGATGTGTTTTTGGAGGAGCTGTGTCCAGTGTGTGGAGATAAAGTCTCTGGGTACCACTACGGTCTGCTCACCTGTGAGAGCTGCAAGGTAGATGGAGTTGTTGCACTAGTATAGTTTTTTTTTTTTATGCCTATCCAACAGTTATTGTTATATTATACAATATAACTTCCTTCCTCTTCTTTAAAACTTGCAGGGTTTTTTCAAAAGAACAGTTCAGAACAACAAGAAGTACACTTGTGCAGAGAACCAGGAGTGTACAATAGATATAAGCCAGAGGAAACGGTGTCCATTCTGCAGATTTCACAAATGTCTTCGAGTTGGCATGCGATTGGAAGGTAAGGAGGGATTTTCATCCATCTCTGCATGCTGTGAATGGGAAATAAATTACTTTTTTAGCGGAGGTCTGCATAACTTTTCTTACATGCATATTACAAATATAAATAAATCTGCTTCACGCGGCCTAGAATGGCGATTTTAAAGCCTGCAGGAAAAGTAGGAATTAGGTTATTTCTACAGACTTCTGTTGTTTCTGTTAGTGGAGAGAAAACATCCAAAATACACATTTAGCTGTTAATTGTCTCCTAAATTTCTCCTAAATTCACCAAAATGTTAGCATTGGATAATGCCTCATTTTCATATTTAATCATAACATTTCAGAAAACTTGTAATACAGATAAATAATTGTTTTAATGTAAGTTATCAACTGGGGAAGTTTAATATCTGTTAACATTTGTTCCCTCTGTAAAAACCTTTGACTTCAATACATCAACAAAATCTGATAACAATGGGGATAAATTAAGGGGTAACACATTCACATTTATAGAAATAAATTATACTGTAAATACTTTTTCAATAGCCCAGTATATATTTAATAATTACAGGGGAATTATTTTGCAAAAAACTTTTTTTTGGAGCACAATTTTGAAATGAGGGTGTGCAGGAATTAGCTCATAAGCTCTACCTTCTTTTACCTAAAGAGAGAAGAAAGACAATCATGTAAATGTACCTGAATAGGTAAAACTACAATATCAGCTTTCCAAGAACAGAAAAAATGCCCAAAAGGAACAATAATTATAATCTAAAAAGGGGGTTGGGGGTGACCAGTGTGTGCACATCTCAGTGAAAACCAGCTTGAAAAACTGCTCTAAACAAATCAACTGTTCTCATCAGCTGTTCGTGCAGATCGGATGCGAGGCGGCAGGAACAAGTTTGGCCCCATGTACAAGCGTGATCGTGCCCTCAAGCAGCAGAGAAAAGCTTTGATTCAAGCCGGTGGATTCAGATTAGACGACGGTCCACCTCTGGGCTCCTCAACCCACCAGAGAGACATGACCTTTACTGGTGGCCTCCACCCAGTTCCCATCCTTCACAGCACCTCTCTACCCACAGCACAGAGCGATCGTATCAGCTACCAGCCTCCCACACTGTGTTCACTCCTGCCATCACCTGGTGCCACCCAGTACCAGTCCTTCTCAAACTGGACCATCAAGTCAGAGCACGCCAACAACTGCGCAAGTCCACCGGGCTCTGCTGACGAGCTATACTTAGGACCTTTCTCTCCACAAGGTCCCAGGATGCCTCCGCTGGTGATGGAGTTCTTGCGCTGCGATCCAGATGAGCTCCAGCTGCAGAATAAGATCACCGCTCGTCTCCTGCAGGAGCACGCGGCCTGGGAGAAGCACGGCAACCCCAGAACCTTCAGCCTGATGTGTCTCATGGCCGACCAGACGCTGTTCTCCATCGTAGAGTGGGCTCGCGCATCCATCTTCTTCAAACAACTTAAGGTAAGTATTGACTTTGGTTTATACGCATGCAAAGCCAACACAGTGTCACTCACAACTCGTCAAATACCGACGCTTAGTAATTGGCCCTACGCTTCAAAATAGGACGCTAGGTATCCCTCTAGCGTCAGTTTTGGACATGTCAGGGACGACGTGTCAGATTCCACTCGTTAAACATCAACGTTGACTTGGTTTCACACGGGACACGAACTGCGGTGTCCTGGGTGAAAGTGCATGTTTATTTGACCATCTCATACAGACGCTAAAGGTGCATAGACGCTAAAGGGTGCTTCAATCAAACGGTCAAACTAGGCAGCGCTGATCAAATATGAATCAATATTCTGTTTCTGTAATGCCTATTTCTCTCCTCAAATGTTTTCAGAAACATCTTGTAGTGCACTGTTTAGCTGTAAAATGAGAAAGTTTACCCTCGCTTTAAATAAATCTCTAATAAACTCAGAAAAATGAATAGTATGTCAAGCAGTTTGTCCGTGTGTTGTCCTTATAGTCTCCACCATTGTTTGCTGTGCTGTTTGGGGATGCTCCAATCGCTGAATGGTTTTAACTCTTTCTCTCTGCTCCAAGGTGAATGACCAGATGAAGTTGCTGCACAGCTGCTGGAGTGAACTGTTGCTCCTGGACATCATCTCCAGACAGGTCCTGTATGGCAAAGAGGGCAGCCTGCTCCTGGTCACCGGGCAGGAGGTAATTCATCGCCTAAAATATGTAACAACAAACAAAGTACACACTTCATTGCTAGCCAACCCCCCAAAAATATATATATATATATTTTAGAAAGGAGGTATGACACATGAATATGAAAGTTGTGCAGTACAGAAGGACATCCGTGACTGTTCCTGATGTCAGTACGTGTGCTCTTTGCATCAGATGGAGCTGTCCGACATAGCCTCTCATGCTGGTCTTTCCTTGGCCAGCCTGGTCCAGAGAGGACAGGAGCTGGTTGAGAAGCTCCACATCCTCAAGGTGGATCGCCAAGAGTTTGCCTGCATCAAGTTCCTCATCCTCTTTAACCCAGGTTAGTGACAACTGATGCTTTTTTTTATCTGTACAGCTTCATAATGGCAATGAAATGTCCCACAGATTTGTTGGATTCTTAGTGAATATTTCACAAGTGTGTTTTTCGCCAAAGTATCTTTCAATATAATGCAAACATCTGTACAATCATAGCCTGTTTGCAATGCAAGAGCGTTTCCAGGGGCGCAGGACTAATTCAAAGGACTGTACCTGTACCTTGAACTAGAGGAACCAGGGTCTAAATGTTGTTCCTCAGCCATAGTTCAAGGGGTCAAAAAGGTCCCTCCTCTGGGGGTAGTACTTTCCGCAGCCCAGTCGCCAGGAACAAATGTTGGCATTGTACGTTTCTGCAAACCACAAGTTACATTGAATGCCAACATTTTTGCATTTTTCATGTACTCCGTTCATTGGTTATTGCTTTCCCTTTGCCCCACTGACCAGATGTGAAACAGCTGGAGGAGCGTCAGTTCATAGAGAGCGTGCAGGAGCAGGTGGAGGGAGCCCTGCTGGAGTACACGCTGTGCACCTCTTCTCACCTTCTCGGACGCTTTGCTCATCTGCTGCTTTGTTTGTCCGAGTTGCGCTCTCTCAGCACCCTCGCTGAAGACTACCTGTACTGCAAACACCTGAGTGGTGAGGTGCCCTGCAAAAACCTGCTCATTGAGATGCTCCATGCCAAGCGCAGCTGGGCATGAAGACTCAGAGGCTCTGTGATTGTCTGATTATATGGATGCATTATGCTGTGATGAATGTTTAATAGAAGGAAATTATCCTTTTTTCTGTGCTTTCAGGCTGAATTTTAACAATGATATACTGTATACGGTTAAATAATATTGTAAATGGGAAAAATTTACTTTTATCTACTGAAACTGCTAATGAGCTGTTTGCCATTAAATGCAAGATGAGATGATATCAGATTGATATAATTTTAATCTCATTTTAATCTTATTAAAACCTATGGGGTATAGAGTAGAATTTCAGGTCTGTGGGTTTAAGCAATGCCTGGCCACAAAACTTGAGTTCTGCAGAGATGAAGAGGTCACTCATGCTGAAGTTAATAGGTGCGACATGAACACAAACTTTTGGAAAACCCTCTCACAATACATAACACATCCCATGAAGGAAGTGTACGATGAGAAAACAGACACACTTCCGGCAGGTTAAAGTCAGAGCACATCAAACCTTTGTTATCGGTCACTGAGATCCCACCGATTACACCTTCAACCACCTGTTTTTCCCCACTCTGCTTTAATAAAAGGCTTAATCAACATAATGCACTCATGTGGTTTTGGAAGCACACTATCTGATCTTGTCCACCTCACTGGAGCCCATTTCCTAGTCGGCCTTGACATCCAGCTGGCATCAAGTTGGCATCGGTCCTGGTCAAGGACAAAACATGGTAGTGTGATTAAAAACACGCTGTTACAGGCACAAGCACAAGCACATTTACCAGTACAGTTAAACTTCTTACAGAAAGTGAAAAATAAATAGTATTACTTCACTGAAGTAAATTAAGGGACTATCGAAATATACTTTTCGCTTCTCGGTGATTCAATGTTTGTGTTACAAAGTAATTGTAGGAGTAAATAATACAGGTAAGTTTATTACATCAAAACAGCCAAATTCAAATTAATTCAATACTTTAGGAAAATGTCATTGATGGCTTGGTTCATTTAAATCATTAGTTTTTTTGCTTTTGCTTTGTGGCTACACTTTAACATCATCATTGTGCTATGCTGGTACATTTTTTTTATTTATTTTACATACATGTGAATAAAAAGAAAGTTGACCTATGTGCTTTACGAATAGAACAAGGCACTAGCTGTCTTTTAGAGGACCTTCAGTACTACTGAAGGGCTGGTTCACCCAGATTTGAATCAAATTACATTTTTCTCAGTTCCCGGTAGTGGTATCTCTCTATGTAGATGTTATTTGTTATTTATATATATTTTTCAAATAATTATATTTAATTCCAATGTCATTTAAAGTTTTAGCCTGAACTACATCCAAATCCAAATGTTTTGCGGCTCCAGACAGATTTTTTTGTTTATTATGATGATTATGATTTATTTTTTTTGCCTAAAATGGCTCTTTTGATAGTAAAGGTTGCTGACCCCTGCCCTAGACCAGGGGTCAGCTACCTTTACTATCAAAAGAGCCATTTTAGTCAAAATTAAAAAACAAAATCTGTCCTGATCCGCAAAACATTTAAGCATTGTGATGAAGGTAACACAGTTTATAATCTAAGTATATAGTATATAAGTCTAATGCAGTGAGGGCAAAAGTGCAAATGTACTACGGAGTATTGGGACCACATTGATGGGAAAAACATCTGAGATTTACAGAATAAAGTCATAATATTACGAGAATAAAGTCATAACTTTACTAGAAAAAAAGTCGTAATATTACGAGAATAAAGTCATAACTTTACGAGAAAAAAAGTCGTAATATTACGAGAATAAAGTCATAACTTTACGAGAAAAAAAGTCGTAATATTACGAGAATAAAGTCATAACTTTACGAGAAAAAAAGTCGTAATATTACGAGAATATAGTCATAACTTTACGAGAAAAAAAGTCGTAATATTACGAGAATATAGTCATAACTTTACAAGAAAAAAGGAAAATAACTCGTAAAATTACTACTTTATAATATTGACTTTATTCTCATAATACCACTGTTCTCTTAAACTTATGACGTTTTTCTCATAATATTACGACTTTTTTTCTCGTTAACCTATGACTTTATTCTCGTAATATTATGACTTTATTCTCTAAATCTCAGATTTATTTTTTTCCTCATTGTGGCCCTAATACTCTGTCGTCCCGTCGTACCATAGACCTACAACAATGATAAATATAAATAAAAATGAAAATGTAAACAATAAACAGTTATTCATTTACATTTTAAAAACTCCACAGGGAGCCACTGGAGAGGAGCTAAAGAGCCGCATGTGGCTCCAGAGCCGCAGGTTATAGACCCCTGGACTAGTCCATATACTGTAGATCTCAGAGAGGAAAAACTGTGACGTCGATTCTATAGGAGGCAGTGATGCATTAAATCTGCCGGAAATAAGCAGTAGAAGAAGAAGACCCTCTTCCTCTACTTCCGGGAAACAGAAGCTACACAAGCACCAAAATGGCGACATTGGTAGCAAGACAGGCGCCGCTCGGAGGTTTCAGTTTCGAAAACTGCAAGAGGTGAGCGCCTTTAAACGGATGGAAACCACAGCAGAATAACTACATAACTCAGTTTAATGAGATGTTGCTCTTTCTATTATAATGAGTGTAGAATAAACGTGTCTTGATGCTGTTTCTCAGTGATGCTAGCTCATGTGCTAACTTGGCTTCCATACAATGACTCAGGCTTTTCTCCACCACGCCGGTTATCAACACTAATCTACACTTATCTTCTAAATATAAGAAGATGGATACATGTTTATGAGTTGTTAATTATATAACTTGTGTTTTACTAGTAGATTAACGTTATTAAACGTTATAATGTTAGTTAATAAAGCAAACTGGAGAGTAAACCACCACACAGAGGAGGCTCACTGGAGCTCCTCTCTGTGTGTTATGATTTATTATTAGCAAGTTAACTGTTCATGTTAATACAAATCTGGTTTAAGAGGGGACATAGTGTTGTGCACTATCTTGTATTTTACCCCCAGATGTTTCTTTTTTTTATGATCCATCTGTTGATTGTATTTTATTCTTTGCTGATTTATTTTTATTTTTTTATTTTTTGTAACCTTGTTTAGAAAAGTGCTATATAAAGTTTATTATTATATATATTCTAGTATTATTATATTAGCATAATATATATATATTATAATGATAATATTTATTATATATAGTGCACCAAATGATAACTATAGTTTCAATAAAATATAACTGACTCATCGATTAATATAAATTAAAGTTAGACATGTCAGAAAATAACCTTGAAAGCTCATACAATTAACATATGAGTCTTTAAGGTTTGTATTTTTTTTCATTACAGTATGTACTGTTGCATTTCATTTATGAAAAATTCAAATAAATGTTTACTGTTATTTTATAGAATTTCATATGTGAAAATTAGCTAAATTTAATATTAATAATATTATAATACTTTTTGTTCTGAACTGCAGACATCATAAAAACAAAACAGCACATCCTTCTGTAAAAAAAAGTGAACAGAAATGTTAGTTAACACTTCATTTTACAGGTCCACAAATTTCATGGTAATTAGGTGATAAATAGCAAGTAACCTATTTGTGCCAAATTACCCCAATATTAATTTTATTTATTATTATTATTATTATTATTTATTATTATAGAAAAATGTGCTTAAGATGACGTAGAAAAATATCATAAAAAAGTATTAGCACAAAATATCATAGAAAAATATGATTGGTGTCCGAGTCTTGTGATTTGTTTCTTCTGTATCTTTAACTGACACTCCCTTTCATACCACAGTATACCTTTAAACCGTTACAACCCTACTCAGGTTATTTACAGAGCTTTCATTAGGCTTGATGGCGTTTGTTTTGACAGTGATGCAGATATACAGCTGCTTTTTTCTTCTTCTTTTTTTTAAAAAAACATTTTGTTTTCAGAAATGCCCTTTTGGAAGGTGAAGCCAACAAAGTGGGATGCAGCTTGCCTGCTGCTCGGAAAACAGGAACTACCATCTGTGGTGTTGTCTTCAAGGTGAGTGACAGAAACCAGGCTGAAAATATAAAGTAAAGATCTTCACTTGACTTTGCACTACACATGTTGGCTGACTTGGTTTTCGGTTTTATGTCTTTTGTCAAACCAGGGGGTGTCAGCACATGGGCTAATTGTTAGAACTGTTTACTTTGCTGAAAAGCACTGAAGTAAGCAGCATGTGGGTTTACTGAGTCTAAATGATGATTTGTGTGTTGTCCCTGTGAAGGATGGCGTCATCCTCGGAGCTGACACCAGAGCCACTGAGGGCATGATAGTGGCAGACAAGAACTGCTCCAAGATCCACTACATCTCCCCCAACATTTAGTAAGTGACAGGAGCTGCACCTTTAAAATCTTACAGTTGTTTTCTCATGACTCGCTCCATGAATGTTCTAATGATACACATAGTGGCTTTGAGAAATCTTATTTTTGTAGATTTCTTATTCTTTTTAAGCTTCGTGTGATGAAGCTGAGGTGTTGTAAATTGTATAACTAACTGTGTAATTGTGTTTGTCCAGTTGTTGTGGAGCAGGAACAGCTGCAGACACAGAGATGACCACTAATATCATCTCCTCCAACCTGGAGCTGCACTCCCTCTCCACAGGCAGGCTGCCACGCGTGGCCACCGCCAACCGCATGCTCAAACAAATGCTCTTCAGGTACACTCCTCAAAATACAGTATATCATCATCACATAGTAGGTGTTCTGAGAAATCAACTGTTGATAGATCAAATATCCAGATAGCCAGGTTTGGTTAATCCAGTTCTACTTGCTTTGAGTTAGTGCTATGCACAGACATGTGAGTCAGTGTGCTGCTGTGTGTGTTGGTGCAGGTATCAGGGCTACATCGGAGCAGCTCTGGTGCTGGGCGGAGTGGACTGTAACGGTCCTCACCTGTACAGCATCTACCCTCACGGCTCCACTGACAAGCTGCCTTACGTCACCATGGGTCAGTCTCAAACACTAAACATACACACCACTGTTTCTACACGAGTCTCCGAAGCAAAATTGTGATTGTGATTAATAGGTTTTTGAGGGGTTTTTTCATCTACAATCTGACTTCCATAAAGTCTTCCAGAATAGCAATGTATGGTGACTGTGCTGATCACGCAGAGAACGTCAGCTCACTGCTTTTCTTCTTTTCTAAAGGCTCCGGGTCCCTGGCCGCCATGGCAGTGTTTGAGGACCGCTACAAGCCTGACATGGAGGTGAGTACACCACTCGCATGTAATCACACAATCCTGTAAGGAAACTTCCTGTCCAGCATGCTGGTTTTCAATTTGAGCATCAATGTTGTGTTTCTTCACAGGAGGAGGACGCCAAGCGGCTGGTGCGAGACGGCATCGCTGCAGGTATCTTTAATGACCTGGGCTCTGGCAGCAACATTGACCTGTGTGTCATCACCAAGGGCAAGCTGGACTACATCCGGCCCCATGATGAGGCCAACAAGAAGGGGGTCAGGTGAGAACTAAACCAGTGACGCTTCTGAAACAGTTTAATTTTCATCCTGCATGAATTCACCCACATTATTTTCCTTGAACATGTTTAACAACCTGGGTGTTTTGGTCATTACTTTTGTCAGGTAAATTACTTTTTTTTAAGGTGCTGAATTCAAAATTCAGAGCATATCTATGATTGAGGGATTGCCTCCGCACGGCTCTCAACATGGCAACAGCTGAGCCGGCGGCTCACAGCTAACGGCGCTAACAGCGAAAACAATGTTCTGACAAAAATGAATATATTGAAACACAGTCATACATTCCAAAGTGAGCAGATGACACACAGCAGCTTTCCACGAAACAATGAAACTTCAGTGTTTAAATCTATTTTCATGTTGCACACGGAGAAAGTGTATCATTGGTTCAGTGTTAACAGAACGCATCAAGTCCTCTCACATCACTACAGAGCATGTTGTACTCATGATCTGAAATCATTAACTTGCCATCACTTGATGAACTGGTGGATGACTTGTTGTCTTATTGCTTGTTCTGCCTGAAGAGTAAATGAGCTTGAAGCCTTGCAGCAGTGAGTACAGACAGAGAGTGCTGTGGTAGAGTGAACACTTAACACTCATCTCAGTTTGCTACTAACCAACTTTTTTTTTTATCTATCCACCCGGCGTGCTCAGTTTGACCTTGCTTAACTAATACAGATGTTTCGATGCCATTTTTTTCCTTCCTGATACCGATTCTGATACCTGAACTTGCGGCACCTGCCGAGTACCGATTCCATACTAGCGAATTAAAAAGTTATATAGTTTTTATTATTATTATTATTATTATTATTATTATTATTATTTAATAGCAGAATTAATACAGTAGAACTTGGCAACACTAGTGCCACCCCTCGAAACGGAAGCCTTACATACTGTACATATCGCCGTTTTACTTGTGTGATTTAGTGTATTATAATACCTATAGTTATAATGCGATCATAAGTTACTCTAAGTGGTATCAGATCGGTGCGTAGACTGGCGTACTCGCCGATATCCGATCCCGAACTTTGGGCAGTATCGGACGCATTTCCGATACTGGTATCGGAACAACTAATGAACTAACTAACAATAACTAATGTGCATGGCTGTGTGTGTTGGATAGTAGTCTAAAGCGGCATGCTGTGCTGATGAAGTCTCATGTCAGATAAACATGGCGACGACATGTTTAATGAAACTGTTCAGCTTTAATTGAAACTTCCATGTATGTAATTTTCCCCCGATGTAGAACTGGTGACTACAAGTACAAGCGAGGAACCACCGGTGTGCTGACGAAGCTGGTGACCCCGCTGAACCTGCAGGTTGTGGAGGAAAGTGTACAGACTATGGATACCTCCTAAATATACTTACAATGTGTACTTCTTGATGTAACTTACTACCCCTCAGAATTCCCAGCACAAACGACATGTTTTTCCATAATTTACAATAAAAGTGTTTGAGTTGATTTGTGTTTTGTTCACTACTATCTTAAAAGTTGTTGAGCGGAGTCAGTTTTAAAGGGATATAAAATAATAAAAGTACCCATGTCAAGACAGCCAAACAAAGTCATTTTTGATACATTTTAAGGTAAATATTGTGGTAATTCCAAAGAAATTTCAAATAGGTTACTTTCTAATTATCACCTAATTACCATGAAATTTGCGGACCTGCAAAATCAAGTGTTACCGGCTATCCTGGAAAGTTTGTAGCAGAAAGGGGGGAAAAAAGGAAAAAACACAGAACAGCCCTTTTCCACCCTGACAGAAAGAGAAGGTGAGGAGATAAATGAGACACACCTGTGAGCTGTGGGGAAGCTCACAGGTGTGATCATCTAACAAAAGCAGCATGAAGGACGACAGTGAGAGGAGTTGAATGAGGAGAAAATTTAAGTTGAATTCAGTTTTTGGTCATCTTTATACAACTAAAAGAAGTCAGTAACATATAAAAGTAAACTGAGTAGCAAAGGAGCCAAGAACTGGCTTGGACAACCAGGCACTGCTGGAGGTGTGCAGATCCCTGGAGCAGGTGGATTTGTGTTCAGCTTGGACCTGTTGGGACGCTACTGTGGTCTTCTTGCCTTTGTTGGGCCAGCAAGATAAGTCTTTTTTTTTTCTGACACCAAATCACAGTCTTTTTCAATGGTGTTCCTCAAGGTCTTTGTGTCTTAATGTGGTAATCTGGAGGGATTATTGATCATTTTTATCAATTTTTGAGTGGTAAAAAATGTTAAATTTAGCACCAAATCTGTGTAACAAATGGTATCCACCCAAAAATTGCTGCAACAACTTATAAGACATAATAGAGCATGGAGATGTCCATCATATACTTTAATCATAATGTTCTAAACCCTTAAACACTTTCACAATTTATTTTAAATAATGTTTATTTCTGATTTATGACTAGAACAACTTGACACACAGTGCTGAGCAGCATCTCAAATTAATCTTCAGGTTCTCAGCTTTCAGATGATGTACACCACTTCTATGTGACATCTACTGTTGACCTGCTATCTCCCCCTAAAGACCCCCTGTACCCCCCTAAAAAAAGACAAAAAGCAGGTCTATTGTGGGTCTCAGAGGGTTAACTTGTCACCCATCTGTAGCTTATATCAGAAAAATGTGTTCAGTCATTAATACATTTTTGCCACCAGGGGGTGTAGCCTGTCCACAGGATGGATGCTGAAGTTATTCCCCAATATTCAAATTAAGAGGCCTTTAAGGGAATGGCGTCAACTTCTTAATAAAAGCCCTGTGGATATTTGTGTGGTGACTCTACAGAGCTTCTCTCTGCACAATTCTCATTCACAATTTGAATAACACGGGTACAAGAATAATTTGTTAAAGGAGTTTCTTCTGCATCTATAATTTTAGAAACACTTCTTACTCCAAATGCAAAAGAGGAAGCACTGACTTCACAGTATTTTCACAGAGCTAGATTTAATGTCATGTTGCACAGAAAAGTACAATTGGTAAAAACATAATGGCACAATACTTTGAGTGAAAAGTCACAACTCAGCAAGAACAGTAGATGGAAGATGAAGATATAAGTTGTCTAAACATGACACCACTAAACGTTCCCCACATCCTGGGTATGTGATATTATATTAGCAGAGAATACAAATTGTCATTAACAAATGGATAAAAAATAATGTTCAGTTACTCTGTATGACTGTTCATTAAATACGCTCCTTAAGGACGTCTTTAAACATGGTACTATCCATCCAAATGACTTTCACAGCATCTAATTTCTTTCTCAGTTTCACAGTAACAATGGTCTATATTTACACATAGAAACACTTTGTACAACTCTTTGTGTGTGATGAATACATCTTTTCACCACAAGGTTGTCCTTTACTCAAATTCAAAAAGATGGTTTATGAAGGTTTTTTTTCCTTCTTAAATCCACTTTCAACACTGAACATTATATGCCGGCCGATTAGAGTGTTGTTAGGCTATTAAATAGGCATTATCGGTCGCTATAAGCCCCATAGATGTGGCTCAGTAGTTGCCTACGACACCCACTATTAGAAGAAGAGTAAGTCAGGCGCTGTAGTATAGACAGTGTGAAACTCCTAGAAACCCAGGAGACCAAAGTTGCATCCTGTTTGAAACCAACAATGTGTAGTTGATTTTTTTTGCCTAAACCTAAAGACGTTGTAGTTTTGTTGCCTAAACCTAAAGAAGTTTTTTTGTTCGTGTTCAAAACGTTACATTTCATTCAGTTTTACAACATGTTAGAATGGTTGCTTTTAAGTTTCACTTTTACAACGCAGTAGGCGTAGTAGGCCTCTAATGACCCACATCTATGGTGCTTATAGCGACTGATAACGCCTATTTAATGGCCTGATAACAGTTGAATCGGGTGCAGATGCAAAAGTATTTAGGCAACATAACAATCATTACAAATTCAAAAAATATAGTGAGTTAACTAACGAGCTAAAAGGATAGTCAGAGTCAGGCACACTTTGTATTAAAGAGTATTACATCCATTACAACTGGAAGCCGAGAGTGGCCGTGGTGGCTGCTGCTGATTTTCTTCGGCACGTTATCTAAAGATCACATCATGTTTACAACATGGGAAATCGAGTACACGATATGCTTGACGTCCAAGTGGTTAAGTCGTGAAGAACTAAGCAACGGCAATATTAACGTTACTGTCGGCGTCTAGAAGCCACAGAGGCTAACAATTTAGTAAGAGAGCAAGTGGGTAACATAATGCAGTCAAAAGTCATGAACTCGGAGCTTTCAGAAACTTTCCACTTACGAGGTCGTGAAGACCACATGAGGTATGGACTCATCTCGTAAACACGGTAAACACGACCCCATTTGAAGGCACCAAAAGCTCCACCAGAGACACAGAAGACGTTTATACAACTGTCTCCACCGGCTGGTTTGTACCACAACGTGGTGGTCAGACTATTTTGGGAAAACAGGCCTTAAAACGAGAAAAAATAGTTTTACAACCTGAAGATAATGAAATCTAGAAAAGTTCTAAACCACCACAGTCACTCTGGCTTCCAAGACCTTCCTCTGACAGAATGAAATAGACGTATTACATGTCACGTTTGTTAGGCTGATCTCCATCACGATAGACTCCCTGCAAGCTAACAGTTAGGCAAAGCTGCATTCTTTCAGAAATCGTTCCTGGACTTGCTAATACGTATTTATTAATTGTCCATTTAGACCCCTAAATTATGTACTTAAATTGACAATATAAAAGAAGAAAAATGGATTACAACGATAGATGAAAAATATTAAAATTCCCAATATGTACTGCACATGCTTTACCTGACGCACAGGGTATGAACTTGGAATGCAACCCCTGTGGAGGCATACAAAAGAAGCTTAAGAGAAACCTGTGCTCATAGTGAGACACAGCTCTCAGCTAAAGAAAAGGGCATACAATGCAGTCACCTCTCACATGAACAAGTGCGCTTTCATAAACTCCACTTTCCACGAGCGCTGCGCTCCACTAATGCACCTCTTCACATCCTCCGTGACAAGAAGAGAAGTGGAAGTGCGAGTCTTTCCACGGTTTCCTCCTGCCGAGACGAGGATAAGGCAAACACTTTTCTGTGATACCAGGCAGAGCTTACGTCTAGTGGTTTGAGGTCCTCAGACAGAGCAGAGGGGTCGGGGTGGGGGAGAGCTTGGAGTAGAAATGGCTGCTCAGGTGCTGGAGGTCCACATGTGCATCTGTTTGGCGATCTGCAGCACAAAGACAATGTCCGGCCGCCGGTCCGGGTCTCGGTTGATGCACATGCTAACCAGGTCCCGCAGCTGTGGAAAGGGGGTTTTAGTTTGAAGAATAAGGTTATTCTAAGTTTTTCTTATTGTCAACAAATCCTAGGGCTGCACGATTATGGCCAAAATGCTAATCGCGATTAATTTGATCAATATTGAGATAATTTATCACGATTATTCCTAGATTTTAGGGACAAATTATTTTAATTGCAAATTGTTGTGCTAAATTCCAACCGTCGAAAATTCTCAATGTTATTCTTTTACTTTATTATTGTCATCTATAGTGGTTATTTGCATAACAACATAAAATTAAAATGATTAGGAAATAAATCATTTTATTTTTATTAATAAAAAAAAAATCTTGGAATTAGTTTTAATTATATACTGTATTATAATATATATATCAATTCTGTAAAAACATTGCCTTCAAACAACTGTAGTTATCCAACTTTCTCATGAAAAACAAAATTTTACAAGATTACATTACATTTGAACGCATCATGATAGGGTTATAATCTACCATCGCCCGATACTCATTTTACTGAGTAGAGCTTGAACGCACCATAACAGGGCTGCATAGCGTGTAGCTCCGTTCGGCAGACGATATCGGTCACTGTGATTATTTAAAGCTGTCCACTTTGTGATCGGATCACCCAGGATGCATGTTAATACCAGGTCTGAACAGGGCCTATGATAAGGGCCTAACAGTCAGGTTTGTGTTGCTCTACCTTGTCAGAGTAATGGTCAGATGGGAGGGGAGGGTAATCACACTGCTCAATCTTCTGGCAGAGGGAGAGGAGGTTCATCTTGTCCCCATAAAACGGACTCTGCAGTGCTGCCATCTGGAGAAAGAGGAAGACAGGCTGAATGAGAGAGAGGAAGAAGTGCTGGTGTGGGTGTAGGCAGGGAACACTGGAAACGAAAATGATGCACCAAAAATACCAATAAAATATTGCTCTTGACTAACATCCAAGACATTAATGACTCAAAGGAACAGTGTGTAACATTTCGGGGGATCTATTGGAAGAAATGGAATATAATATTCATAACTAGTGTATAATCACCTGAAACTAAGAAACGTTGTGTTGTCGTTAGCTTAGAATGAGTCTTTCATATCTCTATAGAGAGCCTTTCTCGTTTTTACGCTACCTGAAGGTCACCGCAGTAGTATGACTCGCTCGTGAAACTGCGGTATCGTGAGCTGCAGAGTGCAAAACCGTGATACCGCCAGTCGCCGTCTGACTTCCGTTGCTCCTAAGGTGGTGTTATTATGGTCGGGGGCGGCTGTGACTCAGAGAGAGAGAGCAGTCACATGTTGAAGTGATTGGTTCCGATTCCGATTGGTGGACGAACCGCTCTACCTCTGAGCCACAGCCGCTCCAGCACCATATTACACTCAATTTGCACTTGCCCCCACTGTATTGCACAATAATAATAAACACTGTGGTTTGATTTGAGTTATATTTGCTGAGCACATGTTCCCCTAAAGAGAAACACATTAGAAATTGTGAG
The DNA here is from genome assembly GCF_043250625.1 of Sebastes fasciatus. Taxonomy (NCBI): domain Eukaryota; kingdom Metazoa; phylum Chordata; class Actinopteri; order Perciformes; family Sebastidae; genus Sebastes; species Sebastes fasciatus. The sequence goes on from NC_133813.1 coordinate 7,129,973, forward strand.
ACAGTGTGAATGCCAGATGTTGAAAAGCTGACGCTACACTGTATTGGCTTGGAAAGTTGAATAATACCAATAATGTATGAAAGATGTGGAATATTTTAATGTTTGTTGAAAAAGCTGACGCTAAAATGTCAACACTACATGACACATTTTTATAATCAAATGTACTTGTGCAGGGGCAGTAAGTTGTGCAATTTTAAAAGTGAGAAAGTAAAAAAAGGGAAACAATGTTTAAAAAAAGCTGAGGAAAGAAGAGAGGGAGAAATGAAGAGTGAAGGAAGTGTCTGGTATCTCATGTGGTGGATGTGGTGATGCAGCCAGAGAATAAATGAGACTAACACATAATGCTGCTCATTCAGTCTCTGGCCTGTCAAAACCTCTCACATGCACAGAGAATACCCAGCACACAGGAAGACTGTGAAACCATTGTCTGTGGAGATGGCTGACTCAACAGCGCTCAGCATTCCAATGAAATACGAGGAAATGTGACTAAGAATAGGGGTTATTATGTCCACAGTGGTGGCAAGCATCTAGATGGAGAGATGCTGGGAAAGTAGCTAATTGGCTATTTGGACACACCTCTTATCTGCATTGCTAGCAACAGGGCCTAAAGGACAACATACAGTGTGAACATATAACATCAAAACACCCGCCCATGTTGTTGTTTTTATTGTAGACAGACACACTGAGAGCGTAGACACGGCGTCATGGGTAGATGTGCGTCGACCTCTGAGGATACGCAGCTGTTGTATCTCCCACAGTTTGTCAACTCTCCAGGAAAGCAGTGTTTTTATATCATTCTCTCCCCTATCATCACATCCAGGCGATCTTAACTATTGTTTTTGTTATGTCTGTGGCACATCCACTGTGTACTTTAGTAGGTGTCAAATGCCATGCAGAGGGAGGAAGTAATCATTTATCTGAGTCATTCATTCTCAATAAAGGTCAAAGTGTGTGGAAGCCTACCTCATACAGAAGACATCCCAGGGACCAGATATCAGACTTAAAGTTGTATCCGTTCTCGTGGATCCTCTCCGGTGACATGTAGTAAGGTGTCCCCACTGAGACGGAGACAGCAACAAACAAATAATCATTGCCTGATCACACTGATCATAGTATTGATCAGATTTGACATTAAACTAGTTTCAATTAGTTACTAAAAGCCCTAAAATATCATACAACTGAGCTGTATCCTATTGTTTTTGCATGAACAATGGACAATATTTGTCATTGTTTTGTGTTGTAAATTGATTTCAAATAATAAATATACACCTACATTTGCATAAAGCAAGCAGATTTGCCCACTACCATGTTGATAAGTGTATTAAATACTTCTTACTTAAATAATGTGTGATTAATTTGCAATTAATCATGAATAACTATGGACAATCATACGATTAATTGCGATTAAATATTTTAATCGGTTGACAGCCCTAGTATGTATGTTCTGCATACATGTCGTGTATATACAGTACTGTATGTGCTTTACCTAAGGAGTGTGCTGCCGTGGTTTTAGAGCTGAAGAAGCGGCCTAATCCCAGGTCACCCAGCTTTACCTCCCCTGTGGCTGTTATGAACACGTTGGCTGGCTTGATATCTGGTTCACACACACACACACACACACACATAGACACAGAGCTTATCAGAACATTGGAGGCTGTAGAGAAAGATGAAGACAGCTGTGGTCACAGTATGTTACCACACATATTCCTGTGTTTGAATATTGACTGTAGAATAACAACTAGAATCACTGCCTTGAGCTTGTATGCCTCCGTCAACCAGTCAGGTCGCAGTTTACATCCATGTCTGTCCAAAATGTAATTGTTTTATCCCGTTAAACTGACGGCATCATGTGTAAAATTGTTATAATTAGCAAATGACTTCTTGAGTTATGGCCAAAAACATGTTTTGTGCGGTCAGTGTTCTTGACCACCAAAATCTAATCAGTTCATCCCGGAGTACAAGTAGACGTTTGTGCTAAATTTGAAGAAATTCCCTCCAGGCATTCCTGAGATATCGCGACTCACGAGAACGGGTCGGGCGGACGGACAACCATCACCGGCGCAGAGGCATAATAAAAGTAAGAAAGTAAAATGATAAAACAGAGGTGAGAGGATGGTTTGGGTAAAGCAGAGGGATGGATGACAGGATTAAAGAAACAAATATGGACATGATGAAGTGTGTGAGTAGCTGTTTACCACGGTGCATTACTCTGCGTGAGTGCATGTGCTCCAGGGCGCTGCAAAGCTGCACAAAATATTTCCATATAGTCCTCTCTGGGATGAGACGCCTCTTCTTCTTGAAGTACTAAACAGATAGAAGGCGGGATCGTTAGTCCATAAAAAGTTGCAGTGCTTATCTGAAAGATGCTATGGGTAGCAAAGGATTGCTCTTATCTCACATTAATTGGATTACTATCTAAGAGGAGAACATTTTGGAGAAAATTCCCAGGTAATAGTGGGATCTCATTTTCTGGTATTCAACCCTATTATTTACATTCCATTATTCTGTAATTTCTCTATAACAGACCGTTGCTATGTATAACAGACCGTTGCTATGGGTGCAGCTCTGATGTTGGACTCTGGCGGACCGTTTTTGTGTCAAAATATTGATTTCTTCAGTAAGTAGCTGTGTAATAAAAGGGATAATGTACAGCTAGCGGGTCATTGTTGTGAAAGAATCCCCTTCAGGGCGATGAGAGACCCCTTCGCTTCGCGTCGGGGTGCAGCATCGCCCTGTCGGGGATTCTTTCACAACAATGACCCGCTAGCTGTACATTATCCCTTACGTAATCAACTTATCTAACAAGTATTTGTTTTTCTGAATGCAACATCTGTTGAGTTTAAGTCACATTTCTGCATCTGTCTACTTGTTTTAATCTGAGGTAAGCCAGTGAGTTTCAGAGGGCTACATAGCAGTTTCCTGACCTTTATCATCTGCGACAGATCTCCAGCATCCGCCAGCTCCAGAACAATATTCAGCTCGTTGTCTTCAATGAAGGAGTCGAGGTATTTGATTATATTTGGGTGATTCAGCTGCTGCAGTGGACAAACAGAAGAAAAATGGTTAACGCAAAATGTTGGCAACTGGCATGGTGATTATCACAGGGGTCCCTTGACCTCTGACCTCAACATATGTGAATGAAAATGGGTTCTACGGGTACCCACGAGTCCCCCTTTACAGACACGCCCACTTTATGATAATCACATGCAGTTAGGGGCAAAAACCATGCCATACCATTTCTGGTGTGTTCTTTATACTAAAACAGTTTAGCTAAAATTAATTTTAAAATGTCGCAATATATCGCAATATATTGAATCTTAACACCTGTATCATGATGCGTATCGTATCGCCACAATTCTTGCCAATTCATAGCCCTAGGACGTATGTAATGGTTTTGTCCTCATATTTTCCTCTAAACGATGCTGGAAAACCATTCAATCATGTCTGTGTCACTGACCCACTGTGGTTATGGTTGATCAACTTTACCTTTAGTAGATCTATCTCTTTGATGCAGTCCTGACGAGCCTTCGCATCCATCATCTCAAAGATCTGCAGTGACAAAGATTTAAGTAAATATGAATTTATTCTTTAATTTAAAAAAACAAAAACAAAAGCCTTTATTATTTTAGTCTTACACTGTAAAATGTTGGGTAGAATCTAACGTTAACGCTAACTCTGTTGATCCAGTAGGTTTGCTCGTACCTGGACTTTCTTGAGTGCAACCAGCTGTCCCTCCAGCAGGTACGTGGCTTTGTAGACCTCACTGAACTGGCCCCGACCAATCTTCTTCTCGATCTGGAAGTTTGCCAGAGTGCAGCAGTACTTATAGCTCGACACGTTTTTCTGTACAAGAAAACACCACATCAAAAGGTTTAACAATGGAGTGCATCATTAAGCGTAGTTGCATCTAATAAATCTTATTCTAGAAAAGGACTACTTGCTCAACTGTGGCTTTTAATTCATAGTTTGCATGCACAGATTTGTGGCAGACAGTGGCTCAGATTGCACAAATGATAGGGCTGTGATGTTGGATGTTACAAGGACTGTGATAAATGCAAATGCAGATCCCACTGTTCTGATTGCACCTCTAAAACTCACTAATTAACGAGTTGTGGTCGTGGCTGTACGGGGTGTTTATGTGCCAGACTATTTCTTGGCTGGGAGCAGTGACTTCCTGGACTCTCTGCTGAATGATGAGGATATTATTCCAGGAAATAACTGCACCAGGCCAAGAAATAGTCCAACATCCCGTTAAAACTTGCCATTTTTTTGCTTTTACTTCAGTTTTTGTAAGGATTAAGATTAGATGTAATATGTTAATAGGTTTCCCCCTGTTCCCATTCTTTATGCTAAACTAAGCTAAGCTATTGTGCTGCTGGTGTAGCTTTATATTTAGTGTACAGACATGAGAGTGGTGTCAATCTGAACATCTATTCTATCCAATATCTGTAACCGCTTATACTAACCAGGCTGAACATCTAACGTAGCATATTTACCCAAAATGTTTTAAGTCTTTATTATGTTGATCAGTGTAAACATTTTTTTTTTAAATTAAAAAATTAAAAGAGGTGAAAATTTCTAAAGGCACCCCTTTCCGGGGACTGCCCATTGTTCCAACGACCCGTTATTTCAACAACACAATAGTCCAAAAAATGCACCACTGGACCGTAAGCTCATTAGACCGACAGCCCGTTATTCCGAAAACAAACATCCATTGTCCCAAAGTCCCGTTATTCCGAAAATACACACTCTCACTGCACCGCCGTCTTAAAGCACGGGCTCAAGCCCCTGGTAAGCCCGTCCATCTAAAAGGGCCCACGATGCTCCCTTTTTTTTCCCCGGAGCATCGTGGGCCCCTTTATGTGGTCGGGCCTGGGGGCTTGAGCCCAGAAACAACGGGACTTCAGGACAATGGGTGTTTGTTTTCGGACTACTGGGTTGTCAGAATAACGGGCTGACGGAACAAAGACATGGCACCCTATTTCCGACTGTTTATGTCCATATAGTATATGATTGTAGTACGTAAGTAAATGTAAGCAATGAGCGCACCACCATTCAGCACAGTATATGCTAGCTTGTTAGCTTGTTCTTTCAGCTTTTATCAAAGTTTTAGCCATACATTTGGATCGTCAGAGTTTCAAAGAGAGGGGAAAGCTAACTGCAAGTATCAATTGTGTTGACAGACACTTTATGGAACTTATGATAGACACCAGATATTTGTTGTTTGTTTTAGAACAAGTAACATTTTGCTTTGTTTCTCTATCATAAGTACTTTGAACATGTCTAATAATATACTGGTTGAAATGCCCTACCTGATCCTCCTGACCAGGTATTTTGTAGAGATTGTTGTGGTTGTCTAAGGTGGGCTGGTTGTTGTTCTGTGCCTCCATGGTAGCATCACACCCTCCTACTCCTGTAGAAGATACAGGTTCATTTATTCTGCACATTTACAGTCACAGAGCACTTTACATAAGAGCATAAAAAAACTACAACTCAAGTGATAAGAGGCCGGTGAGAGATAAAGCATGAAAGCAAGGTGACTTGCTTGCCGGCTGCATGTGACCCACGTGAGTTATATTGTTTGAATTACAACAGGAGACACCAGTGATACCTCATTTGTTCTGTTGCTTAATGTATCATCAATGCCCACACTTTTTCTTACATAATTAATATTGTTTGCTTCACATATCTGTAATTCTTCCCTATTTGGAGGTTGGTTCTCCTCAGTTGCTGAGACATAACAAACACCGGCACCAACTGAATAAAACCTGATAGAATTAAATGAAACAGGCTCATAGATGGCAATCATGTTATTACATCTGTTATTATGACAATACAGTACATGTGCACATACGATTGTGTGTGTGTGGGTGTGCATGTGCGTGACTGAGCAGGCCACATCCTGGAATGCAGGATATTGGCCCTAAAAAGGGGGTCGGTACCTTAAACTGTGCCAGTGTCCTTCGTGAGTCTTTGCAGGCCTTTGCAGTTTCCTGACTCCGAGATCACAGTTCTCTTTGAGATTGTAAAGTTGAAGTCACCGATATTCGCTAAATAGTAAACAGAAAATAAATAATACGTTTCAATAATATATCAATTAGGGTTGTCAAAGTTAACGCGATAATGACGTGTTAACGCAAATTCGTCTCAACGGCACTAATTTCTTTAACACATTAATGCAACGCAAGGTTGTAGCTCAGTTTTAAAGCTAAAGTTAAATTACGTTCCAAACTTCAGACACGCCCACTTTATGATAATCACATGCAGTTTAGGGCAAGTCATAGTCAAGTCAGCACACTGACACCCTGACAGCTGCTGTTGCCTGTTGGGCTGCAGTTTGCCATGTTATGATTTAAGCATATTTTATTATGCTAAATGCAGTACCTGTGAGGGTTTCTGGACAATATGTATCAATGTTTTGTGTTGTTAATTGATTTACAATAATAAATATATACATGCATTTGCATAAAGCAGCATATTTATCCACTTCCATGTTGATAAGAGTATTAAATACTCGACAAATCTCCCTTTAAGGTACATTTTACAGATAGAAATGTCATTAATTAACAGCTTAAAGCTACGCCTGAACTAACTGCTAAGTCACAGAAGCACGAGTAGTACTAATCGCTCTTTTCTTCTGGGTGCCTGTGGTGATGACTCATGATGATAGAGGCCTTGCACTAGTTTTAACTGGAAATGAGATGGCCATTTCCAAACAAGTGTTTCACTGAAAGCAAGTAACAGAGTGAGCTGCTGAGTAGCTTTTCATATGACTAGCTGAGTCATCTGAGCGTGACCTCGAGCCTCCTCTCTGCAACTTATTCAAATAAAGACACACTAACACTTTGAGATGGCTCTGTAGCATTTCTGAAGAAACATCCAAGCCAAGTACTGAAATATGAATAACTTATTTTTTACCACAAATAGCTAAAAATGTCTCAGATATATCATGTTGAAACTTGCTCCCTGGCCTAAAACATTAGAAGCATTATTAACCCCCCCTCCTCCAATCTATGATGAGTCAGCTTTAAGCATTTAGCTGTGCGTGCATGTGCTAACTTGCGCTCGCTTTAACCTACTCCGCTCCACTAACCATTAAAATGTTAGCAATGCGTCTGCCGTGACTTAGATTACACCACAGGGACAGATCTGTGCTACATACACATGTCAGGCTGCTGTTAATGAAGGCTGTGCTGTTGTTGGCATTCAGGGCTAGAAAACCTCTCAACGTAGGACCCGTCTGACTTGCGCCCCGAAAAATGAATCGACTATCCTGTGTACAAAATGCCTCAGATTTACGATTTCTTTCTAATCCAGTGATTCAGTGAGCTTCCCTGATCTTATACTCGGCCAGAAAACGGTCAAATATATTTTAGAACAGGCTTCAGTTTTCAATCACTCCCTGCTGTGAACATAGTTTTAAAACCAGCCTGAGCAAGAAAGAGAAAGATCAACATGCGGGAATCCAAGCAAATTACGGTGCTGAAAAATGCTAGCTCCAAAAGCGAGTCAATCTCCGTAGACCCCCCCACCCCCGTGATAAAATGACCAACTTTAAAGCAGAAATAGACATGTTTACAACCTGGTATAGCTATTTTCCCTGAGGTATGTCTACACTCGCACACACAATGTCAGGACAGACGCTTTTTCAAAAATCTGGCTCTTATCCAATGGCTGTGAAGAAAGCACGTGGATCAAGTGCAGGTTAACCTTTCGCCGTCTTTGTTACGCTATGTCCAACGGAGAAAATTGCGCGTCACCGCTAAGTCACAAGCTATGCAGATTTAGAAACTACCACAGAGAAAAGGAAGAGCAGCTACAGCAAAGACTGTAACACTACTTATAAGTATTTCTAAGCCGGTGGAAGGCGATTCTCAGAGTTATATGTGAAATTTGCCAGTTATTTTTTCAATTTCACACAGGGGGAATACGACGTGAAGCGACACAGTTCATGTGAGTCTAACAAGAGACGTGCGGCTCAAAAAGAGATGTGCCGATCTATGGATGCATTCTGGCAAAGTGTCGAGATGTGACAAGATATGGGGTAGAATAGAAATGTTTATTATTTAAAGGCACGGTTGACAATGTTATCCAGTCTACACTATTTGTTATATTGGTTGAAATGGTCTTTACACCCCGACAGCGATCCATTACTTATGAGCTCTGAAAAAGCGCCAGAAAAGAGCCGTCATCTGTAGCTGCTGAAATCCTTTAAAAACGTCTACCAATCACTGCCTCGCGGTCCGCTTGGAAAGAACCAATCAGATGCCTCCCTGCCTCCCTGCTCGTTCTCTACCCTTGGTGTGCAACAGCCTGAACTCGGAGCGTGTCCCTGCAGCAAGATTACTGGAGAATGGAAGAGAAAACTCAGCCAAAAGCAGCACTACTTGTTCTGCTTACTTGTCATGAGATAGCGTTGTTGAGTTGAGGTCCTCTCTCCGCTCTGTGTCTGTGAAGTAGTTACAATGCGGCGGTGCTCGTGCATTTGTGTGGGGGGCGTTGCCTTGGAAGAAGCCCCGAGGGGAGGGGGTGGATTTAGACGGAGCTCCTGAGGCCATGTTACTTTCAAATTATGCTAGCTTTCCAACATCATCGACCCTATCTTTAAGTTAGATAGACATTGAATCAAAATTGTAGACTACCTCTCAGCCTGGGTCCCACATTGTCCCACACAAACATACTCTTTGTCCCACATTTGGTTTGTTGGGATCTAGTCACCCTAGACATGAGTCTGTGCTGCCTACTAACCCAGAGATTAGATGCCATGTTGATGCTGGGTCTGAACACGGCCTGAGAGGTTTTTCGTACATGTCCCACATCTGTCTTTCCAAATTCAGAATAATACCAGGAAAAGATGTATTCATTTACATATTCATTTCTGTTCACCCTGTTCTATTGATCCTAATTTGAAACACAATGTCAATGTGAAACCACACAGCTGTTTCCTCTTCCTGTCACAACTGCTCTGAGCCTCTCAAGAATGCTACACAAATTTCCAAAGAAATAGTAGAAGGGAGATTCTTCACATCACAAAGAGCCAGATCGAAAACTAATATTCGAAACTCTTAGTGTGAGTGTGAATATGTTCGGGCATATTGGTGTTAACGCTGTGATAGACTTGTAGCCAGTGCAGGGTGTGCCTTGCCTCTTGCCCAAAGCATGCTGGGATAGACTTCAGCTCCCTGCAGCGGACAGTTAGTCACGAGTCCACTGCAGTTAGAGAGATAACAACAACCACAAACAACATTCCAGTGCGTCAAACGAGCTTTAAGCGTTTTACTCGGAATCTATCAGCTAATGCAAAGAGTTCCCAGGTGTTTCTGTGGAAGCAACACAGACAGGACTGCCAGCCAACACAACAATAAGCACACAGTACTTGCCGACCCCCTGATTTTCCCGGGAGGCTCCCGTTTTTCATCGCCCTCTCCCAGTTTCCTCTCGGGGTCACAATTCTCCCATATTTCTCCCGATTTATGACAAATGTTAACACTTTTTTCCCCCTTTTTGTTATCTAAGCCTGTTTCTGGAACTGAACAGTGTGTATAATCTCTACCGTTTCAACCCGGACGACAACAGAGCCACACCAACTGTCGTTTCCCGGCCAAAGAGAGCAGTCTATGCTCGCGACAAAGCGCAGATTGAGCTCATGTTTAAGCTGCGCTCGCCACAGCATGCAGTGCCCAAAGTTGCGCTTTGCTCGATGCAGTGAAAAGACGTAGTGGTGCGGCACAAGCCGTTAGAAATAACGGGTTTCAGAGCGCAGTGGTGCCGTTGTCGCGTTGTGTCTGAAAGGACCTTCAGTGAGTGAGAGAAGGAGAGAGAAATTGAGAGAACTAAGAGAAAGAAGTACTCAAGCAGGAGTAAAAATAAATAAAAATGGATGCTTATTAGTTTATGCCAGAGATTCACACGGCAAGTTCAAACCAGAGGGGCGAATTATTCAGTTTTCTTTTCTGAGAATTAAAGGTAAAATCAAAAGTTGAACATAAAAATGCTGTTGCAGAGTTTTGAAATCCTCCCTTTTTTTCAAGGTCTCTAGGTTGGCAAGTATGACAATAAGAAACATTAAGTTCAACTGGGGAATAAATCAACTGGACAGAAAGAAATCTATTAAAATAGAAATAACAAGAAAATATGTTTAATTTACAGTTAGGGGTTATGTCACCAAGGTAACTATTATTACACACACACATTACTCACCCACCAGACAAAAGAGAGTGGGTGTTTTACTTTAGCTTCTTGCCTTCTGAGTTCGGTATTTGCCTACAAAACAGAGTCATGTGTTGTCCTATGACTGAAAACACCAGAAAGTCTCCACAGTAGATCTGCTCAGAGTTTCGTCCCTTTTTCAACCAAAACGAAATATGAAACTAGACGAACTAATATCAGGAACTAAAGATGGAACTTAAAGGTCCCTTTCCGTTCCCCGTGTTTCCACCACATTTGAAGAAACAGGAAGATTAGGCAAATTAGGGCGATGGTGGATTAAAATACAACGGTGGTGTTTGAAACGCAGTTTTTACACATCAGAGACAACACAGTCATCCTGCACTTGGTATTTACTGTTGCGTGACTTTGATGTTTGATGTAATGAGTGAATGAATGAAAAGGAGACATGCAAAGGTGTAAAAGGAGACTCCAGAACGCCTGTCTCCGCCTGTGCTGAGTGTTTGATGGTTATTTATATCAGCTTCAGAACAAAACCGCTATGAAACAGTCAAATAATAAAGTTTCACTCTTTAACTTGCTCACCCGCAGCTCACTCTCTCTGCTCTCTTTATGTCACTCTTTTTTTACAGTAGTCGGGAAGCCGACAACAAAACCTAATATTGTCTTTAACTAGGGCTGTCAATCGATTAAAATGTTTAATCGCATAATTGCCCGTAGTTAATCACAATTTATCACAAATTAATCGTTTTATCTGTTCAAAATGTACCTTAATGGAAGTGGGCAAATATGCTTGCTTTATGCAAATGTATGTATTTATTATTGTAAATCAATTAACAACACAAAACAACGACAAATATTGTCCAGAAACCCTCACCGGTACTGCATTTAGCATAGCAAATATGATCAAATCATAACATGGCAAACTGCAGCCCAACAGGCAACAACAGCTGTCAGTGTGTCAGTGTGCTGACTTGACTATGACTTGCCCCAAACTGCATGTGATTATCATAAAGTGGACATGTCTGTAAAGGGGAGACTCGTGGGTACCCATAGAACACATTTTCATTCACATATCTGGAGGTCAGAGACGTACGGTATATTTAAACACAACTAAGTTCCTTGTTCTCTGCACCAAAATATCTCTTTTGTTAGTCATCTCTCGGTCGTACGACTTCCTTTCTGATGGTTTCAGATCAGTTTTATATTACAACTTTTCTTTACTTCACGGATAATGACATTTAGGTCACCCTGTCAGGGCTTTACTTTATTCATTCTTCTATTTATTGTGTAGTTAATAGTACATTATCCTCCTTCCTGCACGGGAAATTATCAGAACTATTGATCATCTGACACAAAATATACCAATTATAGATTATAATAATTAAATAAAACATTGCCGTACATAAAGAGTTTGGACTTGTTTTTGGCATAAAAAACGTACTACACATAAACTCGCACGGGCGAGTAGCATGCTTGCACAAGCGTGAGTAGTAAAGGTGCATGTGTTTGGGAAGCAGTGAGCATACAACTGAATAAATGAGACTGAGATTATACTACACTAGTTGTGTGAGAGTTTGTAAATGCATGTTTTGAAATAGTTTTGCTGTTGTTAAACACGGCCCCCATTTACTTCAATTCATCAAGACGAGGAATTGATACACAAATGCTCATTTTGTGGGTGAAGTATTCCTTTAAGCTGTGTAGCTTGGCGTGCCTTCAGTCTGACACACATTCTTCTTTTTAAAAATGTTGAAAACGGATCATGACCACACAAGGCTGACTGCCACCTATTTAGCAGAGTGAAACAAAAACATATTTTTATATTTTCCTTTTATTGAAGTTGAGACATTTTAGGTTTTGAATTTAAATAAAAAGAGTCTCTATTATTAAACAGCCAAATGGAAGCCAAAGCCACTCCTACTAGCAAGCATGGCTGACGTTTGAAACAATGACTTAAAACAAATATGTGTCAGATTAACAAAACCCCCATCCAAAATCTAATGTTCATAAGCTGCCAAATATAACTGCATTCAAACTTTGGAGAAACTTCTTCCAAACCTCAAATAGTCAAGACGACAGAGAATAACGGTAGAGCGGCCTTGAAAGATATTCAGTGAGGACGTGTGAAGACATGGCTTCCTGCTGGGTGGATACAATCCAGCCCTCCACCAGCCAGGACACTGGCTCCCTGTCACAGCTGACACGTGACTAATTTTAGCCCGTTATTTGACCTTGGATGCCCAGGCATCCTCATAACTTCAACACCGCCGCCCACCCCACACCCGGCCTCTCACACCCCCCACGCTGCAGCCAGTGCTCACCCCCTGGTGACACTATTTCATGTAATGTCATTTATACCCACAAACACCCACAAACCACACACCATAAACACAGACATGAGGCTGCTTTCACAATGCATATAAAACGTGTCATGTTAGCAGACTGTCATGGCTGGAGGTCTAGGAGTTTGTGTCTGTGTAACACTCTTGTAAGTATGGAGGACCACAAGCGTCACGTAAATAGTAATAAAAAATGAAATTGATTAATAATTGTTATTTACAAATGTATTTATTAATCTATTAATAAATTGACTAAATTACAAAGTAATTAATTATTTGACATTTCAATCTGCAATAAAAATTATTATAAAAAGAATTTACAAATGAAGTATTAATCCTTCAATAAATAGTTCAAATTAAAAAGGGATTTACAAAAACACCATAAAACAGTCAACGAGTACATAATTTAGAAATACATTAATTCATTCATAAATAAATAATGGAATAAAAAATTCAGTACAAATACAGTGTTTAATCAGACATTTAAAAGGGCAACTTCTTTTTGCATTTCCCTTAATAATTCCATTATTTATTTATAAATGCATTAATTTATTTTTGTACTTATGACTGTTTTTTTTGTAAATCCCATTTTAATTTGAATTATTTATTGATGGATTAATATTTCATTTGTAAATTATTTTTATAATTCTTCTTTTTATTGCCCATTAAAATGCCAAATAATTAATTACTTTGTAATTTAGTCCATTTATTCATAGATTAATAAATACATTTGTGAACAATGAAATGCAATTTTGAGAAAAAATAACCTGCAGTTTATGGAGGACCATAAGAGTCACGTAAATAGTAATGAATATTTTGTAAATCCCATTTTAATTTGAACTATTTATTGATGGATTCATATTTCATTTGTAAATTATTATTATTTTTACATCCCAAATATTGAGTTTTTATTGATGCATATGAATTAATTTATTAATGCCATTTTTATTGAACAGTTAGTTATTAATCAATTAAATGCTTTATTACTATTTACGTGAAGCTTGTGGTCCTCCACAGCTATAAGCCAGCACTAGCTAGACTTGTAAAACTAGAAATGTTGCATTACATTGTATATGATCACATTTTACGCCAGAAGCTATATTCAATACCATATTTACTAACTTAAAAGTAAGTTAAAGAGGACCAAGTTGCATTGTAATTAAATAATAGTTGGATTACATTTATTGAAAACTTTTAAATGTCATTTTGAGAAAAAGAAATAACCTGCAGTTAGCAATGGTTTGCAATGGTTTCATGTTATGAAAGAATAGAAGACAATACATGAATATCTGAATATAGTTTGGGGCACCATCATAACTTCATTTATAAAGACAGCACAAGCATTAAATTGACTTGGCAGTGGCCACATGTAAATGAAAAAAAAATGTGACATTAAATTTAAATTCAGTCTCAAAGTTATGCAATTTTTTTTTTATTATTATAAATGTTTATTATAGTTTTCTGTCCTGACCTAGCAGCTGGTAGCCCACATACACTAGAGCTCTTTGTTTCACCCAGATAACAGTTAGCAGGAATCAATGCAGCTTCGTTTCCGTGCAGGAGGAGAAGCAGTAAATATCATTTCCATATGGCAGCTCGCAGCTAACCAAGCTCAATTTTGCAACTTTGCAGCTTACCAAACAGAGAAAACAGACTGTAACGTTACCCTTGAGAAGTGAAGGCGTTTTTATGCGACACAAGTCAACAAAGTTAGTTCATGCATGTTAATAAACTCTGCAGGATATAGTTTATAAACGCGTCACAGATGTACTGTAGGGTTGTAATGAGTCTCTTACCTGCAGAGGAGTCAATATAAAGTCTTGCTTAACTTGTTGCAACAGTTGCTAGAGAGTTGCATTGGTCCGTGTTGTTGTGCAGCTCCCCCTCACACCGACAGACAGACCTCTCTCTCTCTCTCTCTCTCTCTCTCTCTCTGTGGTTAGTGCCTCTGCTGCCACGCAGGCTGCTTTAATGGTGACTGCTATAACAACTTTACTGAATGAGACACTTCAAAGTATATATAACCTCAGCTAAATGGTGGCGAGGTTGTTGTGTGACAAGTGTTTGTTGAAAAAGTAGGTCAGACGTCACAGCTCTCTCTCTCTCTCTCTCTCTCTCTCTCTCTCTCTTCACTCAGCCCCCTTGCTTGCTTGCACATGTGGGATGGGGCCACTGTTAGATGATAGGCTATGTGATATATATGAGTGTATTTACACACGTGACAGAAAGTATAATAGAATTATTCGACGTTTTTGGCTTTGTTTCAGAAGGTCAGTCCAATTTTTTTTTTTTTTGCATATCCAGATTGATATCTATCATCACATGAAAGTAGTAGTAGTCATAAGCCCTGTTCAGACCTGGTATTAAAGGTCCTATATTGTAAAAAAAAAAAAAGAGATTTTCATGTCTTTTATATTATAAAGCAGGTTTAAAGGGACTGTTTGTAACTTTTTAAGCGTATAAATGTAACGGGTTAGCACACATGCGCGTTCGCATATGAGAATATCTAGTGAATGTAGAGTGGACGTTTGTGCAGAAATAAATGCTGCAGCTCCACCAGACCAACAGAGGTTTTCCGTGTCTTGTGAAGTGACAGGGCTCCTCCACGTGTTACGTTGTCGTCTCGTTACCGACCGGGTGTCGGTGTCTTCGGCTGCCGGGTGCGGTCGGGAGGCGATAACGTAACTCGTTGAGGAGCCCCGCTGCTGAAGCCTGCGCTGAGCAGGAAAAGCCAACACTAGGATCAGCATTGATTCACGGAGAGACCTTCGTGTGGTCTGCTAACATTACTGCCAAGCAGCTGAAATATAGAGTGATATTGTGGTTTTAGCTGACGTCTGTCGCCTCACTGTTTTGAGTGATGCTCGTTCATGTCTATGTAGCGCGAGCTCGACACTGACTTTCGTTGATTTCAAGGCCACAGGTGTCGCTGTTAAGCAGCATTTCTGAATCTTACAAATAGTCCCTTTAAGTGCTATATAAATACTGTTAAAACGATCAAAACGCTCAATATACGGAGAAATAAACACAGAACGATATTCAGAAATTGTGCGTTCGAAACAAGCCGTTAGGATTTCTGTCCATTTATGATGTCACAAATACACAATAGGCTTGTTCGAGATGAACTGCGCCTCGCCTGTAAAGTAGATGAGATCAGGCGGCAGCAGCAGGGGGCGGAGACAAAAAGCTGCGGTCAAGTCGGACACCTTTCAGCCGTTTCCAGCAGCCCTCACGGAATTTACAGGAAGTCACAGAAAAAGTTACTTCCTGTTAGATCCGATCTGTAGGCCAATTGTAGTTTGCAGACCACGTTGGAATTTATTTATTTCAATTTGTTTGTAAATATATGTGGAAATGTGCGTGTATCTGGCATTAGATTCTATCCTTTATTGTTTTTATGTCCACCTTGTAAAGCACATGATGAGCACTCGTTTTGATAAGTGTTATATATAGATAACCTTCGTTATTATAATAATTATTATTATTAACCATACAAGATGTGTTTGTTAAAGGGACTGTTTGTAAGAAGCAGAAATGCTTGTTAACAGCAACACCTGTGGCCATTAAGTCAACGAAAGTCAGCGTCGGGCTCGCGCTTGTGCTCGCTCTACATAGACATGAACGAGCATCGCTCAAAACGGTGAGGCGACACACGTCCGCTAAAACCGCAATATCACTCTATATTTCAGCTGCTTGGCAGTAATGTTAGCTGACCAGACAAAGGTCTCTCCATGAATCAATGCTGATCCTAGTGTTGGCTTTTCCTGCTTCAGCCTCCCGACCGCGGCCGGAGGGAGACACCGGCACCCGGTCAGAGACGATAACGTTTCTCGCTGCAGAGCCCTGTCACTTCACAAGACACGGAAAACCTCTGTTGGTCTGGAGGAGCTGCAGCATTTATTTCTGCACAAACGTCCATTCACTAGATATTCTCAGAGCTACGAAGTCTTCTGCAGTGTGTAGTGTGCACGCATGCACGTGAGAGTGGAGCGAGCTGAGTGAAGGCAAGCAGGCAGAGGAGCAGAGGAGCAGAGTACAGCAGAGACTCTGGCCCTGCGGACCAAAGCTACGGTCTCCCCTGCATCCTCCGACCACCGCTAACACTGTTTAACCGACTGGCTTCACTAGATATAACTTTGCGGTTTTGGTGCTTCTGGGTAGTTTGTGTTGGAGTTTTGGGTGAACAGCGTAGCCACATGCAAGCGTGCATGGGACACCGACCCAGGTGATTTATACGTGTAAGAAGTTACAAACGGTCCCTTTAAAATAAGTATTTTTTTTTTAAGCCATATCATTTTATGTATATAATATTTTGCTAAGATATTTAAATAAAGATATCAAATTAATTATGTAAATCTCATCTGCCAAAAAAATCTGGGATTGTTAAAAGTGATTAATATCTCCATCTTTTTAAAAAATGTTTTTAGAAGTTCTTCTGTAAATCAAACCAAAAAGAATTTGCGTGAAAACAATCTACAAACCACTAGTTTCCCCCTCAAAGTGCATTTATTAACAATTAAAATAATGGCAACTATATCGATCAAATCGGCCGATATTATGTTTTTATCACGCGACCCAAACGTCCTCTACGACACGTATTGTGGAAGCTGTAGTTTCTATCACCAGCTCGCTCCTTCACATACTTAACAGCTCCTCTGCTCTACAACTACAACTCCCATAGTGCAGCGCGACGCAGAACGTGATCTACGCGTTGTGTGTAGCGTAGTAGCCAGACAGAACCATGGCGTTGTACCACAGCTCTGTGTGACAGGTTAGCATCTGATAAACACAACAACACCTCCTCCAGGGTAAGGGACGCGGCTGCGCACTGTTATCCGGTACAGACAACCAACAGCGGGGTCGAGAAGAATAGAAAAGATGGGGTCCCGAATCAAGTAAGAATGTTTATTTATCTGCTGTGTTTATAACGGTTAACTGATAGTTAGCATCATGCTAGCTGTGTTACAGTGAGTCATTGAGAGGAAGATACATACAGAGACAGAGAGAGAGAGAGGCCTGACTTGTTGCGACACAATCTAAAAACACTGGTGCTGCTCCACTGAAACAAAGCATTTTTAAGTGTCTCTTATGTGTTTTGAGCTTCTACTAATCATTCACAGTATAATGCATGTGTAGCTTTGTAAACAGAGGTGTGTAGCAGTGAGCTGCTCTGTTTATGCAGCTGCAGCTAATGTAAACATAACGTTACCTGTGTTCCTAAACCGGACGCTAGTTTTCAGGACTATAAACAAGGGTTTGGGTTGTCCTCTATAGGGCTAATGTCACCCCTCGTGTAAATATTGTAGGGCTATGTGACAACCAACAACCAAATTAGGACATTTTGGTGGTGTATTTATGGGGAAGGAGCTGATGAGTTATTATAGTTTAATTGTAGGAACATTATTGTCTGTACTATTGTCTGTAAGAATATATATATATATATATATATTTATCCCCATGGGGGCAATTCATTTGTAGCATTCCTAGTCCATCCATTCATCCATCCATTCATCCATACAACAGACAACCAATAATTAGTTAAGTCAAAGGAAACATATTAAAGGCATGGGGCAGTTGGAGGGACAAGTTACAATAAGAACCATATAAATATATAGTATTATAGCAATAAAAGCCAACAAATAAGAAACAATATATAAGAACAATATATGTTAAAATTCCTCTAAATAACAGTCATTTGAAAATGGGTATGGTCTGTTCAGCAGCTTAACAGCAGAAGGGATAAAGGACTACTGTATTGATTCTCAAAAACACTTTGTATCACAACTCCAGACTAACTTTCGATCTCGGTTGCACTGGTGCGCTTTACGTTTTTTATTTAAAGGTCCCATATTTTAAAAAAACATGTTTTTTTTTAATTATAAAGCAGGTTTAAGTGCTAAATAAATACTGTGAAAGTATCGAAACGCTCAATCCACAGGGAAATATACCTAGTCTGTAATCAGAAACTCTGCATTTGAAACAAGCCGTCACAAATATACAATATTTAAACCCTTTACACAGATTTAAACGTAAACATTCTAAATGTGTTTCAGTTTATTTCCTGGTTGCAGTGTATGTGAATGTCATCAGCTGACGGGAAGTACACATGGACCAAAGCTGTTGCCTAGCAACGCAATTCTGTAAATTCCGCAAAATGCGCTAAAACGGAGCGTTTCAGACAGAGGGTAAATACAGGCATATTCAGGCAGACAGTTTCTACTAGAACTTGTAAACATGTTCTAGTAGAAACACAAAATACAAGTATGAACCTGAAAATGAGTACGATATGGGACCTTTAATACTGCTTGCATACTGATTTTTGTTAGGAAGTTAATCAGGCCTCTCTATTATCTATTTTATAATGCTGTGAAAACATCTCCTTCAAACAACTGCATTTATTCAAGTTTCTTGGCAAAAACTACACTTCTCAAGATTACATTTGAATGAATCATAACGTTAGCTCATTTCTCATTTTTTACTGGACAGAGACTGCATGCACCATAACGCCCCGTTAACTAGCTCTCATCCCTGGTTTCATCTATTGTTGGTGGTCAAACAAGCCGGCGTCTTATTCTCAAAACACCAGCATGCAAATTATTGGATTAACGTGAGATGTCCTCAGACCAAACGTTTCCTTGTATGCAGCTGACCTGTGTTGACTTAGAATTGCTTCAGTCAAATGCAACCCTAACAGGGCGGAACGGTAGCTTAGCTATCATTGAGGTTACAGAGGTCATGTCTTCTGTATTGTTTCTGGGAACAGTTTCTATTCTGTAATTACACACAGTGGTTAGAAGGCTGATTATTGTTTTGACAAAAGATATTTAAATGTGACTGTGACTCAATCTTTCTCCACCATAATATTTTGGGTGTAAGTGTCTTGGAGAGTGAAATAATATAATAATATAATATATATTATTATTATTATAGAATATATTTTTCTAAAAGTCTGGCTACAGCAAGTTTTATTGTCCACAGCATATTCATTAGATAAGTAAATGTTTCTCAAATTGAACCTCCATTCCTTACTGTTGGTCACAGTTAGATTACCCCAATTTTATTAAAAGGCAGCTTGGCTCACAGCAGTATTGCTCTGAAAGCAGCAGCCTCCTCCAGTTCACTACACCTTCTTTCTGATAGCTGTCAGTCTGGTGTAGACAGCTGAGCACAGTCTGTGGTGCTGAAAGGACAGCGGCAGGCCAGTCGCATGCAATGCTGGTACAAATCTTTATAATTAATTATTACACGGCTGTGTTGAATACTCGATTCTGATTGCTCAATCTCTGCGTTCTGCGGTCTGTAATTTCTGTGTAAGAGACCGTTGCTATGGGCGCAGCTCTGATGTCTGACTCTGGCGGACGTTTTTTGTGTCAAAATATTGATTTCTTAAGTAAGTAGCTGTGTAATAAGCGGGATAATGTACAGCTAGCGGGTCATTGTTGTGAAAGGATCCCTTTCAGGGCGATGAGAGACCCCTCCGCTTCGCCTCGGGGTGCAGCACCGTCCTGTCGGGGATTCTTTCACAACAATGACCGGCTCGCTGTACATTATCCCTTACATAAATACAAAATGAATGCAGCTTGCGGGCTTCAGAAAAAAAAACCTCTGCTACTGTATATGGCCTTTTCCATACAGCAGATAATGTTAAATTTGTCTACACCAAAAACTCTCAAACTCTTGAGAGGCCAGGTATGCTTTACACGGGAGGACATTTTCCAAGGACCCCCTCATAATTGTAACAGCTTGTTTCCTGTTAGTAAAGTCTGAAATAAACAAATTTTTTTTAAAGTTGAAGGCTACACTACATGATAAATATGCTTACTTTGCCTGAATTTTGTCCGTAACATGCAAAGAGCACAATGATAAGTTTTCATTCTCTGTTCCAGGGAGAGCCCTGAGTCCACTTTTGAGGTGTATTTGGAGGTCGCCCATCCAGGCACAAACAGCTCTGGTAAGTATCTGAAGGCTGGAGGTACAGCTAAAACTGCACTACATATGCGTCTTTTCTTAAGCAACAGAACTACAGAACTCTGTACTTAAGGGTAATGACCGAATTTTGTAGGTACTACCGATGTAAAACAAGATGTAACAGATAAATACATACTGTAGATATAAATTTAGTGAAGTTATTTATTATTAAAATAATGAATTGTACACCAGCAACTTGGCAAAAAATTCTTCAAATACACGTTGTAAAATGGTCGTAAGTCAAAGCGGTTGGGAAAAGCTGTTGTAGAGCTAAATGATAAATGTTGGCGGCTTTTTGCATCTGCAACATGTGACTAATTTCCTAGGTACTGAGGAAAGGGTTGTCGGCTATATTTCTGAGAACGTCTTCCTGTTGGAGTTTTGCGCCTGTCATCATTTCCTGTTCAGTCTTTAAGATGCCATATCCATCTCTACTGTGACACGCAAATCTTCTGTCTGACTTCCTCTGCTGTTTTTAAATGTGGAACCATTTGGTCTTGATTGTGTTTTGTTTCGGTCTGCTTCACAGAACAGCTTCACACATTCACTTAGGTCTTTTTATATACAACCGAAGACTCGTTTATAGATCAGTATTAATGAAAAGTATGCACAGGAGTTTTATGGTATGGTATGCATGATTGGAATTAGCTTGTAAACTGGCTACTTTGTGAAAAAATCAGGTCGTAGACGTCGTCTCTTAACTTTATTCTCTCGTCTCAAGTTGCTAATTGGACTGTAAACAACGAGCAGCGCATGGAAAAGGAAGTATTGTCCTGCATATCCGCTGGCTACACCAGCACCTACATGATAAATTAAGAGATTAAATACAACCCCTGCGCCTTACTCTGCGCCCAGATTACGCGCCGCTTAACTCGCAAAAGTATAGTCGGACACGCCTTAAATGTGCCATGCACTTCAGACCATGCGCTATAGAATGTTTAAATGGGGCCCATTGTCTTAAGTCAAAAAGAAATGTGCTCCATTAGTTCCTGTTCACATCTCCACAGTCATTTCATGTCCGTCCGTTTTTAACAGGGCCGGAGGTGCGAAGACAGTACCCTGAAGACTACACAGAGCAGGTTTGACTCACCCTCCTCCTCACAGTTATTCATTGGTTTCTTTTCCACCTGTAGTTCTTTCTTTGTTTCTTGTACTCATATGTTGTACACAGGCTTCATTTGTACCAATGCATGTACCATTGTTGTGTGTTTATTTATGTCTGAGACAGGAAGCTTGGGTAACGTGGAAATACAAGTGATTTCCACGTTTTTCTTTGGTTCCTCCACATCCCATCAGCCCCTCAAACATTTTTTTCACTTTAATGCTATGGAACATTATTATTACAGATTGATGATACTACTGTGCTCTATTATCTGTCATCTGGGTCTCACAGGAAACTCTTCAGACTGTGCCCAAGTTCTGCTTCCCCTTCAGCATGGACAGGTACACACACACACACACACACCCACACACACACACATACACACACGATTGTTTGTGTTACTTAGTATTTTTATGCCTCCGTGCCTGCGAAAGCCACGGCCAGAGGCTTTATATTCACGGGTTGTACGTCCGTATTGGCACAAACCACCACTTGGACTCAAGGATGAACTGATCAGAATTTGGTGGTCAGAGGTCAAAGGTCACTTAGACCTCACAAAACACGTTTTTGGTAACTCAAGAATTCATATGCTTATTATGACAATTTCATACAAATGTCTAAAAGGATAAAAAGATGAAGTGGTGACATTTTGGAAAGACATGGATGTAAACTACTTTACATCCATGTTTTATTACTTTTAATCTGAAGTTTTCGATTGATTTAATAGATGTACACTGTGTTCTTTTGTAGTTGTTTATAAAAGGACTTTTTGAATTATAATTGTCTGCCCCTCTCTCTCTCTCTCTCTCATTCTCTCTCTGCCGTCTGAACCTCTCCCACCCTGCAGTCTCACAGTCAACCAGGTCGGCCAGAACTTCACATTTGTGTTGACTGACATTAAGAGCAAACAGAGATTTGGCTTCTGTCGCCTCTCCTCAGGTGCCCACACCTGCTACTGCATTCTCAGGTGAGTTTGCCCCTGGCTTCAGGAGGTATTTGGTAGGTAGTCGAATACCTTTCTGCTATAGTACCAAATAGAAAAAGAGTTTTGTTAAAGGAAAGCACCTACAGTATTTAGCCTGATTTTTGTGTGCAATCTGGCCATCAGCTCTATGAATTTATTGGTATATATTTTAAATATTAAAAACAAAAAATCTATTAAAACAATAATTTGAAAATCAGGATGTTGACTATAAAAAACCTTTTACAGTACCAACATTCTCACTCACAAACTATGTAAAGCTCATCTTTAAAACATATTTAAAACATTGTTTTTCAGCTACCTGCCCTGGTTTGAAGTCTTCTACAAGCTGCTTAATATCGTCGCAGATTACACCATCAAAGGCCAGGTAAGTCCTGACAGGTGACTTGTCTTGTTATGGGGACATTGTGTTGTATCAGATTTCTCTACTTCAGTCAGGGATTTGTAGACTAGTGTCTTCACTGAAAGTGTGGCTGTATTTCAGCTCTCATCAGTATTTTGCTTTTGAGCTAAATTTAGAGCTGCGTTTCTTTTTAGCTGCAGTGTTCACCCAGATTTGTCACGTTTGCTTCAGATAATGAAGAATTAGGAAAATGGCAACAATAACAGACACTAATAAATGAGTTTACATGCAAACAGTTTCCTGTTATAGACTATAGCAGCATGTTAATGTCTCTTCTTCTCAAAAAGCTGTACGCCTTAGAAGGTCATTGTATGACTTTGCAGCAGTTATTCTGTGCAGTTTGTCTTCCAACTGACTCATTTGACTTTGGAGCTGTGTTTCTGTTTCTTGCATGAGGTCATGCATTTTTTAACTGGCCATTTCATGATCTTCTGAATGTTTCAGGAAAGCCAATGGCAAGAGTTCCTGGTGTCACTACATACGCTCCCCATCCCTGAGCCCGGGGTCCCTGTTCATCTCGGTGTGGTGAGTCTGACTTCACCACATCACATCAAGCTCAGTTTAAACTGGAAATACTGCTATCTGTTTTCCTCCCCAAAAAAATAATGTCACTGATAGTTGAATCACCCTGTTAACATATGAGACTTCAGTATTGAAGTCACACTGTCATGATTAAAAGTAGCACTGACACTCTTGTTTTCTGCTTTCTCCAGCATTCCTTCTTCACTGTGCCTGACACAAGGGAACTCCCCAGCATACCTGAGAATGTGAGTGTTCACATCCCAGTCAAACGTCAGTTCAAACTTCGCATAAACAAAAAAGAAAATCTCATCAAAACTGTCTTAGTTAGTCTCCACTGTTCCAACAATCACCAACTCTGGTGTGGTCAAAATAAACCCTTAACTCAGCGAGTTAGATGTGAAAATATGAAGGTTCTACATGCTGTTTTCCCCCTATTGTCTCTCTCTCTCTCTATTCTGAGACAGACCATTAAATTAGCAAAATAATAAGACAAAAAATGCCCCAAAAATCTTTTGTCTAGTACATTTTGTACTTTGGAACTGCAAATACATTATACATGCTTGCGTTATCAATGCGTAACGCAATGCTTGCGTAATATCCAGAATGAGGAAGAACTAGTGGAGCAGGCAAACAGCAGGAATCTCATATAGTATAATCCAGTGGTTCTCAAACGTTTCTGTCTTTCCTCCCCATGGAGGACGAAATATTTTCATCTTTTCAGTTGGTCTTGGTTTGGTTGTTTGGGCCACAGCAGGGTTTGACTGACAGCTTTCACACCAGTCCAAATGAACCCTGCAGTATTCTTTTAAGACCAAAATGTTGGGAGTTTATTTATGTGAAGCTAAATGTTGCTAGCTAAGACCTATACTATGACACATAGTGCAGGAGTATGAATGGATGTGAATGGGGGCAAGTAGCCTGTAGAAGGGGTAGTATAAATCTTTTGCTAACAGATACTGTATTATATATACAAATCTGTATGAACACTTACTTACAATATGTAGATTTTATCACCTGAGGCAAATTTGACACCGTGAAAATAAATAAATACATGATAAAATTAGATTAAATCTAAATGATGAAATACTGAGTCATGCATTTGATCAAGAAAGTTAGCATTTTTGGTGTAATAAATGGTAATAATGAGATAACAAGTCATACTTTTGGCCTACTATGCTGTAATTATGAGGTATGAGAACTCTTCTTCTAACTTGCAGCCTTCACCCGCCCAGATTGCAAATAAAATGCATTGCTGTTTAGCACTTGTCAGTTGAAATAGCCACTGGATACTAAGTTTGACTTGAACCAAAGTTTATACCATTCATACTAAATCATGGTCCACTGGTTTTTACCCTCACAACTAACTCCCATTTGTTTTTTTCTCTTATTGTGTTTGACCCTTGCAGAGAAACCTAACAGAGTACTTTGTAGCAGTAGATGTCAATAACATGCTTCATCTGTACGCTAGTATGCTTTATGAACGTCGAATCCTCATCTGCTGTAGCAAACTAAGCACTGTAAGTAGAGTCCACTTCCTGTTTCTTCTCTCTTCTACGGCTCTGGTCTCTTTTTAAAGGGGACATATCACTTTTTCAGTGCTTGTGCTCACACATCTGGTTATCTGGAGTGTCTACCAACCCACAAACTGTGAAATAAGACAACCCAGTCAGTTTTTTTTGTGGGCTGCCTAAATCAGAAAATATGTAATTCAACAAGCCAATCAGATTTGGATCCCCTTCCTGTGTAACATACATACCCAATGAGCATATGTCCCCTTTAAATCTTTCAGTAATGAGTTGGTCTGTTAGAGTTTACAAGACCAGCTTTTACCCTGTGACCTCTCTGAAAAGAGTTTACAAAATGTTTTCTTTTCGATGTGATTTTGATACTTTAGAATGAAATGTTTGAGGTGTTTTTTCTCCTGACCTTGAATGTACCAAACCCTGAATTTGAAATTGTATTCATGCAAAACAAATTACTGCCAAATTACCTCAATATTTACCTAAAAATGTATTGAAACTTACTTTATTATAAACATTTAATAATTATATTCCGCTATTTAGCTGGTAATTTATTTAATACATTAAATAATATAATAATATATTTAATCTATTAGCAAATAACTTCTTTGAAATTTCTTTAAAAAACTCCCTGAATCATGACATTAGCTACCAGGTTACATTTGTGTAGACAATAAGTCACACAACGGTGAGATTTGTGCCTGATCAGAAGTGTCTTCTATTAGTTTTCCACCTCTGATGAAGAGCAGCGCACAGCCGCTTCTCAAGCCTAAGGGCCCTATTTTAACCATTATATGCTATTTTAGCATAAATTGTATTTTAAACTGTCAGCTGTTTAAATAACTGCACAATGTGAAATCCCATATCATGTATTTTGATATCTGTCTTTGTCTACAGTTAACAGCTTGTGTCCATGGGTCTACAGCCATGTTATATCCAATGCACTGGCAACATGTTTACATTCCTGTCCTGCCTCAACATCTATTAGACTACTGCTGGTGAGTATGCTGGCTGTCATATACACTCCAAACCTCTTTTATAGATTTTTTACATGAACATTGTCACATTTTGGTCCACAAAATAAACCTCCTATATGCAAAATAATATTAATATAAAAAAATAATAATAAATAAATAAAAGACATAAATGAATGCATTTAAAAAATAGTATCTACAAAATCCTAATATACAAATAAAATACAAAAAAATAAAATAAATAAATAAATAAAATAAAAGACACAAATCAAATATATATTCCTACATTCATCTGCACCATGGTTTCAAACTTATTCTTTTTATATGTTTGATAAAGTTTTGTCTGCATGTTATGATAATGATTATGATGATGGTTGATGATGGTTTTTTATTAAGATTTTAGGTTATAAAGTGCTAAAGTATAGTCAATAACATTAACTTTAAAAAAAACCTACACCCAGCTATTATCTCAGGAATAAATGTATGAAACTGGCTCTTTTTTTCAGTGCCCCAATGCCCTACCTCATCGGAGTACATTCCAGCCTGATGGAGGTAGGTGTCTATAACTGCCACAAAGAATTACAGCGAACTTTTTTACCCTTCTTCCTCTGGTACTGACAGGTTTTAAAACTGCATAGCACCCACCTGTCTTTTACAAGCACTTTGTATCTTCAGTGGACTCTGTGTTTCCCTTGCTTGTAGAAAGTTCGAGGGATGGCTCTGGATGATGTGGTGGTCCTGAATGTGGACACAAACACCCTGGAAACACCCTTTGATGACCTCCAAACCCTGCCCAATGATGTGGTGAGGAACTACTGCACAGTACACAATTTGTTTTATGGACAGATAAATATGGACAGATAAAACTGTGTTCTAAAGGACTGTGACTTCATTTTCCCCCGCAGGTCTCATCTTTAAAGAGTCGTTTGAGGAAGGTTTCAACAACAACTGGGGACGGCGTGGCTCGAGCCTTCCTCAGGAGTCAGGCGGCTCTGTTCGGCAGCTACAGAAACGCTCTGCAGATCGAGCCGGTCAGTACGTACTGTAGACCAGAGACATGAAGGATAAAGGGAACAAAGAAAAAATGATAGAATTGATCCTTTCATGTGAGTTTGGGTATGATGGCACACCCAAGGTCACATGGGTATGCCCATATCCTTCAATATCGACGACAACAACATTTTTACAAGGTCAAAGACCAGAGGGGTGTACTACGAAGCGAGATTAGCGGGTTAGCGATGTATGTGGAGCCTAAAGTGACAGTTTCCAATGTCACGAAGGTCACGAAGGGCGACTGGACACTGAATATAAAATACTGAATGTGTTAGAGTTGTACAGGACTGTGACAGCTGGTGTGTTTTCCTGCATTTTCAGGGAGAGCCAATAACATTTAATGAGGAAACCTTTATGAACCATCGTTCCAGTGCCATGAGACAGTTCCTCCTGAATGCCATCCAGCTGCAGCTCTTCAAACAGGTACGCACATATACGCACACATCTGTATTCCACCCATCCTCTTACACTCACTCAATACATTTTGTGGTTCTACCTGCAGTTCATTGACGGCCGGTTGGACCTGTTGAACGCAGGAGAGGGTTTCAGTGACGACTTTGAGGAGGAGATCAGCATGGGCGAATATGCAGGTGAGTCCCTAGTGATGATGTGTTTGTGTGTCACTTATAAACTGGGTCCATAAGTGTGTTGTTGCGTTCGGCGTGAAAAATAACAGACCATGCAAAGCCCAGACACTTTTTGGCTGGACCGCAGAGGGCCACCCCTACAAACGCAAAAGTATGAGTGACGGAGTGAGTGACTGAGTGACTGAGTGATAAAGTTACATGGTCGGCCGAGTGTTGGAGTTTCCTCATTGGCTGTTTCTCTTTCAAAATGAAAAGGCGGGAACAGTCCTTTATTTACGTTTTCAGGGGATGAGTGATCGCCTCGCTTTCCAGCATTGGATGCTTGATTGGCTGCCATGCGACACAAGGCACTAGGCACTGAACGCTTTGCCTCGTATTCGTCCTTTGCTCGTGGGCTGCTGTGATCTGCTTTCAAACCGGAACCAACGTAGCGTTTCGTTTGGAAACTTTCCTCCCTTACATCACGAAAACAGTTCACCGAAATGTTTTTCTGAAAATATTTTATGCGAGAAATAAGCCATGCAGTTGCAGTTTATTTTGGATGGACAACTTTTTCTAGGGAGTTTCAAGAGGTGGCGGGTCGCAACGATCCCGGACGCCCCTGATTTGCATGAAGTTGCCTTGACCTCAACTTTATAGAAATGAGGTTCTCTCAAATCGCGCCGCCACGCTACCAGAATGCCTTGCACAGCTGCTTACATAGACATCGAATTGGAAGCATGGAAAGGACGGAGACTATCTAATGCACCATTACATTTAACATTATAGACATGACCACTAACTATCTGTGTATCAATTTAGCCACAAGTTCACAGACTGACCATACACGGTCCAGCCATATACTCGGCTTTGACCGAATCTTGTTTCTTTGTTCCCTTTCCTGTTTTGACTGTTGCTTTTGCTGGCTGTAGTAAATACAAGTCAAAAGTCTCGCCTGAAAACCATCATATCCACCACAGATATCAGATTAAAAAGACCATCAAACCTGATATTAACTTATCACTACAGTGGTATGAAGTTATTGATATTATTTGCATTCTTCACAAACGATCGTTGATTTTTACGCTTCTGAGCGGCCACTCTGACAACTTCTGTTTGATACCATATTGTTATAAATGAATACCGACACACTCTGTTCAGTCAACAAGACTGTTTTTATAATAATAATATCAGCTGATCCCTGAGCTGAATGGGAGGACTAATCGTTGTTTTGTCAGACTGCTGTAGAAGAAAGTCTGTCAGTCGTTCATGCTGTACGTCACATTATAAATCTGCTCCGATATTTAATCAACTGCAGTCATGAGGAGATCACAAGCAGCAGATGTCATTCTAACACAACACATTCCAACTTCTGGTCCAAACAGGAAGTTAAAAGACAAAACAATGGACTTTGAACACTTCCTTATTGCTGAAACAATATGTGTTGACCTTTTACGTTGACCTTTTATTGTTATAACCTCCCCACAGGCAGTGACAAGACCTACCACCAGTGGCTGTTCACTGTGAAGGTGAGCTAGTCTGAATGCTTCTACCTACACCAACAGCACACTACCCTAAAGAATACACTGCATGCTTTTTCTGGTATTTCTAAAGATATATGTAGTTAATTCCATTAAAAGTGTGGTTTTGCCTCTGTAATGGATGAAGCAGCCTCTAGGTGCTGCTAGCGAGCTTTAGACCTTTACTCATGTCCGCATACAGTTTGTCCATTTGCCTTCTGAGAGCAAATCGTCATAATTCGCTATCTCCTCTCAACATTGACTCAATGTTTTCTGACAGAAAGGAGGCGGGGCTATCATCAACACAGTGAAGACCAGGGCGAACCCTGCCATGAAGACCGCTTACAAGTTTGTAAGCACGTCTCTGGCTCCTGTTACACATTAGAAAATTAACTGTTAGCTAGAATGGCAATGATCTGACTTTGTTTTTATGTTTGTTTGACAGGCTAAGGATCATGCAAAAATGCGTATCAAGGAAGTCAAGAGCCGGCTTAAGCAGAAGGTATGTCGGGCTACACTGCTGAAAAGCCATTCTGGGTCAATTTTTGCTGTTCTTTCTGCTGGTTTGTAAATTTGAGAGTTTCAATCTTGGCTCCAGGAGCAAAGGTGATGACAGTTCTTGGTCTGTCCCTCACAAAAAAATACCTTAAACGCTAGCCTGACTTACCTTAACTGAGCAGCGCCATCACTCCTTTTCGCCTGTGTCAAACTCCACCTCCTTCTTCCCCCCCCCATCTACAGGAGCAGGCAGAAAACGGCTTCTCCACAGCAGGGTCAGCGGTCATCGATGACGACAACACAGCAGGCTTCCCCTCTTCCACCAGTGCAGTGAGGAGGGAGGGGGCGCTGCGAACCTTGGACGACCACAGGCCGATCACTGTGCATTTTGGACAGGTGGGCAGAAATATGGCAGGGCGGGGACGTGGTCTCTCTCTCTCTCTCTGCAGAAGTCTAGTTATCTCTCAGAACACTTGAATTACAATATGCTGAAATATTATTATGGTATTTCTGCCCAAATGATGCCAAAAAATTGTTGCCTACTGAAACTTTAAGCATTTTAAAGAACCTTAATATTCTCCATGAGCTGTGTGTAGCAGCCACTGCTGCAGCTCCACCTGCTGACTGTGTTGATAGGTGGGCCTTCCTCAATGTCACAAATTAATGAGCAGGATTGCTTTTTGGCAATACTGGATATTTATATTTCTGATTTTTTTTGCATCAACATGATGATTGATTTGTCAGTTTTTTAGTTAGTTAGGATTAGTTCAAAAATAGCATGATGGACTGACTTTATTTCTCTTGTAATTCTTTGCACTGCACCAATTGAACAGTTTCACATTGTCAACTGCACATTTTTTTACACAATTTAATTTTTTCTATTCCCATAAAATGTCTCTAAGTGTTGCTACAGTAGATAATCCCTGTGGGTCTCTCTGATGTGGACGTAGGTATGTCAAATTTAGTTGTGTTCCCTTTTTCTCATATTGTGTTTTCTCTTCTGCAGGCACGGCCACCAATGCTGTTGAAGAGACCGAGCAGCAATGTGAGTCTGGAAAGCAGCGTTGACCAGTAAGCCTACCTCCATTATATACATTATATATCCCACTGTCCATGATGCAATAAAGAAATATAATAACATATGTAGATTGCCAATGCATGTACTCAAGGTAGAGGGGTTAAAAACTGCAGATAGGAGAGCAAGAAATGTAACATTACAAGTCCATATAGAGTCCTAAAACCCGGAAAAGAGTTAGCATTTTAGCATTTCTGGTTCCCTCGTCTGGAAGTCAATGGATTTTTTTGAATGGGTTTCTGGTTAGATGTCTGAAATAAAGTCTCTGGAAAAGTTGTCTGTTGCTACTTTAGAGTGAGACAATACAAAATAAGAACATATGATAGAAAATATCTATGATACAGTACTATTATACGTGACGTAAATAATGTTTTAACCCATACCAACAAGAAAAAAAACACATCAGTAGATAATCGAATGCAAACTTGATTATTGAGGATTTTTATTATTTTCAGTTTGATATCTGACGAGCACCCTAAAGTTGAAATCACATATTCTCACTTATCAGAAGAAGGTTAAGTAAGTTTAAAATGCAGCTTGTATGTAAAGTGGCCAATATTAGAGTGACATTATTCACTACAGTTGAAGGATAATGGAGATGAGCAGCATTAACTGCACACAGAGATTCTTTTTTTTGGATTTCTTTCCTCAATTAAACCAATTTTTTTTCATTGGTTTGTTTGTCCGTGCCATTGTGTCTAATTTCCTTTTTCAGCTAGCTGCTTCCTTTGGGCTCATTCAAATGAAGTGTGCAGTAACATACTAATCCTAATGCACCGTATGTAAATACAAACTAAAGTTGAAACTCTTCAAATTACTAATCCTCAACCGTCCTTTTCTGAATTTTCCCTCTTCTTTTCTTTTTTTAACGGACTTCATTAACATATATGTGTAATCAGCTGTGAACTTCCTGTTTTCCTGTCTTCCTTCTTCTTGCCGTAGCTCTATCCGTCCTACTCGTCACTACACAGTCTTTCTCTCAGAGGATTCGTCCGGAGACGAGCTCCAGTACGACGATGACTCCATCTCTGGCTTTCCTGACAGCTTGCTCTTCTCCGTCCCTTTTGAGTGGTCGCCTCTGTACGCATCTCTCTGATTGCCTTTGCACTATTGACTCCTTTCTCATCTCTTTTCTTTGTCTTTCCTAATGGCATGTGTGTTCATGTGTTTTTAAAGCTTCACATGCAGGATAAAAATCCTGGGATTAGGTTTCGATTAGAGGGATAAGCATAAAATTATGATATAACTTGGAAAATGCACATAAAAATTTGTTAATGGAAACACAAGAATAAAAATGTAGGTGCATCTTTATTTGAGGTAAAATGTCAGTGGTTGGGTTGGGTACTGTGTAGCCATGAAGTGAATAACTACAAGTCAAACACTGTCCCTGCAGGCCACAACCGTACCGCTCCCTGAAGGAGGTTGAGATGATAGATGTGGACGATACTGGGTTTGGGGCAGAAAGTCACACTGCCCCTCCCAGCCCGGTTAATGAGAGGTTCTCCAACGTCAACCTGCTGGGCGACATCTTCGGCTGCCAGGACGAGCCTGACAGCCTACCAATGACCTTGGCTAAAAGTCTGGAGGACCTGAGGACTCCCAAAATCTCTGAGGAGCTGCAAGCAAAGTTCACCTACCAGGTCAGACGTCCAAATGCTCTGTAGCTAAAATTAAGTAACTTTAATGAAAATCAGTGCTGACGTGTGTGACGCATTAGCTATGTTTTGATATTGTACTGAATCCAGTGGGCCCCTGGAACGTAGGAAAAGGTAGGAAAAGGTAGGAAAAGGAAGGAAAGACGCATGAATTAGGAAATGGTTGTCAGTAATATAAGTTTTAGGCAGATTTACTGGGCTGGTATGGTCTTTTTAAAGTTTGAATTATTTCTTGTGTTTGCAGCGGATGGACCTGAGTCTGGGTGAACACTCGCGAACGCTTCCAGGCCTCAAGCTCCCCAACCCTTACAACAAGCTGTGGGGTATAGGTCAAGACGAAACAGCCTTGCCCGTTTGTGTGCCGCCCACCTGCGACAGACCTCCGCCTGTCCAGGTTGCCGTGAAGATGGACTCTCCGAGCCACGAAAGCTCCGACCCGGGCCCCGACACTTTGGACCCTTCCACCTCCGGCAACATCACCATCCCACGTCCCCACGGAAGGAAGACGCCCGAGCTCGGTTCTGTGCTGGCACCCCCCGCGGCCCAGTTGCGCTCTAAACCAGCGGGAGCCAGTGAAGGAGGGACTACTTCAGGGGGACAGGAGTTTCGGCAAGCCCTGGGCATGACCACAGATGGAGACCTGCTGAAGCCCATCAAGGCCTCTGAGGACAGTATAGATCTGATGAGTCTTCTAGACCCCCTTAACAGATCAGCACCCATCAATTCCACGTCATTGAGTGACGGGGTAGATATCGGCGTGTCGTCATCTTCCTGCAAACCAACACTACCACCCAGGCCTTACCCACAAGGCTTGCCTCCTTTCCCACTACATCCTCACGCATCACTCAACCCTTTTGCCCAGTCTCTGCAGCACACCTCCCCTCAAATGCGTTACTCACCTACTGTAAGTGGGAATCCTTTCAATATGGTCTACGGGCCTCCACCGGGCTCTTACTTACACACTCCGGCCCAGCCACAGTCCTTTTCTACACTACCGGGGCTCTCTTACAGACAGCATTCACCCGGCAGTTCAACTCTGCCACCCAACTACGGACTGCTCCAGTCAGCCTACTCCTCCTCCGTCACCTCCCTGCCTCACTTCTCTGCCAGCAATCACGCTCTTTCCAGTCTCGCGGACTCTACGTCTGTCCCCAGTACAGCCATGAACAAACTGGCAAAGCCACTTCATGTTGAGGGAGACAGCCAGAAGACTCAGGATCCTTTTGGGGATCTGCTGACTATGGCCAAGCCGGCTACACCCCAAAAAAAGAAGGTGGAGGACCTTCGGAGGAGGTGGGAAACATTTGACTAAAACCCTGTGAATATGTACTGATGTGCTCCTCTCTGTCACAACTCCCTCACAACTGTATCAGGACCTTCTATCGCATTTAATACTGCATCGGCGTTGATACACGCTACTCTGCTTATGCAACTCACAATCATGATAATAGCTTAAAATGAGTTAGTTAACATTAGCTTATTGGGCTTACATTATTTCCTCTGCAAGATAACATTAAAGTGGCAGTAGGCAGTATATTTTTGGCATCATTGGGCAAAAATTCCATAATAACCTTTCAGCATATTGTGATTCAAGTGTTCTGAGAGAAAACTAGACTTCTGCTCCTCCTCATGGCTCTGTTTTCAGGCTTTAAAAAATCTAATCAGTACACTACAAGATGATTCTGAAAACATTTGAGGTCAGAAATAGGCATTAACGTAACATAATATTGATTCATATTTGATCAGCGCGGCCGTGTTTGATCATTTGGTTGGAGTTCGCGAGTGATTGACAGCCGGCTCTCATAGACAGCAGCTGGACAGCAGACCTCACATCAGCTCTTACTGGTTGTTTTCCTCCGGTCTGTGAAATCTTGCAGATGCTGTTAGGAGCACCAGAGGTTACCTGTTTCATGCACTACTGTCACGATATAGCGACCGTTTTATAAAAATAACTTTTTTTAATCATGTTTGCTCCGATCTCTCCTACTTCAGCTTTAAACCCAACATTAAATTTCCTCACCGTCACATCCCTACCGCCCGCCCGAGCCCACGATATTTTCTAGTAAGGTCACCCGAACCCACCAGAACCAGGACTGAGCGGGGAAGACGGTTGCAGTAAAATGAGAGGTTTTCTAAAGGGAGTCTGGCAGCCGCAGATCTTTACGACACAAGGTGGCGGCGCTCATGGAAACACTACTGCTTTTGTCCGCAAGGGGCCGCCATCAAAATCAAAATGAAAGTTCCTTGTAGTAACTTTAAAGGTGCTTTGTTGACTGACTTCTTTATTTAAACGACGTGACATAATGAATGCTCTTGGACCAACAGTTTGTTTGGCTGCACTGTTGCTGACCCCAGTGGTCGATACATTTCACTTTGCCATTATAACCAATAAACACAAATTAACCAGAGCTGAGATCATAACTGTCAAATAAATAGCTTTAATTAGCAAAACACTATTTGTAAGTGGTACATTCACATATGTACTGTTTTTTTTATTGATTTATTACTTTTGTTTTTGACTACAATGATATGATTTTTCTTCTCCTCTTGTGTGTTGTGCATATGCAGTACATCAGAGACAATGACCCTTTTCAGACCTGGTATTAACACGCGTCCTCAGTGATCGGATCACAAGTGGGCAGCTCTAAATACAGGTGTGAATGCACTCAAGACGCATTGAGATCCGATCTTTCAGACCACATTCAGAGGTGGTCTGGGCCACATATGGCCACATTGAAGGAGCGCCTGTCAATTGACATCCCGCTGGGATCCACATGGTCTCTGTGCTCCTCATGTGAATACCACTGGTACAATAACTTTATATTTTGATGTTATAAAAATGTCAATAAAATGTACCCAAATTCATGAATATGTAGGATATTACTACAGACATTCCTGTAATATTACATCACAATGTCTGCTGTATTAGTCTCGTGTTTACTGCGTGTTTATTTGCATAAAGAGCGAGGAAGTGAGATCGGATCACAAGTGGTCACTCATGTGAAGACAATCTAATATCGGGTGTGAACAGACGTACCTAAAGCTGTCAACCTGTGATCCGATCACTGAGGAAGCGTGTTAATACCAGGTCTGAACAGGACCCATCATGTATCATTTACTGTGACAGAAGGTCCTGATCTAGTATGTAGGAATGTGGTGACACCCAACACACGCACACACACCTCCCTCCCCACTACCGTCAGCTCTGCTGCTGACCAATGACAAACAGGAGTGTGTGTCTGGTAAACAAATTTGCGAGTGAACACTTGGAACTCACCTGTACCTGTCTAAGGATCGCCTGAATCTGGATATTTTTTTTCATTTTTCCCGCCATTCTACCCAGGAAATCACACTCAAAGCCGGCCTTGCTTCAAGATATTCAGATGCCAACAGTTCTCAACTCACTCACTAACAAATCGCTTACAAAATTCTTTGCACAGCAGCCTCTCTTTCACCCGTCACCTGTCTTTACTGCCACCACGTTAGCGTAGCGCTGCTCAGTATAGATTTATAACTTTAGAACTAGCACGCAGTGTTTTTCCTGAAAGAGGATATATGTCACAATCACAACAGCATATGTCTTAATGATGTCAACTTAGCCAGTAGCTAGTCTGCTATAGTTGATCCTAATGGCATCATGGTACCGTAGCTGCAACGTGAGGTGCATCTCTATCATGCAGTTAGTTCACCCGTTGATATTTTTGGTAGCTTCCACGCACAGTATTATTGTTTTGTTGTTTTTTGGCCTTCATGATGAATCCCGTCTCACACTGACCTGTGAAAATGTGTTGCCTCCTACTGTTTTCTTTTTTTTAAAAAGAAACTTTTAAGAATAGCCTGTAAATGTCCCTAAAATGGTTTTAAACATTTCTGTCGAATTAAATATATATGTGGACTTTGAAACACTTTATTGTATATTCTGTTGTTTTAAAGGGTTCTTTTGCCAATTCCGCTGCTAATATATGCACTCTAATTTTCCTTCTGTTGTTTTTTTTTGCCTTTGACAATTATTATTTTGTGTTTGATGACAGTGATTGAGCTACTGAGTTACAGGCTGCTTACACATTGTGGTGTGGAGTACTGTGCGTAGAGAACAGATTTAATGCCTCTCACGATTTTGCCAACAGTTTCTATTTCAGCTGTTCCGACTTCTCCAACAGTGTGTCAGCCGATCTGCTGTGTTCATGTGTGGCCAAAAAGTCCTAAACGCTTCAAAGTGCTGTAGTGAGAGAGTGTGTGTGAGTGTGTGTGTGTGTGTGTGTATGTGTATGTGTGTACAGATGACACTTTATTTGTTCTCTGACTGATTAAAGACTGGTGACTAGTCTCCTATTGCACTTGCTTAAATACAAATATTTCATCATAACATGTCAGCTTCATTTGATTAAATTTCCACGACTGACTGAATTGTGCTGATCTACGCAGGACATATTCATCACCTTGTTACTTTTTTTTTTTTTTTTACCAATAATGTCCATGTCCATCTGTCTGTCTATTGGTGCAGATATCTTGTCCACTGCTTTATATTCCCATGACATTTAATATGGAAATGTATATGGTCCCTGAATGATTCCTGATTATTTGAACTTGTAAACCCCTGTTCTTTACGGAGGACGAAACCTGCCAAAATCAAAAATAAATAAATAAATAAATGACTCAATGAATAAATAAATAATGTCATTAGATGTAGCAATGCGCCGGGAAACGTGTCGCGGCACGTTTTGCAGCATCATCGCCCTGGAGGTTCCCCACTCTGAACGAGCTAAACCTTGGGGAGGAAACTGACTGTTGGTCTGAGCTCCAAACAGTTCATCTTCAGACGGTTGATCTGCAAACCTGTACCTGTACAAGGCAGCGGCAGGTGGAGCAGCAGCAAGACGATGACCCGCTGTATGATGGCCGATGACACACGTTGAGAGACCGCCCCTTCATTTGCATAATCAGGCAGAAATGCATAAAGAAATGGATAAAGAAAAGAATACAAAAGAAAAATAAGTTTTGGGAAATAAATAAGAGGTGAAATGCAAAGAGAAAATCATCTATAAATGAATATATAAATAAATGCATAAATAAATACACACTTTTAAACATAAATAAAAAATAAATAAAAATGAATGCATAAATAAGTACATTTGAAAATGAATACAAATAAATACATAAATAAATAACAAGGAAAATTAAACAGGAGTAAATAAGGGAATTAATACAATGATAAATAAAGAAGCAAATTAAAACAAATATCAATTTATGTCAAATTTGATCAATTAATGGCTACATTTGTTTTTAAAATTATTTTTGTGATAGTTAATGACATTTATTTATTTTTTCGTTAAATGTAAAATTTAAGAATCCATGTGTAAATTCATATCATTTGTCAGTTCCTGTCATGCCACTTCCTGTGTAGTCACTTCCTGTTTAGCTCTACCTGGTTCTGTAGAAAGCATGGCAGACATGTGCACGATCTGAATTCAGTCAGCTAGCCTCCACATTGAAGTGTCGTAGAGGCAATGCCGTACATTGATTAGAATTAGAAATGTGTCAGAGGAACCACATTTTGAAGATGGGTTGTGTGTGTGGGCCGGTCTGGAACAAAATGTCCCAGTTCAGTCATGTCTTTGGGCAGAGATGTACAGATGAACAAACCGGATCAAGCAAAAGGTAAGAAAAAAGTTCTATTCCTCTGTAGGGTCCTTTCCTTAATGTTGTCAGACACTTATAATAACAATCTGAGCCAAAAACAAACACTTTTAGTGGATGTAAACTGACGTTCTCCTTAAATACTGGACCAATTTAAAAAACTGTTCAGAGCGTATGACCCTTCAGAACCCATTTGACTTTATTGTTTATAATACATTGTGCACATCCTGGATTTTGTACATCAAAACAAAGAAAACAGTGACATAATGTGGAGCCGACTGCTACATATTTACTAAATAATTTCGTTAGTTTAAAAAAAACTAATACTGTGCATCATGTTGCAGTGATTTGCAGGATATTTCAGTTTTTCCCCCCCAAATTTACACTTTAGGATAGGTCTTTTTATGCCTTTTATTTTGGTGCAATATTTCAAACTTGCATCCTAAAAGTCTACATACTGTACATACTGAGGACTTCATATCATCCAACCTGGGTTTAATATATTCTTCATTCATTATAAACAAATGTTGCTACTGAAGAGGCCAAGACAGATATGAGCAGACACTCCCTTTGTGCACGCGACAGTAAAACAGTAAATCTCAAATCCAACAAAAACAGAGAATAAACATAAATATACAAACTGTACAGGCTTGACACACAGAGGTGCAGCTCTGGAAAAGTCACCGTGTGGAGTAAACTGGAAGAGGCTGCGTTCCTAACAGAAAACTAGACTCTGAGATCATTAACAAAATGAGAGCTCTTGAAATGAAAATAAAATTCTTCAAAAAGATATGCATCAGATGTTTTGCGTGTTTTTGTTTGGATTTTTGCCCCTCCAGTTTGTAATGGTTAATACCCTGCACAGCAGTCCTCGCCCTCTTTTGTTGCATCTTTTTTTCTAGTAAAGTTATGACTTTATTCTCGTAATATTATGACTTTTTTCTCATAAAGTTATGACTTTATTCTCGAAATATTACGACTTTTTTTCTCATAAAGTTATGACTTTATTCTCATAATATTACGACTTTTTTTTCTTGAAATAGTACGACTTTATTCTCATTAAATTACAACTTTTTTCTCGTAATATTATGACTTTATTTTCAAAATCTCAGGTATTTTTTCCCCTCAATGTGGCCCTTATACTCCATCATCCCCGTAGCACTCTATAGAGTCAGAGCTTTCTTAGAGCCAGCGTCTAGTGGCCAATAGAGGAACTGCAGCCTCACAGCTCTGTGTATTTGCCTGTGCTGGATGCTGCGAGGGCCCCTAACATCTAATGATAATGTTTTCCTAAGAATGCATCCCAGTCTCCAGCAGCACCACAGGTGTATCATCGATCCTTTGACTAAGGATACCCCAGAAGCCTTTTTCCACAGTTTGTGTGCTTGTAGCGCTTCACTGTGTCATGATTCTTGAAAGAAAGCCCTTTAATTGTGCTCTATAGTTGGGACTATAACAACAGGTTAAGGCCCTGCCATAGACAAACTACAGTGTGTAGAGTTCTACAATACAAGGACATGATGGGGCTGTTTCCTCAGTCGTCCTTTATCAGAAACACCAGTGACATACAGAGCAGCAGTACTGGGTCAGTACCTAGTCACCACCAGGAGGGGGCTGTATCCTCCAACATACGCCCTTCAGTTCAGCCCAGAGTATTCAGAGGATGGAAAAGTTTCTCAGTGAGTCCTGTGCACCTGCCTGCAGAGCTCAGATCACCTTGAACACCCTTCTTTCCTAAAGTCTTTGCGGTCAGATGAGTCTTTCCTCCGGTGGGACTTTGAGCATGCTGTCCATCTCCAGCCGAGCTCCAGCCACCTCCTGACTACTGGGGCTGTACGCGCCCTCCGACTGGCGCTTCTTCCTCGCCGTGAGCACCATGAAGGTCATGCCGATGATCATTATTAACACGCAGAAGCTGAGCAGCGGGATGGCTATCACCAGCAAGGGGATTCCTTGTTTATGGGCTTGTTTCTGCAAAAAGGCACAAGAGGGCAGAGATTGTGAGGAGGATGTGCTTCAGCTATCTGGAAACATAAACTACACGGATGTGGACCATGCTCAGCCACTTCAACATTTCATATATACAAATAAAATATGTTTTATTATTATGGCTGTCAATCGATTAAAGTATTTAATTGTGATTAATTGCATAATTGTCCATAGTTTATTGCAATTAATCCCAAACTAATCAAATTTTTTATCTCTTCAAAATGTACCTTAAAGGGAGATTTGTAAAAAATGTTATACTCTTATCAACATGAATAATGTAATAAACATACGTTGGTGCCACAGGTTGGACCGCTGTAGCCGGGCGGACATTCACAAACAAACATGTTGAATCGATCCAAACAGGAACCGCCATTTCGACAGGGGTTAGAATGACACTCATCAAGCTCCGATTCACACCTGCAAGACAGAAAGCACATGAAGGCACATTTGGAGAAGACTTTGTATTCTAAATCACAAGGTTTGTGAATTAACATAAAAAGAGTCAAATCTATCATGCG
Source organism: Sebastes fasciatus (assembly GCF_043250625.1). Taxonomy (NCBI): domain Eukaryota; kingdom Metazoa; phylum Chordata; class Actinopteri; order Perciformes; family Sebastidae; genus Sebastes; species Sebastes fasciatus. Next base: position 7,170,464 of record NC_133813.1, read on the forward strand.
TGAGCTCACCTGCTGCCTGTAAAACCTGGCATACACGAACAGTTGGCTCCCCACAGCCCATCATTGCAGATACCATCATTTTCACACTGTACATCTTCACCACACTGTATTGGAGGATAGTCCCATCTGGTGGAAAAGAAGGTGTTAAACTTTGCTTCAATGAATGAATGTTGCTTTGTGTGGACACTGCATGCTAAAGCTACAGACACCACCGCTTCTTCAAACCAATAAACAGATGGATGAGTCTACTCACTGGCAGCGAGGGCCACTGTAGGCCTTGGGGCACGTACAGGTGTACATGTTGGGTCCATCATGACAGGTGCCTCCATGTTCACAGGCGTGATGCTCACACTCGTCTAGATCCTCATCGCAGAGTGTGCCAGCATATCCAGGGTTGCAACGGCACTCGAAACCAGCCAAGTAGTCCTTACAGCTTCCATGAACACAGGGCTGAGATGCACAGTCATCAGCGTCCGTCTCACACACTTCTCCCTCCCAACCCAAGTCACAGACGCAGCTGAATTTATTAAAAAGGTCTTCGCAAGTGGCTCCGTTTACACAGGGATCTGAAGCACAAACGGGGGCGCTGGTACAACCCAAATGAATCTTCGGTTTCCCAGCTAAGTGGAACTGAGACGGCTGCGGGGCTTTATAGTCATCCACAAAAGGAAGGTAGACTCCGCCGACCCTCACTGCACCCAAGCAGCCAGTGAAGCTCTCTGCGATAACCAACGTGGCCTCCTTCTGGTTGAGAAAGCGAAGGCTTCCTGTTCGCTCCGGCACGCTGCTGGCGTCTGTGATTCCATCCACAGTGATGACCCAGGGAGAAGCCTTGCTCTCCTTCTCAGCCATCGAGATGTTCACTCGATGCCAGTTCCCGTCAGCCACTCGACGAACTCCCGTAAACGTCAGCGTCTCGCCGCTGTTGCCGATGTGGATCTCCACCCGGACCGAAGAGTCCAGCAGACCCACCATCAGCAGGTCGGAGCCCCAGGAGGCCCTCAGGAGCACAGCGTTCTCTGAACGAGTCCGCACCTCCATGTATATGTTGGAGACGGGTTCAGCCAGGGAGCCTCCAGCACTGTAGTTCACAGGGTTGTTCTCAAACGTGGCATTGTTAACACCTAAGGGTCAACATGGAGAAATATTTGTGTTATTACTTTATTGTTTGGATTTCATTTATTTTAAGGAACAGTCTGACAATTTGGATTTGCATTTGTTTGTCATTTAACCACATATGCACCAACTTTTTCTCTCCCAATGCTGATACCACAGCTCAGGGTATCGGCTGACCCAGAGTACCAATCTGATACCAAATTAACTGGTTAATACCAGAAACCGGAAATATACTAAATTTCTCACCTCAAACTCAATTTCTTGCCTCAAATATTCTCAGAAGTGAATTTAATGATGACAAAAAACATACCGATGTTGCTACCGGGTAGCCTGCATTCGGAGCTGCCGTGGTTGAGTCGCCCTCCTTGGCCACGGCAGCTCCGAAGCTCCTGTTAGCATCATAGCTAGACTATCTACCGTCAGCGTTTAGGTTTAGAAGCCAGTAGCCAATAGAGGCAGAGTAGGGGCGGGTCTTCCCGAAAGATATAGCCTACTGGGTTTGGCCCGTCCGCACATACGCACAACGGATCAGGCAGCTGGGATGGATCAGGCACTGACACGTGTCACCTGGTTAAAAGTCCGGCATTTGTACTACGTCACTAACTCTTACGGTAGCATTTATACGTGAATGTTTATACATTGGAGTCAAAACACAATGCATGCCGTACAAATGACGTAAATCATTGTTCAATGTTCTTTTTGCAAACTAAATTTCTTCCACATTATCGTGGCATTCATTGGATGTAATCATTTTTAAATCATGGGAACACATTCAACCCTAAAGCATAGTACAAAATGTCAAACTCCTAATACTACTAAAAATACTTATTATATGCATTATGGCAAAAAAAATCTTAAAAAAACAAATAATTAAATCCTCAGGCAAATGCAAAAGGTTGTAGTGTATACATAAGGGTTCTGGTATTGCCCAAAAAATGACTAATTTCTGACTAGCCATAGTTATAAAATGATTAAAATGTTCTTACATTCATATCCATCATGAAGGTCCACACAATGGCCGCCATTGACACAAGGATCACTAACGCACCACACACGTGTTTCACAGGTCTTTCCGTAGTATTCCGCTGAACACGAACACGTAAAATCGTTGAATGTGATGGTGCATTCTCCTCCGTTTTGACAAGGCTTCATCTGGAGAGGGAAGCATTGAGATTAGATGTAACCAGACAGGGAACTCAGACAGCAAATCATCTTCAGTACAAGCTTTACAGTTAACTCTGTTAACTCTTGAACAGTCACTGTTAACAAGCAATTTCTGATTCTTACAGAGAGCCCATTTAACTACCAGTAGAACTACCTCACACTAGTTATTGTGACATTAGGAACTGAGCATGTTAAAGAACTATTTCCTACCTTGCAAGTATCATCACTGACGCAGGCCTTCATTACATTTTCGGCATCACTTGGTAAATACACTTCCTCCTCATCCGAGCTGTTCCAGGCATCCATGTCTAGATGCACCGAGTCCAAACGAAGGTCCTGCAGGCAACCTTTGTAATGGCCCCCCCACACGTCAGAGTCCCAGTGTCCTGGAAGCCCCCCCACATAGGCCTGATCCCCACTGTTGACATTCACTTCAGGGATCTCTCCTATGCCATAGCGAAGGCCGGCGTGCTCAAAGATCACCTGTCTGTGTTGGACTTCCACCTGTAGAAGTTGCTTCTCGCCAGTGGTCACAAATATGGGAGCTGTCAGTGGGGCACTGTTCGGCAGAGAGCTGACAAAAACCCTCCCCATCCCCAGGTAGACGGAGAAGTAGACCTCTCCACCGTCCTCCTCTGTGGGTCTCCTCAGCTGGAACAGCAGCCCGTCTGGCTTTAATGACCTCAGGAAGAAGGACACGTTGAAGTTGCTCTTGTGGCTCCTGCCTACATCGTAGACACTGAAACTCATTGTGTCCTCATTGCTGTATGTCCACGAAGGGAATTCTGGCAGGAGAGAATTGGAAATTTGGAAATATATGAAATCAGGACTTTTACTTGCAACACTGTGGTTTGACAAGATTTGTCAAAAGCTTTAAACGTGCTTACCTTCAGAGCAGCTCTCACTATGGAAAGGACGGTAGCAGTCGCACTGATAGCTGGTCCACAGGTCCACACAGCGTCCACGTCCATTGCAGGGGTCAGGCTTACACCATTCAGTCTTAATGCATCCCAGTTCGTGGCCTTGGTCCTCTGGAAGTGTTTGCGGTAAGATCGGCTTAGAGTCGATCATCAGATCTTCCATACATCCAATAAAGGCTGCACCACTTAGAGAGTACTCTAAAAGCTCCTCTGGCACTCCACCTACATAAACCTGTGAGAAGGCTTCAGAGGGCTGGAAAGTTGGTTCATCAGCACCGCCATCTGTAACTCTGCATCCGTCCCTGTCACAGCCGGGGCCTTTCAGAACCAAAACCAGGCCTTCGTTATCTACAAACACATGAGCATCCCGCCAGTCTCCATCACTAACCAAACCAGGAAATGTTACATCCAATTCAGACTCCTCAGAAAAGGCTTTTGCGTGAAGACCACTGTTCACAATCTCCAAGATGAGGTGATTGTCCACATCCCCTCTGTAGAAGAGCAACATATTGGGTAAAGTTGTCCGGAAGCGTAGCTGCACCCCAAAACCACGGTGGCCGCGGTGCTCAACCTCCCTCCGGGTCCTTTCTTCTAGAAAAACCTGGATGTGAATGAATCCAGGAGTGGAGAAGGAGAAGGTTGTTCTCGTGGAGCACTGCTCGTCGTAAAAGCCGTGAGGGCACAAGCACGTGTGCCCGTGTTCTCCGCCCTCCAGCCACGGGTGGCAGGTGGCTCCGTTCTGGCATTCGTGGCCCACACAGCCGTGGAGTTTCACATCGCAGTAATCGCCTCCCCAAGGAAGTTCACCTGTCTCCGACTCGGGACAGTGGCAAGTGTAGGAGGCCCTGCCGTCCTCACACCAGCCGCCGTTCTGACAGGGCTGGCTCTCACATTCGTCGATGTCCACTTCACACAGCTCACCTGGAGGGAGATGACACTGAGGGTCAGTTATGGTGGTGGCAGACTACTAGAGGATACCACAGCAGATTCCATTTATTACAAAGACTCACCTAGGAATCCAACAGAGCATGTGCAGGTGTAGCCATTGATCTTATCCTCACAAGTGCCTCCATTCTGGCAGGGCTCCGACTCACACTCATCGATGTTGACGGAGCAGTTCTCTCCTGTAATGTAAGAGAAATGAAACGACTGTCAGAAGGTTTGAGAGATTATGGCTGATTGATTGGTTTCTTTTAGTTTTACTGACCTGCAAACCCCGGCTGACACTGGCAGATATATCCAGCTGCATCTGCAAAACTGAGCTCCCAGTCCAGCTCCCAGTGAGACGGATCGGAGCGCTCGAAACACTCCCCGTCGTTCTCACAGGGCTGCTCGGCACACTCGTCTATATCTATCTCACAGTTTGGTCCTTCATAACCTGAAGAAAATAAATCAGAAGATGTAGTTTTATCTGTTATATTCACACTGAACACACATATGAAGTGTTCCATATGTGTCTTCTTAGATCAGTCACAAACTGTGATTCCTCACTTACATCGGAGAAGCATATTAATGAGCATATTAAAAGTAGCTTTCTTCCATCGTTCATCCATTTCTTACATTTTTTTTTATTTTTAAAACCAAACTGAGAATTTTGTTGCCTAAACCTAAAGTGACGCCACGGTACAGGAATGTCTGACGTTAAGCGTGTAGTTCAGTACCTGGCCAGCAGAGGCAGGTGTATCCGTTGACTCCCTCTAAACACGAGGAACCATGCTGACAGGGATCAGAGGCACACTCTGGGATGTCCACTTCACAGTAGTCACCCTCGAATCCTGTATCGCTGCAGTCACATTCATAGCTGCAAGAGACACAAATGAGTTTTTAATGTATACTGCAGGATAAAAAAAATGCCGACAATGAGCAAAGACTGAACAGGAAACCTCCATGTGGGGTTTCTTAAAGCACTAGTGGGACTTCTGTTTCTTCTGTTTCAACTCATATGCAGTGGAAGACATGAACATGCCATGAAATATTCTTGATTTCCATGACTGCAATGAGGATATATTTCAAAATACTGTCAAAAATTCAGTTTTTCAGATAAAATTCTGAAATTTACCACCTTACATCTACAGTGACTTCAAAATTGTATTATTTATTTGCAGGAACATTGGAGCTTTATTTAGCGAGAATATCCAGTAGCTGTGTACAGTACTGTTTACACTAAAACGTTTTGATGCTAATTCAAAAATCTGGCTGGATCGTTTGTGGAGGAAAGTCTGAAGATGCAACGGAGCAATTTTTGAGAAAAACAGAATGATGAACTTCCTAATTCCTGCCATATTGAAGCATATGAACATTTCCGCTGACTTGGGCCTACAGTTTGGGTGGAAGTTGCAAAGTGCTAGCACGTACGGCTGATTTGTTATCAACAAATTTTCAAAAATGTTCACTTTTCAAAGTTTTAAACTTTAGGCGTTTGCTGTAGCGCCACCAAACGACTGAGCCCACAAAACCATTTGATGAAGTTTAGCATGGGACTGGAAATATGTGCAAAGTTGGGTTTATTTTCATGCATGAGAAGGTAGATTTCCTAGGAAGAAGAAGAAAAAGGTGCAATACTAATAAGGGGGAACATCTGATGGAGCAGCACATGGCCACCAGAGCCCCACCCTGCACAAGCTGTCTTTCAAAATCTTTACTGAAAGCAGCTTGTTGTTTGGGCCTACCTGTTCACCATGTCGTGACAGACAGCTCCGTTCAGGCAGGGCTCGCTGGCGCACTCATCCACGTCAACCTCGCAGTCGATGCCGTCGAACCCGGGCAGACACTCGCAGGAGTACGTGGCGATCAGGTCTTGGCAGGTGGCTCCGTTGCGGCAGGGGCTGGACTCACACTCGTCTATTTCAAATTCACAGTTGACTCCTGGTGGAGGAAGAGGAGGAAGTCAGTGATGATGGAATGAAGTCATCATATCTGGTAAATCTATTGTTTAGAGTCAAATGATTTGTCACATTTTTATAAATCAACACAGCAACCACACTGATCTGCCCTAATGTCTTTATCAGTGCGTCTATTCTTGTCTCCAGATACCCGCGATGATTCTCCAAACAAACTGATAGAGTGACAGGGGAATGCAGCAGTGCTGATCTCACCCGACCCCTCACAGATAACACGAAGCTCCTCTGACACAGAGCAGGCTCGTGGAGAAAGAAAGGAGTGCAAGAAAAGCAAGATGGGAGTGTTTCCTCTCACTCTGCACGGAGACTTTATCTGAGCCGCAGATAAGACGCCTGACTAACAACATCTTACCGTGCACTTAAAATGCTCCTCGTGCCCAGTTTATCGGGAACAGACCAAACATTAACAGCTGATGGTGAGGAACAAGTAGTAGAAAAACAAATAAATGCTGTCAGCGAGCAGAAAGTCCGTGTCTCAGTTGCTGATGTGTTCTTTGAGGAGATGAGTAATGATGATGTAAAATTAAACATCTTCACTCACAGCTCGAGATACACACGCAGGAGGCTGAGCTTCTACCTCTGACCAATATGAAGTCTGAATTTTTAGTACCTGCAACTGTGCAGATTGTGTTTTTTCAGGTCAGGTTGGACCGTATCGGTACACATTTTGAAAGATTTATGTACATTTTAGTGCATGAAAAAAACTATGAGGATATATCATCACTCCCCGAGACGCCCCCGCAGCTAGACTGAGCAGTATGAAAGCTTCAGTAGGCAGAATATTTTTGGCATTATTGGGCAAAACTTCCATAATACCCTTTCAGCATATTGTAATTCAAGTGTTCTAAGAGACAAATATACTTCTGCACCTCCTCATGGCTCTGTTTTCAGGCTTTAGAAAAATCTAGCCCATGACAAGAGACTTTGGCCAATCACAGGTCCATACTTGCCAACCTTGAGACCTTAAAAAAAAGGGAGGATTTCAAAACCATGGTGGTCTGGGGGTCCTCCTTCAGAAAAATCTGAATTCCAGAGATTTTATTTCCTGCATTCTGTTGACTTTTGTCATAAATCGGGAGAAATACGGGAGAATTGTGACCCCCGGGAGGAAACCGGGAGAGGGCAATGAAAAACGGGAGTCTCCCGGGAAAATGGGGAGGGTTGGCAAGTATGCACAGGTCATTTCAGAGAGAGAGCGTCCGTATTGGCTGTGCTCCGGCTGGTGGGCGGTGCTTGGTATTTCCCATTTCCTATTTCCCTTTCTCATTTTACAGCTAAACAGTACACTACAAGATGTTTCTGGAGAGATATAGTCATTACAGTAACAGAATATTGATTCATATTTGATCAGCGCTGCCTAGTTTGATAGACAACTGCTCAGAGACGGCAGACTCCAGATTGGCTCTGATTGGTTGGTTTCCTACGGTCTGTGAAATCTTGCAGATGCCATTAGGAGCACCGGATTACCTGTCTCATGCACTACTGTCACGATATAGTGACCGTTTTATAAAAACTTTTTCATATTTGCTCCATTTCTACCCAATGCAGCTTTAAGACTTACATTGTGCACTGATTTAAAACAGTAGGTAACAGTTGTTTGTAATTTAAGTATTGTACTGTACATCCATGTGTGTTTGTGTGTTTGTGTGTGTGTGTGCGTGTGAATTTTGGATGTACCTTCGAAGCCCACCAGGCACTCACACTCATAGTGGTCCTTCTCATTGATGCAGGTGGCGTTGTTCTCACAGGGTCGTGAAGCACACTCGTTGATGTCGATTTCACAGTTGTAACCCTGAAAACCCGGCACACAGAAGCAGTGGAACTTTGCCACTCCGTCCATACAGATCGCTCCGTTCTGACAGGGCTCCGACGAACACTCGTTCACGTCTTCCTCGCACGTCTTCCCCTCGAACCCCGGCGCGCAGCGGCATTCGAAGCCCTCTCGTCGTAGTTCACAAATCCCGTTGTTCCTGCAGGGTTCGTCGATGCAGTCGGTCACGTGCGTCATGCAGTCCCATCCTCCGAACCCGGGAGGACATCTGCAGAAGTATCCGTTGAGCTGGTCTACGCACAGAGAGCGGGGTTCGGAGCACGGGTTGCTCTGACATTCGTCCACCTCTTCTGTGCAGTTATCACCTGTTAGTCCATCCGGGCAGATGCAGTGGTATTGTGCGGTGCCAGGGGTGCTGGTGCAGTCCTCACATGGAGCAAAGGAGCAGGCGTCATAGAGTTCATCACAGTTTTTGCCCATGTATCGGACCCCGTTTCTGGTGCAGATACAGGCGTAATCATCCATGGTGTCCACACAGGTAGCTTCATTCTGGCACGGTGCAGACAAACATTTGTCTGAAGTGGCGTTGCAGAAGATTCCTGAAAAACAAAGGAAATGTAATGCGAAGGATGAATTAATGCATGTTAAGAACATATCTACTACAGAGCAGTGTTTCCTCAAGGTGTCTCAAGAACACTTCATTTTACAGGTCCGCAAATTTCATGGTAATTAGGTGATAATTAGCAGGTAACCTATTTGAAATTTCTTTGGAATTACTGCCAAATTACCCCAATATTTACCTCAAAATTGATAAAAAATTACTTTATTATAAACATTATTTAATAATGTCTCCATTAGCAGCAACAAAGTGGAAGTGGATGACCGGAAATGACCCAGTCATCCATGATGATCCTGCTCATTTTAGGACCTGATGACCAAGTGTGACTGAAATAAATCACCTGCTTTGCTTTTAAACCTGTTACACTTATTCATTCTGACATTCCCTCTAATCTGCTCTCACTATCTTGGTACGAGAGTCCTGGCACTGATGTTCGGATGTAGACGTGTTAAATCCTGACACATACTGTACAGCTAAACTTCCGATCCGCCAAGGGGGTTACGCTTACGGTTTGGTTCATTCGTCTGTTTGTCAGCAGGATTACGGAGAAACTACAGGCCAGATTTTCATGGAACTTGGTGGAAGGGTGTAGCATGGGCCAAGGAAGAACCCATTAAATTGTGGATCTGAATCACGGGGTGGAGACATGCATTATTTTTGACTTTTGTTAACATTGGGAGATATGGCATGGCCTTGGCGGAGGTCTGCAATCTCCAAGTGCCCTTCTAGTTTTAGGTATTAATTCTTGACTCAAGCCACTCCAGCCTTTCCTGCAACTCCAGATCAGTTGATAATGATTGCGAAAAAACGTTCTAATGTCCAAGACATTGTCTGAACTAAAAGACAAAAGCTGTGTGTGTCAGTGTGCTGACTTGCCCCAAGACTGCATGTGATTATCATAAAGTGGGCATGTCTGTGAAGGGGAGACTCGTGGATACCCAGAGAACCCATTTTCATTCACATATCTTGAGGTCAGAGGTCAAGGGACCCCTTTGAAAATGGCCATGCCAGTTTTTCCTCGCCAAAATTTTTTCGCAAGTTTGGAGCGTTATTTAACCTCCTTCACGACAAGCTAGTATGACATGGTTGGTACGAATGGATTCCTCAGGTTTTTCTAGTTTCATGATACTTGTATCTTCTCTCTAGCTTTAAAACTGAGCTACAACCTAAAAATCACAAGTTGCGTTAATGCGTTAAAGGAATTAGTGGCATTAAAACAAATTTGGGTTAACGTGTTATTATTGCGTTAACTTTGACAGCCCTAATAAAAATGATTACAGTTTAAAATATAACATGCAGATGTAAGTGTGTCTTAATAAATCCAAAATAGCCAAAAAAAAGCCCCAGGTAGTGAGCATCAGCAGGCGTTCCAACACCTCATTTGTCTTATACCATAACCCATCACCCCATGATTGAAGTTTTTCTTTATTTTTGACATGCTCTTTATCAGCTGGGAACGCCTCGGGATCCCCCAGTCAGAGCTTGTTAATGTGGCACGGGAAAGGGGAGTTTGGGGTCCCCTGCTGGAGCTGTTGCCCCCGCGACCCGACCCCGGATAAGCGGATGAGTGAGTGAGTGAGTGGCAGCTGATCTCAGGTCAAAAGCTCCTGCAGGGGGATGCTGGTAGGTAGGACTAGGGGACCTACCCAGGAGCCCATTGTTTTATAATCTGGCCTAGAGGGGCCACTTGTGGGATTTTTATTGTTGTTTCACAACATGCAGGCACAAGTTTCACTGTTAATGAGCACAAAAGGCTGGTCCTTTTATTAGCAATAATTGTGTTTCTTGTCTCAATTAGCTTGTAGCCAGTGCAAATAATGACTGTACTGTGCATTATCCTCCATGAATAGCCACTCTCTCAGCCCAGGGGGACGTTCTTTATGTCACTGTGGAGTTACAATACATATGCTGTCTCCCCTCGCCAGCCAATGCCACAAGGTCTCTGGGGAATCAGTCCACATTCCTTTTATTAGGGCAATCTCAACACGCCGTCCAAAATCCCCCCTCCCCCCATCCACTATACGCCCAGCCTCCCAGCCCCCAACACTTTGATCAGTGTCCTGTTTGCAAATCCTCACTGAAGTGGAAGATATTAACAGTGAAGGGAGTTATGGAGGGGAAGAAGGAGGGGGCAGAGAGACACAGAGAATATTTAATGAGATAAACTAGTGGTGAGAAAGTCACTTTTATTAGTTGTTGCAAAAGTTTGGCCATCATTGGGCTTTTTGCAAGAACAAGAGAGAGATAAAATCTGATTATTTAACCTTTCAGAAACCCATAAATCTGTTTGGCACCTCTTACTGTATCATTACAGGCAGAAGAGATCAGATCGTGAGTGAGGATATATTAATACAAACACATGATTACAACTTCATAAAGACAAAGCTGAGTCAAAACCAAGACTAACATAAGTTGTATTCTCTCCCCGAGGATCAAGCTCAATGAGCAGGTGTCCAGTGTTTGTTATTTGAACTCAGCTATGTTATACACTAGCTCATTCAGGACAATCCATTTGGTTTAAAGGCCATGAAAACTACATTTTCTTAAAGGTGCTAAATACGGGATTGGTAGCATTTCTATTGCCTCTCAACGGCTCTCAACATGGTGGCTTGCAGCTAACGATGCTAACGGTGCTAACTCTGCAAACAATGGGGAAAGTGCTGACCGAGATAACAGTGTTAACCTGGGGGGAACCGGAAGGTGGGGTCTACGCTTTAGTGACAACGGGTTCACATCAATGAGCCGCACTCTTGCTGCAAGATCACAGGGTTTGTGCCAGGATTTGTCTGCTCTGAGGTTGTCAAAGTTACATTTGCACATGTATAATTAAAATCATAATAACACACTTACTGGATAATTGGAATTAGATTCCAGTGGTGGCTGCGGAGGATTGTTTCCAACACATGTGATCCAAACATTTATAATAAGAGTGTTGTAAAGTCCAAAAGTCAACATTTATTGGGAAAAGATAGATGTAATCATTTCCAAAATTAATCACACATTTTTTATCTGTTCAAAATGTAACTTAAATAGAGATTTGTTAAGTATTTAAGTTGGCAAATATGCTTGCTTTATGCAAATGCATGTACAGTATATATCTAATACTGGAAATCAATTAACAAAACAAAACAATGACCAATATTTTTTTCTTTCATTTAGCCTCCTTCGCGACAAGCAACAGCAATATAACAAGGTTGGTACCAATGGATTCCTCAGGTTCTCTTGCTTCACATGATGCCAGTATCTTCTCTCTAGCTTTAAAACTGACCTACAACCTAAAAATCGCAAGTTGCGTTAAAGAAATTAGTGGCGTTAAAACGAATTTGCGTAAACACGTTATTGCGTTGACTTTGACCAAAATAGCCCCTAAATGCCCCAGGCAGTGAGCATCAGCAGTCGTTCCAACACCTCATTTGTCCTATACCATAACCCATAACCCCATGATTGAACTTTTCTATACATTCCACATGCTCTTTGGCAGCTGGTCTCAGGTCTGCCCGGTAAATGCAGCTTTACAACCGTGGCCCAGTGTCACCCTTCTGAAGCAGAAGGTTGTTGTCATTACCAATCGTTGTCGATGTACATCTTCCCCTCAGTGTTAACTGTAGACACTAACCGTGTTTGAATTTAACAGATTACAGTGGGCTGTATAGGGGAGTGTTAGCTGCCCGCCTGCGGACTAGAAGAGTCCCAGGTGGCTGTCGAGGGTTTCAAGATTAGGCTCAAGTCTCCCTGATGTGAGAAGGAGACCAGGATAAACATGCTAATTGATTGAGGAGGTGATCCTTTGCTTGCTTGATAAGAAACTTAACATAAGTGCTGTTTGGTCAAACATTGGTCGAGAAACACCGTCCAATTATGTGTTATTAGGTAGGTTCACAATGTGAGTGTGCATATCTACAAGTTCAAATCCTGGTTTTCATTGATGTCCTTCCATCTTCAGCTTCAACCAGTTTCATTTATTCTGGTTTTAAAACAAATCCCGCTCCAACCTTTCGAAAAACCCGTCGGATTTTTAAGAGGTTCATTTAAAATCGCAAGATGCGTTAAAGAAATTTGTGTTAACGCTTTATTATCACGTCAACTTTGACAGCCCTAGTTTAAACAATATGTTTTAACCATTGTTATTAGAGCAAAAGGGGCGTCTGATGATGGAGATATCTTTGTATTGGTTTATTGTTAGCTTGTAAACTGGCTACTTGTGAAACAATCCGGTTTTACACGTCATCTCTCAACTCCAGTCTCGCATCTTACGTTGCTAATCAGACTTAATCAGACTTTAAACAATGAGCAGTGAATGGAAAAGAAAGTCTTGGCCCGGATATCCTCTGGCTACACCAGAGCCCCAGAAATATAGCGCCTTGCCCCCTGCAGAGGCTTAACGTCGTCAGACCGAGATTAAGGGTTAGGCAACTTAATTACTTGGTTAAGGTTAGGTAAAGATCACATTTACAGTGAATAAAAAAGCAAACATTAATTGCAGGTCTCTGATAGGAGGGTACATAAGGACACACTACTGAATGCAAATTGCTATGATACTGTATTTCTCATTAAAGTATAATGACGCTATAAAACTAGATAAAAATCAATGCAAATAAAAAATGTAATCTTAAAAAGCCTACATTTGACATTTAAAATACTGATTATTTTTTGTGATAATAACCAAATATTTTCTGGTTTTATATGTATTTAGATGTGTAATCATGTCTGTTGCTCATTCTCTCATTTTTGTCTCTTCTTCGTCACTGCTTCGGTTTTCACTGTTTCCCCCCGTTTTTATCCACGTCTTCACCTTCTCCTCCTCCACACCCCCCCACTTCTAATCTTCATCCTACTTTTTCTCCCCCTCTTTCACCCGAACAGGTTTGATGGCCTGCCTGACCTCCAGAGCCTTTCCATGTTGTAATCCCTCTGGCCTCTTTGGGCCAATCCCCTTGCTCCTCTAATCTCCGGTAGGCAGGATACCTGCACAGATTACAGCTTCAATCCACCCTCTAGCATGTGTCCACTATCTGTCACCATATTGACTCTCACATACTCTTCTCACATACTCCTTATTATCAGGCTTCTTCAATAAGTCTCTTAAGACTCTCCAGTTAATCCAGAAAGTTGCAGCACGTGTACTGACAAGAACTAGGAAAAGGGATGATATTTCTCTTTTTCTATTAGCTTCTCTGCAATGGCTCCCTGTTAAATCCAGAATAGAATTTAAAATCATCCTCCTCACCTACAAAGCCCTAAACGGTCAGGCAACAATATATCTTAAAGAGCTCAGAGTACCCTATTACCCAACACTGCCCAACATTTAAGAGTAGGCTTAAGACTTTCCTCTTTGATGACGCTCGTAGTTAGGGCTGGCCCAAAGCTGGCTCAGGCTGCCTTGGACCAGCCCCTAGTTATGCAGCTGTAGGCCTAGACTGCCGGGGGGACTTCCTATGACACACTGATGGTACGTGTCCACGCGAGGGATCGCCTCGCTTCCCAGCATTGGACGCTTGATGGGTTGCCACTAGACACAAGGCACCTAATTGGACGAACGCTTTCCTTCCATGGGCTGCTGCTCCCAGCTTTCAAACCGGAAAAAATATGGCAGCTTGTTTGGAAACTTTCTTCTCTTATTTCATGATAATAGTTCCCCGAAATGTGTTTCTGAAAACATTTTATGCGAGAAATAAGCCATGCAGTTGTGGCTGAATGTGTCTTTAGTTTAAAGGTTTCTCAGGAGTTTCCAAAAACGGAAAGTAGTGTTGGACGCCTGTGTTTTGCATAAAGTAGCCTAGACCTCAACTTTGTGCAAATGACGAGCAGCCAACGTGACGGTCACGCCACGCTACCAGAATGCATTGCACGGCTGCTTACATAGACAATGAATGGGAAGCGTGGAAAGGACGGAGCCTAAGGACACGTACCCTGAGCTCCTCTCTCCTTCTTTCTCTCTCCATCTGTATGCATTCATGTCCCATTCATGCATGTTACTTGATTTCTTCCCTGGAGTCTTTGTGCTTTCTCGTCTTGCATGGCTCTGCACAAGGTTTCTACCCGTTTTTTCTCGCCACTGTTGCACCTAGTGCATGCTCATGGGGGATCTCTTGTTGGGTCTCTAAATTATAGAGTACGATCTAGACCTGCTCATTCCTGTAGCACTCTATGTAGGAGAAATCTACAGATGCAGATAGACAAAGTAGTAAATCACCTAATATGTTCCATGTTATGGAAGCAAAATAGCCAAAAATCGCAAAATTGACCAGTGCTTGAAAAAACCTTGAATCCAGATTTAAACTGGAGCACAAACCCAGACACACACACGCAGTGTCACATACAACATTACGACTTGTCCATCATTCAAGGTAATCCACGAAATACCCACACAAGGTTGATCCTGACTGTTCAGACACCTACAGTATCAGACGTGACACAGAGGACACAGATCAGACAGTGGGGACAGATGTCTCATTCACCTGACACAGCTCTGGTTAATACTGTCACACCCGGAGTGTTTAAGACGCATGCCATATACTCCTCTCTCTCCTCTGGTTTCCTGTCTGCCTCTCTACCATCAACTGGTGAGAAAGCTCCTAAACTGTTTTAAAAAGCAGCATTGTTATCATCTTCTTTTGAGGTCCACCGCTCAGCTACTGCGTTCCACAAACAGAGCGTTCTGTCTGTCACTCTCAATGATATCATCCTTTAAACTGCAATAATCTGTCTTTTGTCTCTGACCTCCCTCTGAGTCAGATTAGCAGCTAATCTAGTTTTCATTTCTGTAAATGAAATGACGAGCATGAAGCAGATAGAAAGCAGAGCTTGTCTACACTTTGCTGTAATAAAAGAGGCACTGGGTTCTATAAATACGAGCATCAACAACTGGCTTCAGGCTCTGGAGTTCATTAAATTACACTGTTAAATATGACTGTGCATGCGAGCTCATATCATCATATTTCATCACTGGATCATGCAGCCCAGTCGCACAGCAGTTTATGAAATTATCACAGAATTAATGCATTTATTTGTGTAAATAGACACAAATTTCAAATTTTTTTCATGATGGTCAGCACAAAATCAATTTGTATGTAATCCACATAATTGGGAGCGGTGAACGCCTTGTAGGGAGGAAGAGCGCTGTTTGTGTCCCGTGTGAAACCACAAGTCAAAGTTGGTTTATAAGTCAAGTAACTTCTGTATAAGTTATGGCACTTCCGGTGTTATTAAAAACACAAACTGCAGCCAAGTAGAAACTAAGTAGTTTGTTGCCTAAACCTAACCAAGGTTTATTTTGAAAAGACTGGAGTGGAAATTGACACGTGCGTCACGAATCAAATAGATTAAACTGCCGTGAGACTGTGTTGGATGTATGATGTGCCTCAAGGGTCGCGATAAAAGAATGAATGTTTCAAAGATTTTGTCCAAACAGACCATATCAAATAAAAGATTCATCTGATGTGTAATTGCAAATTAGTGCAGTTTATTGTTCTCATCACCCAAAGATCCCCATCAGCCTACATCTCGCTTTTTCAACGATGAAACAATCCAAAATCAAGTGTTTTAGCTTTCATACTGCACAACCCTTTCCCTTATTGCTCTTATCCTTCTCCTCCACCTCCTTTAAACCAGTTTAATTTCATTTATTAAAGTAACATTATCAAGAAACCTGCACGTTTACTTTCACCTTTACATGAGTCGTACTAGTGAACCAAGAGCAGGATCTGCTTTACTATATTTGGTTTGGATGATGAGCATCACCTGCTTTTCCATCTTTCTCTGTCACAAATCAATTTAATACGTATCATCATATAATAAATTGTGATATATTGAGATTTTTTAAATCTAATTTTAGGAAAAGTGTCATAGTATAACGAACACACCACCATAGGCATTAAATCTGAGTAAATATTTCTGAACAGTGAGCCCTGAGTCATATTATAGAGATGAGTTTTCTGTCTGATGTTTCTTTGGCATTCAAAAATCAAACTCGATGGAACATTACTTAAACAAAAAAACCAACAAAATGTAAACTCTCTGGCCCTTTTGTGACCTCATTCTGCTCCTCCATTCATGCGCAGACAGATATGAATGAGATTCTCATCACTGTTTGCTCTGTTTTGAGTGTGCATGACTGAGAGCACTGCCTCCGATTCTGAACCAGTCATGTGTCAAATCTGATAGAAAGCTAGAGCTAGTAGAAAAAACAAAACTGAAATAAATGTAGCCTACAAACATCTTCTTCAATCAACGATCGAATCATGAACCGGCTGCCAATGTTTGAGACTCCAGGGAAGATATTTGTCCACAAAACATCACGCAGCGTCAGTAATTACAGTAATTATCCTCTGCATGCTCGAGGATCATCAGTATTGTGAAAATCCACTGGATACTAGCCAAACCTCTCATCATTGTTGTAAGTAACAAAGGACGAACCACCCCCAACTTGTCTCCATCTATTTGAGTCTCCTATAATATAGTGGGAGCATAAAACAGTCCAATAAGCACCTCCCAAAACCATCTTGTGCACCGTTGATAGAGCAGCACCTCTGAGAGGGACAATCCTGAGGCCAGTCAACCAGTGAATGATAAAACGCCAGCACTAATATGTATTCTGTTGCTTGCAGTATGTGAGGTAGAATAGTTCCTGTGGATATCTACATCCTTGTAATAACTCTTTCTGTGTAACCTGTTGCTTTCACAGGAGAAAAGGGATTAAACACTAACTTCAAACAACATGTAACCACACAGAAATCTCCCCTCAGTACTTTAACATTCAATTACAATTACACAGAAATGATCATACACTTCAAAACTGAACTGTACTCACCCCATTTGAACATCATCATCGTCAGCAGTAGTGTCTTTAGATTCAGATGAACTTTCCCCAGCTCCATGGTAAAGCCACTAGGTGATATTTAGGAGGAAAAGGATGAAGTGAGAAGTCCCTAATGTGGTGACATGCTGCTGTGTGGTGGAGACGCTCCTCACTGTGTTGCTGTTGCCCTGTGTTTAGAGGCTGGCATGTTACACACTGCCCATGCTTGGCTACTAATGAGTGCAGCACCGGACTCAAACAGACAGCCCTCCTCCCTGCTCTGCACTCACAGAGTGTAATCAGCCATGAGAGCAGAGAGACGACAGGAAAACATGAGCTGGATTAACACCTGCTAATACGCATGCTCATTCCCTGAGCTCCTATTGAAAAGGAAGGTTACTCTCTCTATGACGCCCATGTCTAGAAGGCATTATAAATATTAGGGCTGTCAATCGATTGAAACATTTAATCGAGATTAATTTTGATCTGTTCAAAATGTACCATAAAGGGGAGACTCGTGGGTACCCATGGACCCATTTTCATTCACATATCTTGAGGTCAGAGGTCAAGGGACCCCTTTGAAAATGGTCATGCCAGTTTTTCCTTGCCAAAATTAAGCAGAACTTTGTAACATAATTTAGCCTCCTTTGCGACAAGCTAGCATGACATGATTGGTACCAATGGATTGTGGTTTCATATGATGCCAATATCTTTCCTCTAGCTTTAAAACCTGCTACAACCTAAAAATCAGAAGTTGCGTTAATACGTCAAAGAAATTAGTGGCGTTAAAACAAATTTGCATTAACATCTTTTCGTGTTAACTTTAACCGCCCTACTTATAAATATACTTATAATACACTGTATAACACTGTATAATCATAATTATAAGCACTCATAAATGTTCATAATGCTTTATAACAATAATTATAACACATTTTTTTGTGGACAAAAGCAATGTGTAAAACCCCCAAATAAAACATGAATCTTTTTATCAGAACTGATATAAACAAATAAATAACTTGTCAGATAGAAACAACAAAAACACATATAATATGCAGTTACTGTACTAGACTATCTGTGTGTTGGTGCAACAGCACATCAGTTCCTTGGGTGGTGAATATTTACCTCAACATTTATCAAAAATTACTTTATTATAAACATTGTTTAATAATTATATTCTGCTATTTCCCAATAGCTTATCATTTATTTAATACATTTAATAATATAATAATACATGTAATTTATTAGCAAATAACTTCTTTGAAATTTCTTTAAAAAAATCCCTGAATCATGACATTAGCTACCAGGTTACATTTGTGTAGACAATAAGTCACACAATGGTGAGATTTGTACCTGATCAGAAGTGTCTTCTATTAGTTTTCCACCTCCGATGAAGAGCAGCGCACAGCCGCTTCTCAAGCTTAAGGGCCCTATTTTAACCATTATATGCTATTTTAGCATAGAATTATTAAATAATGTTTATAATAAGGTAATTTTAGATACATTTTGAGGTAAATATTGGGGTAATTCGGCAGGACTTCCAAAGAAATTTCAAATAAGTTACTTGCTAGTTATCACCTAATTACCATGAAATTTGCGGACCTGTAAAATTAAGTGTTACTGCAGTCAGAGCAAAACAATACATCAGCTGTCAACAGTTTTCAAAAAAAGTTAAGTTTAAGTTAAGTTTTCTGCACTCACCAATGTCGACAGATTTGGATGGCAAATCGTCATTATATTCACACATCCTCCTTTAACTGATGGCACGTTGGCCTAAATCCACCGGTCGTCCGGTGTGAACCAATCAGCCTCCGGCCTCGTGTTAACCCGTGCAGTCCAGTGAATCCAGGCCAGGTTTTAGACACTGTCTCATTAGTGTCTTCAGCAGCTTTAGTGGCTCCTTTGTAGCATGGAGCTTAGCAGTCAGACATCCATCACTTAGCCTGTTAGGGACTTGTTACCCTCCACCCCTCCCTAAACACCAGCTGTGCCTGACACCCCACGGCCTACCAGACAGATTTGCACCCATGAACTTTGCGTCACCTACAGTGAACTGGCACATGATTCGGATATTGTGCATTCGGGAACACTCAAACTCTTGACGGCCATTCAGCCTGAAAATGGCACTAGGTTAAAAACCACAAGGGTCTCTGTTGGTGTGTTGCTTCAGGGATCAGTGAGAAGATGAAACACAAAAAGTGAAGTTTGTGTAATGCTGTAGATCCATGACACCAGAACGCTGCTCAGCAGCTTATAGTAATATGAGACTGGATCTTACAACTCTGGAAAGTTGTTATCAACAATCATTGTATCCTCTGTATCAGTGATCATGAGGAAAACAGTACGGTGTTCATGTTAAAGTTATCTGCCAGGAATGTGTGCTTGCACATATTTGATTGGCCTACTCAGTGTGTTGCATTTTGATCTCACACTTTTTTATTGATTATTATTATTAAATTTTTATTTTTTTGCTGCGTTTATTACATAAGTATTAACTGTTAATATTGTAGCACTTTCATCCCCACCCTTTGGCCCACCGAAAAAAATACATTACTGGTATTTATTATTATTACTTATTTTTTTATTTATTTTTTCCCCCTAATCTCATGTAACTTAACCCATGGCAAAGTAAGCTTTTAAGTGTATGTATGTCTGAGAAGTGTGCGTGTCTGTGAAGCCAAAGACAAATTTCCATGCAAGTGGACAATAAAGATGTCTTTTCTATATGATGGCCATCCTCATGCTCTTTTATGTCTCATAAATTGTTGCAGCAGTTCTTGGGTTGAACCATTTGTTACACAGATTTGGTGCTAAATTTAACCATTTTTTTACCACTCGAGAACTGATAAAAATTATCATTAATCCCTCCAGCATACCACATTAAGACACCAAGACCTTGAGGAACACCATAGAAAAAGCCATGCTGTGATTTGGTATCAAAAACTTTTGGACATTTGGAGATTTCTGAAAGAATTGCATTTTTCGGCATTTGGATGGCGAGCACTCCTGATGTGTAAACTGCTCAGAAACCCCCTTATTGTCAATCTAGCCAGGAAAGCCATCCATCCTCTGAATAATTGGATCCACAAGAGTCTCAGCTTTACAGTGATACCCAATTTATGTAATTCCAAGACTGTTTAGGGACCCCAGTATGCAGAAATATTCAAATATATCATTTCAGAATAGGCGAAAATAAAACATTTATACTGCATGAAAAAAACTGCATGTGATTATCATAAAGTGGGCATGTCTGTAAAGGGGAGACTCGTGGGTACCCATAGAACCCATTTTCATCCACATATCTTGAGGTCAGAGGTCAAGGGAGCCCTTTGAAAATGGCCATGCCAGTTTTTCCTCGATAAAATTTAGCCCAACTTTGGAGCGTTATTTAGCATTACCTTCCCGACATGGTAGCATGACAAGGTTGGAAGCAATTCTTTAGGTTTTCTAGTTTCATATGATATCTGTAGCTTGAACCTACTAGAGCCTCCGAAAGACAGTAAAGTCAGTCGTCTAAGAGGGTTAGAGTGTCTCTGTAACTCACACCCAGATGACGGTGCAAAAACTTAACCCCACATGACCTGTCCCATGAAGACAAGTTAAGCTAGTACATGATACAACCATAGACGGCCCACAGCCCTACAGGTTCATCCCTGCAGATGTGCTTTATCACTGACCAACTTCCAGTTAAGTGATCAAATGTACCGGAATTCCATCAAATGAACACATTAAGTCAAACTGAAACCTTTCGTCGGATGTTCTTCCAGTTAATAAAATCAAATGAATGCAAGCTGTGCAAAAATACAGAATGATAAATGTTAAACACAGAGGGAATAGACTACTGCAGCAGATCTGCTGTTCTGTCCTTGAGAGCTTCCTAATCAGTAACAGATACTGACGGAGCGGTAAACCACAACAGGAGTGAGTAATATAAATAACAAGTGTTTTTTAACGGCATCCATTAGTCATCCATTATGTCAAGTGAAACACAACGCTCCTTGCAACTTTGAGGTCATAAGCTATGTCACCCGGATCAATCTACTTTTTGGTGTCAGCGTTCTGAACAAGTTTCCTGTTTAACATGAAGAGCTGATCAGGACATGACACTCTGTGCCAGGACAGCACAGACATGACTTATGACTGTGTAAGACTCATGTTTTTTCCTACTTCAGTGGACAAACTGACCCCCTAAATCTAATCATAGTTCAATGATGAATCATGCAGTGTTTAGGTGTGACTTCCAGCTTTTCAACTTCTGAACTTTAAACTATGAGTTATAGATAGGATGAACTCAACTGTATGGCCTCTCTTTAAATGTACTCAGAAACTGTTATTGTTGCATATCAGGAATTTGAAAAATTCCACAACAGCCACCGTGTTTTTCCAGTTTTAAAACCAGAAGCAAAGTTGTATTCATTCACTCAGGTGGTAAATAGGGGCCCATCAGCCCATAGCAGCTTAACCTTCTGAGACCCGTGGTGATCCCGACCGACTTTTTCTGTCTTTCAGAGGCTGTACCAGGCTCAGATTTAGAGCTAGAGAAAGGCACTGGAATCATAAGAAACTAGAAAAACCTAAGGAATCCAAATACCAAATGTCATTCTAGTTTGTCAGGAAGGAGGCTAAATAACGCTCCAAAGTTAGGTTAAATTTTGGCAAGGGAAAAACTGACATGGCCAATTTCAGAGGGGTTCCTTGACCCCTGACCTTAAAGGTCCCATATCGTAAAAGATGAGATTTTCAGGTCTTTTATATTATAAAGCAGGTTTATAAATACTGTTAAACTATCAAAACGCTCAATATACGGAGAAATACACAC
The DNA here is from genome assembly GCF_043250625.1 of Sebastes fasciatus. NCBI lineage: Eukaryota > Metazoa > Chordata > Actinopteri > Perciformes > Sebastidae > Sebastes > Sebastes fasciatus. Next base: position 7,192,570 of record NC_133813.1, read on the forward strand.
AGCCAGTATTCAGAAATTGTGCGTTTGAAACAAGCCGTTAGGATTTCTGTCCATTTGTGATGTCACAAATATACATTATTTAGAACATTATGCGGTTTTAAACCTAAACATTCTATATCTGTCCCAGTTTATTTCCTGTTGGAGTGTATGTAAATAACATCAGCTGACAGGAAGTAAACATGGACCCAAACTGTTGCCTAGCAACGAAATTCTGTTGCAATTCCGTTGAATTGCGCTAAATCGGAGCGTTTCAGACAGAGGGTGAATACAGGTATATTCAGGCAGACAGTATGAGGAAAATAAAGTTGTTTTTTTAACATTACAGCATGTAAACATATTCTAGTAGAAACACAAAATACAAGTATGAAATTGAAAATGAGCACGATATGGGACCTTTAAGATACGTGAATGAAATGGGTTCTCTGGGTACCCACGAGTCTCCCCTTTACAGACATGCCCACTCTATGATAATCACATGCAGTTTGGGGCAAAAGCCATGCAGTTGTTTGCAAGACCCCCTGTACCCCTCTAAAAAAAGACATGTCTATGTGGTTCTCAGAGGATTAATCTGACCGTTGGTATCGGAAGGGTTCCTGTTGATGTCTGAGTGAAGGAGGGAACTGTCAATCATCTATTATACCGCACAGCTTATCGGAATGACTTTTGGCCCAAAAAGAATGCCAACTGCAGCCCAGTGAGAAGGTGAAAGTTGTTGAGATTGCTTCGCCAGGTTGTAGATCCTTGACACAAAGAGGTGTTGGGAAGGTTGCCAGAGCGGTTACCCACTTCACTGGAATTCCAGTGTTGGCCATTAGATTTGGACACAAGCCCAGAAATGTGAATTCTTCGGGAAACAAAAGATTTAGTTCAAAGAATACCTAACCGGGCCTAAGCCTTGGCATCATATAAAGCTTCAGGAGATGAATATGAAACTCCTAACATTTCTGGTGCAAGGGCGCTGGAACTGATGTACTGTGTGACAAACTATTCAGATTATAGTTTAAATCAGTCTAATCTGTAAGGTTCAGTTTGAATTGTGGAAAATGTTGCTCTTGGATTTTGATAAAAACATGTAGAGGTGTGGAGTTTAAAAGGCATGTGGGCGTTTACCAGGCAGGAAGGGTCTAGTGAAAAAACACTATTAGGTTACATTGTCGGAGTGTTTTTATGCCTCCACACCAGCGACAGCCGTGGCCGGAGGCATTACGTTTACGTGTTGTCCATCCATCCGTCCCATTGTCCGTGTATTTATGCTGTTGTTACTATGGCTATGGCACACGAAAGACAATAGTTATTATTAATTTACTGTTAAAATTAAAATGATTTCAGCTGAAATTACTTTGTTGTCCTCTTTTTATATTGGCCCATTTTACCTGAACATTGTGTCGTAGCTCAAAAGGGAACCTGCTGATATATAGCGGATGACCCCAAGAGCTACTATGGAAGAGTTCAGTCTTATTGTTTATTTATTTATTTATTTATTTATTTATTTATTTATTTATGCATTTATTTATGCATTTATTTATGCATTTATTTATGCATTTATCTATTTATGCATTTATTTATTTATGCATTTCTTTTTTTGTTCCTTTAATTATTTTCTACCCTCTTTTATTTTTGTTATTATATAATTTTTTATAATTTAAGTTATCTTTCCTATCCAATTGTGCCTAGTATGTTAGACGTATTGAGTTTAGATTACAATGCCTTAATGTTTGTAAATGAATTATCTTCAATAAAAAAAAAAAAAATAAAAAAAAAAAAATATATATATATATTTATATATATATATTTATATATATATTTATATATATAAATAAATATATAAATAAATACATATAAATATAAATATATAACATATATAGCGGAACCACTGAGAGAGCCAGGCGGAAGCGCACATATTTCACACCGGTCCATATTGTGCGCGACACCGGAAGCTAGTACTTGATGATATATAGCTTCGAAGCCCGCAGCTTTGTCTTACAGACATGAAGAGAAAAATACCAAGGCAACTGTCAGCTACAAAACAAACATAAAATCATATATATGTGTAGCAAATACATATAGTAGTGATACTTTACTCAATATGTTGAATATGTCGACTTCTTGCGCATTATTGCCAGAAAGACAGTTTGCTAAATACTCTGACTGCGCTCCTGTAAGAGAAAACTGAGGGTGAAATTAACCCTGCCTTACACAGATAGCGTTTCCATTATCGTTTTCATGCTGTCAGAGCAGAAGCTGCTGTCTTTCTACACACTACTACAACCTACAAACCCCCTGCTTTGGATACGAAACGACTCCTTTAGAAACACTATGTAATTCTCTATTAGCAGAATGAAGTCTTCTCATCATGGTGGTTCGCTTTGGTTCGCTACGAGGCGAGTTTGACTGAGACAATCCTCTTCAACTTGCTCTGCTGACAGGTTAGCTTGTTAGCTTCCGACCTGCTAACTTCCACAGCTATGTGAACTCACTACAGACAGACAAGAAACTCCTGCAACTCTCAGGTTGGTGCTCATTAACGAGTTTAAATGTGACTTTATTTACCAGCAGCAGCAGATAAGTGTTCATTTGGCTGCTTGGATGTTAACCATATGCTATTAAACTGTAGTAGTAGTGTTACTTAGCTAACATAACTAGCCAGGTGAGCTAACTTAAGACTTACAGTTACCTGTAAAAGTGATTTACCTGACATCATTGGCAGCAGTTTACTAAACCAGTATATGTATTATACAACAAGTCTTCACACATATTCCCTCTGGCTTATGAAACTGTGTGATAAAGGTACATTACTTAGCTGAAGGTTAATGAATGCTTATGTTGTTTCACCAGTTGTGTATTAAATTGCAATTAAATGTAACAGAGGAAAAACACCAGTATCCAGTACATGTTTGGCAATTAACAGATGATATTAATGATATTCAAAATTGTTATTTATCAAATGTATGTCATCATCGAATCCACTAATTATGACTTAGGATGTTGGTGTTTTGCTTTCTGTAAATAGTTGTCATTCAAGGTGGTTCACATACTGATAGAACTGATACTTAACTACAGTTGCAAAATATTTATCCACTGAAGTAGTCAATACTTCTTGCATAACATAACTAGCCAGGTAAGCTAACTTAAGACTGAATGCATTATCAGATACAGTTGCCTGTAAAAGTGATTTACCTGACATGATTGGCAGCAGTTTACTAAATTTATTGATGTTATTTTATCACAAAACCATAAGTCATTATATCTATTATACAACAAGTCTTCACACATGTTCTCTCTGGCTGCATTTCTGGCTTATGAAACTCTTACATATTGGTCAGTGTGATAAATCCATAAAGCCATAATAAGTACAATACTTAGCTAAAGGTTAATGAATGCTTATTTTGTTTCACCAGTTGTGTATTAAATTGCAATTAAATGTAACAGAGGAAAAACACCAGCATCCAGCAAATGTTTGTCTATTTGACTTGATAGATGATTTATTTATGAGATTTCTGTGATGGTCAAATCCATTAATTATGACTTTTGCAATCTTCATTTTCACATTATGATGTTGGTGTTTTGCTTTCTGTAAATAGTTCAATAACTCAAGGTGGTTCACATACTGATAGTACTCATGGAGCTGCTGCTTAACTACAGTTGCAAGATATTTGCCCACTGAAATAGTCAATACTTCTTGCAACATATTGCATATATATATTATTCATTGTTATGTAATGAAACTGGCATTTAAACAACACATTTACAAACTTACAGACAAGTTTTGTTTTTTGTTTCATCTCCTTAGACTGAATGCACAAGCAGGTACAGTTACCTGTAAAAGTAAATTACCTGACATGATTGGCAGCAGTTTACTTCACATTTACAAGCATTAGGGGTAAGCCCACCACCTCCGGGCACTGGTACAGAACACTGAGGTGCAACAGGGCTCGCTTTGGGAAAAGCCTGATACCTGCAGTCATAACCGCCTTAAACAACAGACGTCGCTGAATAGGCCTGAGTGTGTACTGCTGTCTGTCATTTTCTGTTGTTGTCACTGTTATATTGCTGTTACTGTGTTACTTTGTGCTGTTGTATGTATTGGTGTCCGACAAGTACAGTGCTGTGAAAAAGAATTTCCCCTTGTGGGACAATAAAGTCTAAAGTCAAAGTCAAGCCCTTATATCATGTAACCTAAAAGCTAGACTTGGTAATCTTCTTCAAAAACATTTTTTTGTTATATTTGTTGAAATGTCCATTACATCCTGACAACAGCAATACATAAATCAAATGCTCAAAAAAATGCATCAAAAAAATCTGGTATCTGTGGCTGTCGCAGGAGTGTAATAAGCCCATCCAATCTTTTCATTCAGCCCGAATATTCTTAATATAATATTTCTTAATATAAGGAAAACCTATCTGCCATGGTGGCAGGTGACCTGAAATCTTGACCTGCCACAGCCAACATTTACCCTGTTATTTGGCAGGTGGCAGGTGCTAATTTCATTCCCCGCCCTCAAGTTATCCCAAACACATTATGTATCAGATTCCTACTCAGTGGCTGCTGGAGATACTCGTGTCATCTTGTGTATGAATGATGTGCTGACGTCAGGCTCTGCATTGTTCTTGTAGGTGTTGCAGGTCGCTCTCATGTGCCCATGGAGAAAGCAGCCTTTGAGGGGTGGCTGGAAACAGTCTCGACCTCTTTCCTTACTCTGAATGACCAGCAGCGCAACCAGTCCCTGGACCACCTCATTTCTTTAAGTGGTGCTGTCCAACTCCGTCATCTGTCTAATGGACTGGAGACACTGCTCAAGCGTGACTTCCTGCGCCTCCTTCCCCTGGAGCTGGGCTTTTACCTGCTCCACTGGCTGGATCCTGAGACCCTGCTCACCTGCTGCCTCGTCTGCAAAGGGTGGAATAAGGTGAATATCGTGCTTCCTGACACCTGGTAATGCAGTCATGGGGTGCTTTAATAATCATTTGTCTTAAAAAGATTCTGTTTTAAATTACTTGTCATTCACCGTTGTAAGTGTTTAAAGTGTTCAAACATTCCAACAAGCGTTCGTCTCATTGCAGGTGATCAACTCGTGTACGGAGGTGTGGCAGGGTGTGTGTCGGGAGCTGGGCTGGAGGATCGATGAGTCCATTCAGGAAGCGCCACACTGGAAGGGGGTCTACCTGAAGGCTAAACTACGTATGGTGCAGCTGCAGGATCAGGATGCCTTTGAGACATCGTCCCTCATTGGCCACAGTGCTCGAGTATACGCCCTCTACTATAAGGACGGCCTCCTCTGCACAGGTACTGTACATTCTGGTTTATTTCCAGTTACGCAAATGCTGGGTTAAAATCAGCCTCGGGTTATATAGAGTCTTGGAAACTATGACCATAGGTTTGAATCAACACAAGATGATAACATATGCATCCCTCGAACACTTTGTCAATCTGCTTGGACCACGATCATTGCTGCTTGTAGCTATATACTTATTTTGCTGTGTTCGTGGGCGTCAGCTAAGTGCCTTTACCACAAAATTTTAAGTCCTGAAAATGTAAAGGAATGTCAGCTAATACACACTGAGCTGAGCGTAGGTTTGACAAACGTCCCCGTGTCGGTCTGGATGGGATGTTATAGAGGCGTGTCAGTCAGAGCTCGCAGCAATAACACAGATGTCCTCTTGTTTTTTCAGGATCTGATGACCTCTCTGCCAAGTTATGGGACGTGCGCACCGGGCAGTGCATTTACGGAATTCAGACACACACCTGCGCCGCGGTGAAATTTGATGAGCAGAAGCTGGTGACTGGGTCCTTTGACAACACCATTGCATGCTGGGAGTGGAGCACAGGAGCTAAAATCCAGCAGTTCCGCGGCCACACAGGAGCAGGTTGGTTTACATGTTCAGCAAATATTTGTTCTGGGCTATTCAGTGTAATAAGCAGAAGCAGGCACAACTTTATTTAAAAAGCACGTTTCATTGCAGTGTACAGTGTTCAAGTATGTTTAAAAAAAACTTCTGTAAACTGGAAAAGCAGAATTTGTGGGTGTGTGATGCAACTTCTAAATGTGCAATCGATTTTGTTTTTGTAAACAACCATTTCCCAATATTTGAAATACATAAATTCGTTTGACATGATGACCTTTTGATGAGTATTCCTTTTTCTGCAACTGATTTTTAAAAAGCCATTTGAGCCTGGAAACATTTTGTTTCTCTTCTCAGTCTTCAGTGTGGACTACCACGATGAGCTGGACGTGCTGGTCAGCGGCTCTGCAGACTTCTCCGTGAAGGTTTGGGCTTTGTCTGCTGGCGCCTGTCTCAACACTCTGACTGGACACACCGAGTGGGTCACCAAGGTCAGCTCATCCAACCTCGTCAAGCTTTAATTTAAGGAAATTAGTTTTATGTTATTCATGCATAAATTAATTGACCCATTGTACACATTTTTTTTAGCGTAATGTCATAAAATATGACGACAGACATTCAAAGCTTCATTCGAACTGACACAATCGGAGTTCAACCATGAAATGCTTGCGGTGTTTTGAAATCTTGTGTTGTTATCTCCCATCAGGTGCTTCTACAGAAAAGTGAAGTAGAATCTATGATGCACAGTCCTGGTGATCTGATCCTCTTAAGTGTTGACAAGTATGAAATTAAGGTAAGGCTCCTCGTCTCCAGACATTTCTTGTGTTTTCACTTGGAGAGTAAAGAAATGTTTATCATTGTGTTGGTGGCATTCTCATGTGTAAGTAAAGTAAACACTGTGTTCCCTCTGCAGGTCTGGCCTTTAGGGAGAGAAATCAACTGCAAGTGTTTGAAGACGCTGTCGGTGTCGGAGGACCGCAGCATCAGCCTTCAGCCTCGCCTGCAGTTTGACGGACGCTACATCGTCTGCAGCTCTGACCTCGGGGTTTATCAGTGGGACTTTGCCAGCTTTGACGTTCTCAGGTAAAACAGTACACATGACAAAACACGCTCTGTAGCAAAAAAGTACGTAACTAATAAATTAAAACAGCATAACAATATAACCAGACACTATTATTTATGATGATAATTAATAACAAATATAGAATACAAAATAGTTTGACAAGTGACAAAGGATTTTTTGTAATAACAATTTAATATAGCCTTTTCTCCTTAGCCAATGTCTCACACAGCACCTTATTTAATACATAAAAATGATATTGAAAACTATACATGCAATACTTTGGCAGAAAAAGGGAAGATTCACAATCATTTTTCAATGTAACATAAGATTTTTTTTTATTACTAATTAATAATTATGGCATCACAAAAAACAGTGAGACCACAAAATATATTAATTTGTGACCTTTTATTACCTTTATTAATTTAACAGCACTTGAGTTGTAACATTTGAGTACTATGGGGTGAAAAGACTGAAATTCCAAATTTTTCATCAATTTCGCCATTGTTATAAGACGACATGATCACACTCCTTCCAGTGCTCTTAATCCAGCTTGTTTTCATCTTCCCAGGGTGATAAAAACCCAGGACCCAGCGAACCTGTCTCTGCTCAGCTACGGCGAGGTGTTTGCGCTCCTTTTCGACAACCACTTCCTGTATGTGATGGACCTGAGGACAGAGAACATCTCGGGCCGCTGGCCTCTACCGGCCTACAGAAAATCCAAACGAGGATCCAGCTTCCTGGCCGGTGTGACGTCCTGGCTCAACGGCCTGGACGGGGACAATGACTCTGGACTGGTGTTCGCCACCAGCATGCCCGACCATAGCATTCACTTAGTACTGTGGAAGGAGAATGGATAGAAGCAAACAAGGACTCCAATCCCCCCCCACCCTTCCCCCTCCAAGACTGCTAGGATATGAGCCGCCATCATTTGTGCTCTGGAATATATGAACCGTAACAGCCAACATAGACCATGCATGGACCAAAGCATTTTGTTTTTATCCGTTTCGTCCTCAGCATACAGTCCTCCTCCTCCTCTAGACACAAACCTGAACATTCACAGTTGGAAAATGGACGGCAAACTAAGAAAGATGATGAAGCTATTACCGACGTGCTCCACTCAACACTCGCTCCGGATTTCTGCGGAAACTCGTAAACCTCTCGTCGGTCTTCTGATCTTGGACAAAGGAATTTGTTTTGAAAGCCAAGATACATCAGCGACAACTAAAAAAAGGTTCCAAAATAAACAATAGAAAATTCTCCTGTAATAAATTTTAACGTTGAAGTGTAAATGTTTTTTGGCAAATTTGCTCTTTGATCGGTTTAGCATTGTGCAGTGAGATTATTTGTAGCCAACCTATAATCCATAGTCTTGTAATTGGGTGCCAATTTTGGACTCTAACCCTTTTCTTATCAGGATAAGTCAAATGTGCTTTAGCTAGAACATGGCCAACGCCGAGCCGGTCACTGAGCAGATTTGCCGAAACATTGTTTTCATTGAAGAAAAGCTGCGTTGCCTTAAACACAGTTGCTGTAAATAATGGAGAACATTTCCTTTGACATCAGTTTTTTATGACCTCAAGGGAGATATTCCTCAACGTTGTTACAGATCATCCCCAGGGAAAGTTGTATACTGAATCCTGTGTTCATGAGAAGTGGTTTGGTACATTGTCGTGTACCACGTAAAAAACATTGTGAGGTTTCATGTAATTCAACTTGAATATGCTTTTTCTGAGGGACGTCTGGTTTAAGTGTCAGCTTGAGAAAATGTGATGTGCCTTTTTCAGTTCATTAGATGTAACAAAACTAGAATTCCTTGATAACTCCGGCACACTGCAGTAAGGCGATGACTGCATTGTAAATCTTACTTTTATGTTTTTCATATTTACTGTGCTCTAACAGTCTAAGATGTCTGTAATTTTATAGTTATGTACCTGACATGACTCGCTCAGTGAATTGCTTTTATGAATCATTGACTGTGTAAAAACATCAGGTTTATTTTTCTAAAAGGCCTCAATGCATTGCGAGAGCTGAGGAAGTGACTTGGCAAAGCAGTTGGTTTTCTGTGCAAAATGACTATTTTAGGCTTCAAACAAAGATTTGAATGGATGATTTTTTTCCCTGGCATAACAAGAGAAACTAAAACAGTTCCTCGTTCTGTGCGTCAGTTTAAACATCATCTCTCAATTTGGTTTTCTGCTTCTTCAAAACACAACTTTGACTATCAGTTAATGCTTTTTCCCCCCAGAGGTTTCATTGATGTCTTCCTTTGCATTCGGCAGGCCACAGGTAACAACACAAATTGAAGTGTATTCATGTGCACCAAACCTCATTTATGACAGATTAGTTTTTCTTGTATACAGACTATAACCTGTTTCTCACATGGATACTTGTACACAGGAGATGTACAGACTGTTCGTGGGTTAGGTTTTTCAAATCTAATTAAAACACCACCAATATATTGTATTCTGTACTGTTGTCTGACAATTGCACCACATTATATCCTCCCGGCAGCACTCAGTTAAAACTGAACATACAGTAATATGATTTGTATATAAAGTGAGAAATTAAAATGGGCCATTTGAAATGGTGACATAAAAAGTTTTTGTTGATGTATCAGAGTTAATTGTATTCACAGTTAATTGCGTTCAAGCACCACACAGTGTTATTATTTCACAAAAATCTTCTATTGCACTGTCATAGCTCTTTGGTCACCAACCTACAATCAGCTTCAATATTGCAGTCCTTCGAATAAATAAAAGTAGCAAATGCAACCTAGTTGTGTCTGTGTATTTGGTCACGCCACCGTTTTAAAACATGAGTCAGCATGTTCCTGATGAATCATGTTTTCAGCCACGCTAGCAGCAGCTTTAAGGATGTGCAACGTGGGTCCAAATACCGTAATGTGTGTCCTAATGCTAATTAACAAATGTTAGCACGACACAGTACAACCTCGCATGGCTGTAAATTTTCTTGTTAAAACATATCCGTTATAAGACTCTGGACCTTTGGTCTGCTGCCTGACTTATCTGAGGAAAAGATGAAGCAGGCAATAAAAAATATTTGGGGGTATTTTCAGTTTTCTTTAATCCATGGCAAACCGATGTGGTAACACTTTCTATGACGCCTATGTCTATAATGCATTATAAACATGCTTATAATACATTATAATCTGGTTATAGTATGTCAAAATATAGGATGTCGGGCGCCTGGTTAGCTCAGTTGGTAGAGCGGGCGCCCATATAACAAGGCTCAGTCCTAACCGCGGTGGCCCGGGTTCAAATCCAGCCTGTGGCCCTTTCCGCATGTCATCCACTCTCTCTCTCCCCCTTTCCAAGACTCTAGCCACTGTCCTGTCAATAAAAAAAAAAATGCTAAAAATGCCCCCAAAAAATAACTTAAAAAAAATAAATAAATAGTATGTCGAAAAAAAAGTAATAAAGTCAGTATAGTATGTCAAAATAAGGGATTAAAACAGTCATAGTATAATAGTATGTTGAAAAAATGAAACAAAGTTATATCATGTCGAATAAAGTGATAAAAAGGTTATATAGTATGTCAAAAAAAAGTCATATTAACGGTATACTATACTATGACTTTCTTTTATAACTTTCTTCGACATACTATACTATGACTTTTTTTTTCAATGACATTTTTTCGACATACTACAATATGACTTTTCATGAAATTTTTAAACATACATAATGACTATTTTTTCGACATATGACTTTCATGAAATTTTTCGACATACATAATTGTGACTGTTTTTCATGACATTTTTCGACATACTATACTATGACTTTTTTTTTATGAAATTCTTTCGACAATATGACTTTTTTTCATGGTGAAATTATTTGACATACTATACTATGACTTTTTTTCATGAACTTTTTCAACTTACATAATTATTACTTTTTTTCACGAAATTTGTCAACTTACATAATTATTACTTTTTTTCACGAAATTTGTCAACTTGCATAATTAAGACTTTTTCATGAAATTTGTCAATTTACATAATTATGACTTTTTTCACGAAATTTGTCAACTTACATAATTATGACTTTTTTTACGAAATTTGTCAACTTATATAATGACTTTTTTCATGAAATTTGACACCTTACATTATGACTTTTTTCATGAAATTTGTCAACTTACATAATTATGACTTTTTTCACGAAATTTGTCAACTTACATAATTCTGACTTTTTTCACGAAATTTGTCAACTTACATAATTCTGACTTTTTTCACGAAATTTGTCAACTTACATAATTATGACTTTTTTCACGAAATTTGTCAACTTACATAATTATGACTTTTTTTCATGAAATTTGTCAACTTACATAATTATGACTTTTTTCACGAAATTTGTCAACTTACATAATTCTGACTTTTTTTACGAAATTTGTCAACTTACATAATGACTTTTTTCATGAAATTTGACACCTTACATAATTATGACTTTTTTCACGAAATTTGTCAACTTACATAATTATGACTTTTTTTCATGAAATTTGTCAATTTACATAATTATGACTTTTTCATGAAATTTTTCAATTTACATAATTAGGACTTTTTTTCTGTGAAATTTTTCAACTTACATAATTCTGACTTTTTTCACGAAATTTGTCAACTTACATAATTCTGACTTTTTTCGGTGAAATTTGTCAACTTACATAATTATGACTTTTTTTCACGAAATTTGTCAACTTACATAATGACTTTTTTTCATGACATTTTTCAACTTACATTATGACTTTTTTCACGAAATTTGTCAACTTCCATAATGACTATTTTTCAACTTACATAATTATGACTTTTTTCACGAAATTTGTCAACTTACATAATTCTGACTTTTCACAAAATTTGTCAACTTAAATAATTATGACTTTTTCATGAAATTTTTCAACTTACATAATTATGACTTTTTTCACGAAATTTGTCAACTTACATAATTATGACTTTTTTTCACGAAATTTGTCAACTTACATAATTCTGACTTTTTTCACGAAATTTGTCAACTTACATAATTCTGACTTTTTTTCACGAAATTTGTCAACTTACATAATTCTGACTTTTTTTCACGAAATTTGTCAACTTACATAATTCTGACTTTTTCATGAAATTTTTCAACTTACATAATTATGACTTTTTTCACGAAATTTGTCAACTTACATAATTATGACTTTTTTCATGAAATTTTTCAACTTAGTGGTAGTATAGTTTGTCAAAAACAGTAGTAAAAAAAGTCGTAGTATAGTATGTCGAAAAAAGTGTTAAAAATAATTAATTATATACTATTATTAAAAAAGTCCTTTTATAGTATGTCGAAAAAAGTAATTAAAAAGTCATTATAATTTGTCAAAAAAAGTGATAAAAAAGTGATAGTATAGTGCGCATAGAAGTGGAAAAAAAGTCATAGTATAGTATGTTGAAAAAAGTGGTAAAAAAGTTGAAAAAAAAAAGATTTAATAATCTATGCCTAAATTAGATTATTATTGCCTTGTTTGGGAGTATTAATTGCCTGGACCATAGCACTTCTAGCTGGTATGCACATTAAAACACCAGGATCCAAGAGCCATTTAACTATTTATTCAGAGAGGATAATGGGTGGAGGTTAAAGGATGGATAATGGCTGACGATATTGATGATTTTTCTGCACAATAAACAAACAAAATCAATATATTGTCATGTTTACCACAATTACTAATCATAAAGAAGGGGTACATAAATTATCTTACGTTATTAATGCATCGACTTCTTGATGAAATGCTTTCACATTCTCCATCCGGAACCTAATTTTAACAAAATCAAGTCAATACAAATTAATCAAATATACACTCACTTTCTTCTAAAATTAACAGATTGCCTTACTTACTAGGTCAGACTTTAGCTCACAGGTAAGTGGCCTAGATCACACAGCTCCAAAACAATCCCATGATCATGAAAACAAATTGTCAAAAAATCATTGTGAACAAACTTACTGGGGTGGCAACATGGTGTCAAACAGAAGGGATTTGTACAAACAATTTGCTGGTGTGGCAGCATGGTCTGAGACAAAATGGATCTGAACAGAACACACCCAGCCTTATATAACCTCCCCTTCTATAGACTCCTCCTCCTGATGATGAAGAGGAATATACCCCCACTACCTGGGCTCACAGGATTGACTGCAGGCTTGAGATTTTGAACTAAGTCAAGTGATAAAAAAAAGTCATAATATAATATGTCGTAAAAAGTCATATTATAGTATGTCGAAAAAAGTGATAAAAAGTCAAAGTATAATATGTCGAAAAAAGTTATAATGTAGTGTGTCATAAAAAGTGATAAAAAGGTCATATTATAGCATGTCGGAAAAAAGTGACAAAATAGTCATAGTATAATATGTCGAAAAAAGTCATAGTGTAGTATGTCATAAAAAGTGATAAAACAAGTCATAGTATAGTAAATTGAAAAAATGCATAAATTAGTGTATGTTGAAAAAAGTGATAAAAAAGTGATAGTTTTGTATGTTGAAAAAAGTGAGTTTTATTGCTACTATTATACTTGGGCTATGCATCTTCTATAGTAGGCCTATAATAACCCAATAATATTCACACTGGAACATAATAGGGTTAATGTGGTGCGTTATATGTATATATATATATATAATGTATATGGTGTTAACAGTTAATAGTGCTTTCCTGTCTCAATAGTGTAGTGGTCTGTTTACAACGACTGCAGTACAGATGCATTACAGAAGCATCATCAAGTCAGCACCTTTCTGTACATACATTTTTATTCCCAATTCAATGTCCGAAGCTGAAAAATACAGAAACACATAGCAATGCCGTGGTAAGAAATAACTGCAAAATAATCACAGACAGATAATCCCAACCCAGTGGTCATCTTTTTCACAGTTACAATACTAGAAAGTTTGGGCACAAAAATACATGCAATGTCCCATTGAACACAACCCACTCTTCCTCAGTGGAACTGGATACAAAACAGAAATATGTTTAGATCCGACATATACAAATGTCAAAACAACTGAAAGAAAGGAGTAAAGCAATACTTGCTGAAATAAACTGGAATGTGATGTAATCATGTACAAATTGATGCTAGCGTACACTATACAGTATTTGGATCAAATACATTTGGTTCGTAGAAAAAACACTGCTGCTGATGAGGGAGCGTATTCTAACTGTGGGATCTAAACTAACGACGGCTGCAATTTGGAAAGCTCACTGACACGCTGACATGTTGATGGAATGTTTATAATTATTTGGGGAAACAAATAATACACATAGCATATAGCTACAGTTCACTTGAATAACGTAGCAGGCAGACTGCTGTTCGAATTAAGCACATGAACAGTATGTCAGATACTACGAAGTAAGGTCAGCAGTAGACTGAACCACAACAATGGCAGAAAGCTTTAAAGAGAAATGAAAAGAGCTTGCCGCCTTTTTCTGGTATTATTTTAATATTTAATATATTCTTAATGCGGAGTGTCATCATGTTGTTTTTTCAGAAGATATCAAGAAGATATTCTGGCATTGGCCAGGGTTGATTTGGCCCTGATCTACACCCTAGTTGATACACTTTTTAATGCCTCATTAGGGTTGGCTGATATGACAATAAATAAACATACGTTCTGAAATCTGAACTTAACATTCCGGAATTGTAACGTAACACGTTCTAAAATCCGAACTAATCATTCCGGAATTAACATATTTATTTATGTAAAACAGATTATATAAATGTGTCAACTGTCTGAGATGTTGCCATACTATTTCTCCCTTTAATGACCCCAAAATAAAAACAACAACATATTTGTCCTCTTACCTATAGTGCTACTTATCACTCTAGATTGTTTTGGTGTGAGTTGCCGAGTGTTGTCGATATCGGCCGCAGAGATGTCTGCCTTCCCTCCAATATAATGGAACTACATGGGACTTGGCTTGTGGCGCTCAAAGCCCCAAAAAATATATTTGAAAAACTACACCCGTCAACCGTATCACTACCTCCAATCACATACACCCGTTCGCCCACTGAGATTTGCATAAACGTAGCCAGCCAATCAGGACGTGTCTACCGATTATGTGTAGTATATAAGGCGGCGTCCAGCGCTGCCTGACATCCATTTCATTTGTTGTCCTCGTTTTCAGCTATATGTTTATTTATATCTCCCTGAAAATAGTTCTTGGAACTGTAAGTACAAGAGAGCAACTTATAACCGGAGTCAAATCCCTTGTGTCCACATACTGGGTCAATAAGGCTGATTCTGATTAATGAGCAGCAGAGTGGTGCTACGCATGCTTTCCCCTGGGTTTCGCCTCTCAGGTTACACACAGCCTGCAGCAGCACCTGCAGAGTACTCAGGGATGAAAAATGTACTGTCATCCTCTCTGCGTGGTTTTTGGTTAAAACAAAGTTGAATCTATATTTTTAGTATCAGTATCAGGTCTCTATTTAGGAAATTGTATAATAGAACTTACTGTATGGGAAGCATGATAACAATTTCATCAGAATTTTCATATGCTCTTTTCTTTACTTTCCCACTTCTGAAACAGAAGGCTGTATTCAAAACTGCATACTGTACTAGTAGTATGTACGGATTTGGCCAAAATGTAGCATGTAATATGTATGTAGTATGTAGTATGTGAACAAAAGCAAAATCCCCAGTATGCATCAGACCAGTCTACCTCGCCTACTGTATCCCACGAGGCACAGTTTTGGAACGGTACAGGCTACGGTCACAACAACAACAGACAAAAACAACTCATTTTTTTAAACATTTTCGAAACTATTTCATCACTAAATTCACTTCTGAAAGTTTTTGAGGCGAGAAAAGAACTGTGTAAATTTTGAATATTGACAGTTTTACAATATTAGACGGGAAATTGAACATTTGCTCCAACGTTTTCTGAGTTTACGAGCTCCACAAACTGCCGTGACAGCTAACTGTAGCGCCTGCCGGGGTCGCTACCTCGCCAGCCGGGCGGTCACGCTCACAGACCGTTATGAGCTGGCTGGAGGGGCTTTTATTTCCTTGTTGACGGATAGTTTGTTGAAATACCACAACACAAATGTCCATTATAAGTTAATGGGAACCTGTGTTTATCGGCCTTTTTAGAGTTGAAAAGCTCCACAATCGCCCACGGGGGTAGCTCGCTCACCAGCCAGTCAGTGATGCTCACAGAGCGCCTATAGAGCAGCAGAGTGGCGAGGGAAGAAGTGAGAGAACGAGCAGCCTCTGACGGGCAGAGAGACAACATGACCCTTTTTAACATTTCTCTAATATCTGTAGGGAGATCAGTCCACTGTTTAGTTGCTGTAACTGAAAAAGCAGTTTGAGTAAATTTTGTTGAGCAATGATTTATATTTCCCGTCTCTCCTCGTTGATGATCCTGTTTGTCTCACTTCACTATGAGCTGTTAGAATAAATAGTTTAAACCTGCAGTATCTTATAAAGTAAACAAACATGAGTTTGTCCTGTGCTTTAAGAGCTGGTTTTAAGGCTAAATCCTGGTCTAGCATACTGCAAAATACATCGCTTTAACCATTTCATAGTACTGAGGAACGCAGTATGCAGTATGTACTGTATATTGTATACGGCGTTCGTCAGTAGTATGTAGTATGCAGTTTCGAATACAGCCTAAATCTTCACCCTTGGATGTACACATCCTTAAATTAAAACTGTCCGGAGTTGAACCTCATGGTCACTGTTTCAGTACAAAGCCAAATGTCACCATGTTAATACCTTCTGACTGTATATACTGTATGTCTATATACTGGACATGCACAGATGAAATGAATACTGAATGTGACTCTGGTGAAGACATTAAACAAGCGTAGGTTATTACTTCAACATGTTCAACTGTTTCTTTAATTTCTACTGTACGTATTTACTCAAGTTTTACCCTTCAAAGAGCACGTGGAATAAAAAAAAACAAAGTTGAATATACTGTACAGCAACAGCAGAGTGACATGAAAGCAACACGTTTGTTTTCAATCAATGTTAGAAACACCTTTGTTCAGCTGAACTGCAATAATAAAACAGTACAATACTAAATACTGAACAGAAACACAGGCTCAGTCATTCACAGGTGATGAGTGTTAAGAGTGGACATTTTACTGTCTATTTATGGGGGAATACAGAATATTCCCTAGTGGTTAGAGGAAGATTATAGCCATATTTCTGTTACAAAAAGAAGAAATATGCTCTGGTCTTTATTAAAAGGACCATACTAGTGTGTTCAGACGTTTTCACCCAAGGCAGCCATTTATCTCCATCGATTTGAAAGTCAATTAGCAAACCCTTGAAACTTGCTTGAGTTGTGTAAACCATTAAACCAGTAATTCTCAAAGTGGGGTCTTTGGCAATCTGTCAGGGGGTTCGCGAAATACATTGCTATACATGCTGTGTCATTAAAAAGTGCACATCTATAGATGGGGACCATTTGCGCCAATAAAACCAAGCACATTGTGTCCAATAATCCCACCCACGTCACCTTTGGGCCAATAAAAACTCTGAAATGATTGTGACACAAAGCAATAAGTTCATTGTTTTTAAGTTGAAGCACTGAAAGTCAGCTTTAGACTGGTAAATTTAAATGTCTGGATTTATTAGGACTATGCCAGTCTTGCTACTGTTCATTTTCTGGAAGCTTTTAAGATCCATTAGTTGAAATGGAGGCTATAAATGCTGTCAAGTTGAGTCCAAATGCAGTTTGAATAAAATCACGCTCTGTTTAAAAGGTATATAATTGGTTTTAAGATTCAATAGCATTGCAAATTTCCCCTCTGTGGGACTAATAAAGGATTATCTCATCTTATCTCAACATGATTCAAATTGAAATGTGTTTCTTTTTATCGCTATGAAACAAGTCAGTTGAAAAGTTTTAGAATACAAATAGCGCCTATGGCATCCAAGAGTACAAATGGTAGTAATCATTATGCTTAATCCTTGTTACGATTCAGAGGGGGTCCTTGGAAAATGTTCTCCCCTGCAGTGGGTCCCAATTATACTTTGATACCTACTGTATATAGCTGCAATAAGCTAATATTGGCCGGTATATATCAGTCAGGCTCTGATTAATTACAAAACTCAAGTTTCAAGAGTCCGCTAATTGATTTTCTCCGACAGAGATGAATGGAATCCACTGAACAGTAAAGACAGTAAATTTCCAGCATGATTTGCAGAATGATTAGCTGTGATGTAAAGTATATGATTTCTATTAAAAGGGCTTAATCAGGCATTATCACCCCGATAGTCCTCTAGAGCCTTCATGACTGCATTCATCTGCAGACGGTCGATAATACTGGAGAAACAATCGGACTACTTCATGTTGACTTTTAAAAATAGTCCGCCTTTTTTTTTTTTAAAGTCAAGGACAACACATGAATGAGTTCTGAAAAACAACACAGAGAACATTGAACTCATGAGATTTTTTACACTTGACAAGTATACGCTTTCATTACTGTTTTTCAATATTTTTTTGCCACCGTTGCGATCGATTAATATCATAAATAAATGACTGACAGTTACTGTGATTTACAACAGGGAAATGTTAGAAATATGGCATCTATTAGTACAACTTCATTTACATTTTTTACTCGTAAAGGATAATTACAATTTATTACAACTTGGGTTTTTTTTTCACAGCTTTGGTGTTGGAACATCAGGTTGGAAACAAACCAGCAATTTATCCAGATTGTCTAAACCACTTTATTTAGAGGCTGTCGACGGCGGTGCTAACAGCGTTAACAGTGCAAACAATGGCAAAAGTGTTGAAGGAGCTAACAGTGTTAACCTGGGGGGGGGGGGGGAGTTAACCGGAGGGTGGGTGCTACACTTCCAGGACGGCGCCGTCGGCTGAAATGGCGTTATCAGCTATAATATTAAATAACATTAAAAGACAGAATCTGTCAGCACATTAGTGTCGTTCATTACTGAGCCTGTTTGTAACCGGTACGGACAATGCACGTATTAATGGCATATTAATGATGTAAAGTTTTAGCAGCGTCGCTGCAGAATTAATATCAACACTATTCCATCATAAGCTGTTGTGGATCGCCTCTCTCGTAACACACGTCAGTTGAGTAGGCGGTCCTTAATGTGGCCATATGCGGCCCTGATCACCTCCGAATGTCGTCTGAGCGATCGGATCTCCTCAATGTGCCTCGGGTGCGTTCACACCTGTACTTAGAGCTGTCCACTTGTACTCGGATCACCCAGGATGCATGTTAATACCAGGTCTGAACAGGGCCTCTGTGACTGACCAGCTGTGTGGAGGTGAGACAGGAGACAGTGTTTGAAGTTCTCTCTCTAGCTCTCTTTTTTCATTTGTTATAAAACAATTTCTGTCACTTTTTTAATGTGAACAACCGAGTGCAACACTATGAACGTGTTCCAAGAGAGACTGTCTGAAAATAACCACGTCATCACATCTCCTCCCTCCTCTATAGGCAGTTTGGGGCTGTCGCTGAGCGTCTGTCGGCCTAGTTTTTGCGGTGTGTCCCGCACCGTCGGCTCTAGTCTGCCCGTGTCGGAGGTTTTTAAGGCCGATTCATCATGTTGAAACGGGGTTGGAGCTCGTTGGTGACAGATATCAATCTGATTGGCTGAATTGGCGAATCAGTGCAGAAGAAGAGAAACAGAAGTGAGGAAAGAAGAAGGCTCTTCTCATTTTTCATCTTCATCACATCTGATCGTTCCAACACACGGATATTTTCAGAACGACATGGCCATCTGGAATGAAGCTAAGTGGTGAGTGAGAGTGGTGTGAAAATAGTCGTCAAACGCCGCTCTGTTTCATGAACGTTTCAAAACAACAGCTTGTATATCCGTCGTTGTCGGTCTTCTGGTTTCCCTTTTTGAATGACGAATACAGACTACCGCCACCTGCTGGCATGGAGAGTTATTTCCTCTCATGCAGGCGCAGAACGTACGTGCTAACTGGCTGTCGGCTGTAGTCTTTGCGGTGTGTTCAAAGGCAATGTGAGGTGACGCAACAGTCGGCCTTCAACGCTGATAGTTCGTGGTAGTCATGGTTGGACAACATGTCGTGCCAACTAGTTCTTTTCTAGGGTAACCCTTCCTCCTATCTCTAACCTGTCGTTCTTATGTTTCATCTTATGCTTCCCAGATGTCAGTAATAACCCCGGAGAACAATGTTATTATCACTGTTAGGAATGACGGCTAAACCGAGGAAAATAAATCCAAGTTGTAATAAAGCAGAATTAACCTTTAAATTTAACATTTGGCTTTTGAAGCAGGTCATTTAACAGTACCAATGCTGATGGAGACTTCCCTTATTCCAATGTCCTTCAGTTGGGGAGTCAATCTAAGTTTTAGGGTGGCTTCCCACCAACAGTCTCTGAGGAGCAGCTTCCTGCAGCAAGTGGTAAGTCAAAGATAAAGATTGTACCATTTCCCTTTGATGGCCAACTGTCAAAAAATAAACTCTTTTACAAATAAATACAATATTTACACACACACATGATTGTTGAAAGCTTGGTACTTCAGTGTAAATTGCTTTAAATTCACTCCACCGGCTGCCTCGGCATACTGGTGTGGACAACAGCTGGCTGTCTTCTGCTCTACTGATTGTAATTATCAACCTTGTTCTGACAATTTTTTTTGATTTGTTCTGTAGAAAATATGAATTGTTGCCATTTTGTAAACCTTGTTATGTACATCAATAAACACCTTTTACAGGAGGACTACCAGCTGAGGTAGCGAGGGGTGGACAGGTGAAGTGATCCAGGGCTGCTTTCTTCATTTGACCGACAATTTAGGCTCTTCAAGCCAACTTCATGGTTCCATAATGTTTCTGTACAACTACGAATTCTCCTTTTTTTGGAACAGATTCAGTCCAGCTGTATGTCACAGGGCTGAAGGTGATGACGACTTTGTCCTTTTTGCTGCAGTGCTGCTCTTTAATGGTAAAAAAAAAAAGACCTTCAAACAGGGTCACGTTTTTCATGCTCACGACTCCGATAGATCCAAGTTCACAAGTTGGGATGTGCGTTGACGTTGTTGCCTACTCTTACTCCGGTATGATGTTGAAATGCAGAAAAACACTGCAATAGCAGTTTCACTTTTTTTTAACCACTTGGGGTGTCTTTTTTTTTTTTTCCAACTTTCCGTGTTAAAAACCTGAGCTCCATTTGAAGGCCGTAAAACACTGGTCTGCAAACCGAAGATCAACATCAGTCAGCTAACACTGTTGTCCACTGATCGTTTCACCCAAACAGAAACCCAACATGGGCCAAAAAAAAAAAAACGATGTGCTTGCTCACATTGTTTTTTAGCAGCATAACGAATGACAGTGAACAAGGAGGCTGAGAGTCAAAACCAAAGAACCAAAGTCTTCCATTCACTGGATTATTCCACATTAAGTCCCGGTGAAGAAGAAAGCCGGTGTGTTGGCGTTATGCAGTCACGCATCCAGTTTCAAAGAGCTTCTTCTACAGTGTCAGACGCTTCTCGACTCTCCCGTTTCAGTAGATACCACCAAATTCCATTATTTAGTCTATACTTCCCAAACAAAATGGGTTTGGCACAATAATGTCCCGCTGGGTGAGGTTTGCTCTCATTCAAATGACATGAGGTTTGCTGGTATCTGTTGAAAGAATAGAGCAGATATTTAGCACAAGAATTAGAAACGAGGAAAGCCGCTAGCTCTGTCAAAATGGAAAAAAAAATACACCAATTCACTCGTAGGTCTTATTTAGAGGCAGTTAGAGGAAACGTAGAGGAAGTTAGGTTTAGGTAACAACCATTTAGGGTTAGGAAATGGTCGTGGTTGACGTGAACTTCACTTCATATGTGCAAGCATGTTTGTCCACTCACATGTTGATAACAGTATTAAATACTTGACAAATCTCCCTTAAAGGTACATTTTGAACAGTTAATCACGATTAACTATGGACAATCCTGCGATTAATCACAATTAAATGTTTTTATCGACTGACAGCCCGAATCAATATGTTAAATACAGGAAAAAATAAGATGTAAACCATTACATATGTCATTGACATGTTGCCGATAGCAATCTTTTCTTACTGCCTGAAAATGTCAATAAAAATTAAGTTGCAAAAAGTTCAATTCGGCTACAAATTCATCATTTAAGAACAGTGGAATTGTGGAAGTATTTTTGTCTTCGATTGTATTAATGCATTTAAATACAAATCTAATTAATCTATTTGTAACTTAAACACAGATGGAGAAAAGTGTCTACACCTTGTTCATGTCTCCCTGTTTCTGCAGATGGCTCAAATATTTATGGTTCTACTGTCCATATCATATGCTGTATATTAACATTTCTATTGATCCGTCTCTTCAGGAAAAAAAGTTGTTTCATCTGACTGAGTGTGTGTGCCGAACATACCTGAGGTCTACTGCTCCTACAAGCCTCTTCCAGGTTTTTGTGCCAGATGATCGCTGAAAACCTGGATCCTGTCTGGAACTTGTAAACATTGCCTGTGAATTGACACAAATGGCTTTGTGTGATTATCTGATTATAAATGACGGACAAAGGGAAACAACAGGAGCTCTGTTTTGTGGTGTGACGCTGACCTTTGTCTGGGTCGTTGAGCTGGAAGATGTTGGGTCTGGCTGGGTCATCTGGCAACACCACCATCCATCCAGTCACGCACACCTTCTTACAGAAGTTGGATTTATACTGTGGCAGACACAGGGTTACAGTGGTTTACATTCACGGAAAACATGTCAATCACTCAATCATAAGAATTGGAATTTAGCACCTTCAAGGTTCGGGAAAGATCCAGTTTTATGTTATTTAAACTTACATGTTTCCTCTCAGAGGCCCTCAGTGCTTTCGCCCCATAGAAAGTCAGTGCTGATCCAGACAGAGTGATCCAAAATCTGGTCCACGATGACAACTGCAACACAGCAAATAAAACGGGTATGCTGAAAACTCTCCTCAGGTAATTCCTCTCCAATTTGCTGACATGGAAGGAGGAAAACAGAGTAAACCATGGTGAAATCAAAGATTGCTGTACCTTTGGCTTCCGTCCCTCCTTCAGCAGTGTTTTCCTTCGCAGGGGTCCTTCAATAGTCACACTGCCGGCCTCACAGCATCCGTAGCAGGAGTTGGCAGCAGAGGAGCTAAAAGGTGATGGGCAGTGGAGAAGAGACACACAGAGCATAATAAGCAACTGATTTATGTCCAGTATTCAGAGTTCAAAGTGTGCAATTCAGTGTTTGACACAATAATGGTGCTCTGTGAGAGAGATAGAGAAAGCATGCAAGTGACCAACACCGACATTATGGTTAGCTTTTCTTATAGATAGATGATTGAGTCAAAAAACGGGACAGACACAAAGCACAGCTCCTCTGCAGTGACTGTCACAGACTGTAGCAGTGAAGTGAAGTAGGCCAAAGACATGATGGTCTGATCTGATCTAAGTCACCTGTTGTCAATTGAAACCATGTTCACAATATAGCCGAAAAACAACCTCCGTCCTCGTTTATGATGTGTGTGGTTTCCTGGTGACACATGTGTGATGATGCATGTGGTAAACTGTGTGGAGCTGAATATAATTATTAAATAATGTTTATAACAAAGTATTTTCCGGTAGATTTTGAGGTAAATATTGGGGTAATTTTGTAGTAATTCCAAAGAAATTTCAGTGGATCGGTGACCCTGTTATTCTGGATAATCAACAGAAAATGCTGTCAACAGATTTGGTCAAACTATCTGCTTTAGATTTTTTATGTTTTGGTAACTGACCCTTTACAGAATTAGGAGACTATTATACTACAGAATTCAGCTGTAGCTAGGAAGAGGAAAGAAAAGCCCACAGCAAAATTTAATTTCTGAGAAATAGAGTTAAAAATGACACCTGACTTCCACCAGCATGCAGTGAAGGGATGAGGTGAGATAAAAACACATTTGAGTTTAACTTCTATAACCCCATAAAGATGAGTTAATTCTTATTTAAAGTGATATCAACCTCTTACTCTCCTCCTTCACTGTACCTGTAAACATAGCTGCGGCTCCGGGGGGAGTTGCGAAGCGGGACCCTCCAGTTGGGGCCCAGCGTTGCGTACATGCGGCCCCTGTTTGTCACACATTGTCACAGTCAGTCTCGGGCTCATTGACCTTTTTGGTTAGCAGAACTGTTCAGTGTAATCTCGTGTCACCAGAAGAACCCAGAGTGTAAACTAAAGCCAATTCATACAGGATCATATTGGCCAATCACCAGCCTGTTTTGAATCTGCCACTGAAATATGTATTCTATGTTCTTACTGGGACAAACATAGATATACAGTATGATTAACTTGACATAAGATGTTAGCAACATTCAAATACATTGATATTATATGTATAATGAATATGCTGCCGGCACAGATACTGGTGACACAGAAGTGCATTTCTCAGACAAAGTCAAAGTTTAAAAGATAAGTCTTTTGATCTTAAATCATCAATAAAAAAAATTACAAATCTTCCACAAAATCTTCAATTTGGATAAAGTGATTCAGTGTAAATTAGCCTTTTTTTTATTAAGTCAACTTTCTTTAATGATTATATCGCGTCAGTTTTGTCAACATAAATTAAGTGATGACGTCTTGACAGATTTGCCAAGTATATATAGTATTATTTTTTTTTAACGACTTAATTAATTTCCTATAATAGCATTATAGCCCAAATATATTTTGTTGTTATTGTGGTTAAATAAATGTAATTTATGGTGTTGTTAGATTGCTACTAGGCCGCCCCGTTAATACAGGTGCGTGCTTCTCTTTCTGTGCTTCAAGTGGGAGAGCAAATGTGAAAATATTGTTTTTGAAAGGCTAAACGCCAACAAATATGGATTGAAGCAAAATATTTCATTAGATTTTGCTACAAAGTAGGAAAAAAAAAATATTTTTAAATAGTTTAATACACAGACTGTTGTATAAATGATCCAGTAAGTGTATTATTATGATTTTAGTTATACTGCACATAAACAAATCTAATTTTGACAACCTCAGAGCAGACAAATCCTGGCGCACCCCCAGACCTCAGGTTGGGAACCACTGCACTAGAGCACTAAAGCTCGATTAATCCGCAGCTTAAAATAGTCCCTAACAAATGCACTATTTCCTTCTGTTTGTTTGATAAAAACTACAGTGAGCAGCTGTTTTAAGAAATTACTGAGACTTAAATAAAAACGAAACTGTATTTTGTGAGATGTTTTTGAAGATTTACATCTTCAGTAGGAACTAATGGGCTCAAATTTGAGTAGAGAAGTCAAAGTATTGAGACATGCACTAACACATTATTGGTTTAGTCTTTTCATGGGATTAATTGACAAAAATGTTGAATATTATCTGCCTCATTATTCAACAGAATCTGACTGTAGGCTGATGATGACTTTGAGATGGCGACGTGTTTTTAATGGGATAAAAGTGTGAGCAAACAATTAAATTTTTTTTGTCCTCAGCTTGTTATCTAAATAGTTAAATAAATCAATTAAATGCTGGACATACTTTATTTGTCATTTCAAAGTGATTAAAACATAAAAGGATTAAATATGTGAAGACTGGTTCTCACCTTTCCATTCCAGGTGACAGCTCCTCCCCAAAAGAGCTCTCACTGCTGCCTATCAGGAGAA
Organism: Sebastes fasciatus; assembly: GCF_043250625.1. Classification (NCBI taxonomy): domain Eukaryota; kingdom Metazoa; phylum Chordata; class Actinopteri; order Perciformes; family Sebastidae; genus Sebastes; species Sebastes fasciatus. The sequence continues at coordinate 7,218,081 of NC_133813.1, forward strand.
AACACAGGAGTTTATGAGGAAAGTTAATCAGGCATTTGTAAATATTATAAGCAGTGTGGAAGAAAACTTCAACACAAAGGTTCCAAATTGTAGAAAATAATATTTTCTTAAGCTTCAGCGTTATCTGCACATACCTAATGACAGGCCATTGGACACGGACGTACTGTGTGGATCATTTCTGACTGGACTCTGAGACTCTAAGAAGCTGTCGTCCAGCAGGTGTCGGGCTTTCTCTATGGGAAACGTGGCGCTCCTGCTCTCCGACATGCCATACTGACACATCATGCTGTGGACACAACAACAAGGGAAACGTACAGATGGCCGGTGTTAAAGATGTCACAATGCAGTTCATACTCGTGGGGAATTTTTCAATATAAAGTTCAGTTTAGGTTTTCCCAACCTGAGCTTGGTTTGCCTTGTATCGTATTGCTGCTCTGCATGTCTGCATGTGTCAAAAATGATCAGAATCAGTATTGATTAGCTGGGTTGTGTTGCTTTGTGTTGCTTGCATGGCTACATGTGACCAATAGTGGATACTGCTGCTGTATTATTGTACTAACACTTTGCTTTTTCCTCTTACAGCATTACCATCAATCGCTATTGTGTTACAGTGTGGTTCTAAAGTGCATACTTTTAAAATTTAGAAATGTTAGATAGAACATAGAAGAAACCCTCAGGTATTATTTTCTGCAGTTATCAGTAAAAAACTGATTCTAAGCCTGGATTTAATAAATGAAATTTTGGTAACACTTCATTTTACAGGTCCGCAAATGTCATGGTAATTAGGTGATAATTAACCCAATATTTACCTCAAACATTACTTTGTTTGGCTGTCTTGACTTGGGACATGACTGGACTTTTATTATTATTATTTTATATGTATTATAAGCATTATTTAATAATTATATTCCGCTATTTCCCAATAAGCAGTAATAAATAGCTGGTAATTTATTTAATACATTTCTAGGAAAAAAATAAAAGTTAATTAATATGCATTATTTCCATGTCTGCTGGTAAATAGATAATAATTAGCATAATAACTTCTTTGAAATTTCTTTAAAAAACTCCCTGAATCATTACATTATCTACCAGGTTACATATGTGTAGACAATAAGTCACACGATGGTGAGATTTGTGTCTGATCAGAAGTGTCTTCTATTAGTTTTCCACCTCCGATGAAGAGCAGCGCACAGCCGCTTCTCAAGCCTAAAGGCCCTATTTTAACCATTATTTGCTATTTTAGCATATAATTATTAAATAATGTTTATAATAAAGTAATTTTTGATAGATTTTGGGGTAAATATTGGGGTAATTTGGCAGTAATTCCAAATAAATTTCAAATAGTTTACTTGCTAATTATCACATAATGACCATGAAATTTGCGGACCTGTAAAATGAAGTGTTACTGAAATTTGAATACAGAAAGTTTATGAGGAAAACACAAGTTTACCAGTGTTGCTGTAGTTGTTCACGGCTGCCACTAGATGTTCCACCTCTTATTTAACACATTTAAAGTTAGACTTTAAACTGGATGTCATTTGTTTGTATGAATCACATCCTGTCATACTCACTTGTTTCCCAAGCTATGGCTCTTCCTGTGGTGAGAGGGAGGGGGGGTTTGGATATGAACCCCGACGGAGGCGTCGGGGCAGGTGGGCCGTCGGTTATACCTCCGAGAGGCAGATACCTCGGACAGACCTGGAACACAGAAAACAAGTCATCACTGCTACAGCACTGTAATTCTATCTCAGCTTGTATGTGTAATTACATCAGAGATGAGGTATCATTATTGATTATAGTGTTGACTGAAACAAACTTACAGAAACATCTCTAGATTTTGACAAGCTGGCAGGTAAAAGTTTGTCTTTAGTGTCGAGGGTGTAATAGAGGCAGATACATATAAACACACATGTTGTTGTACTTTAAAGGAATACTTCACCCACAGAATGATCATTTGTGTATCAATTATTCACCCCATGTTATCTTGAATTCTTGACGAAAACTTTGTTTTTGTGACGGAGGTGCGCTACTCGTCCGGACTTAAAACGCACCTGCGCAAGCACGAGATGGTAATAGAGGAAGTACTTTAAAAGGTCCCATATTGTAAAAGGGGAGATTTTCATGTCTTTGATATTATAAAGCAGGTTTAAGTGCTGTATAAATACTGTGAAACGATCAAAACGCTCAATATACGGAGAAATAAACACAGCCCGTATTCAGAAATTGTGCGTTTGAAACACGCCGTTAGGATTTCTGTCCATTTGTGATGTCACAAATATGCAATATATAGATCATTACACGGTTTTAAACATAAACATTCTAAATGTGTCCCAGTTTATATCCTGTTGCAGTGTATGTAAATAACGTCCGCTGACGGGAAGTAAACATGGACCCAAACTGTTGCCTAGCAACGCAATTCCATTGAAATGCACTAAAACGGAGCGTTTCAGACAGAGGGTAAATACAGGTATATTCAGGCAGACAGTACGAGGAAAATAACGTTTTTTTAACATTACAGCATGTAAACATGTTCTAGTAGAAACACAAAATACAAGTATGAACCTGAAAATGAGCACGATATGGAACCTTTAAATAGTACGGTTTTAACGAAGATGCATGTTTTTGGTAAGTAGCGAGCATACGACTGGATACATGAGACTTGGATTATACTGCACGAGTTGTGTGAGGTTGGAATTGAAAAAGGAGATAAAAAATGAAGCATTGAAGCACCTTTCCTTAGCATCTAGAGAATTCAAACAGCTCTTATCATGGCTGCTACTGTAGATCCTTCGGGGTCATTTCACTCCAGTAGGAACCTCCCTAAGTATATCAGCTCTTCTTTAAAAAATGCTTTCCATCAGCACGAGATGGAGCCAGTGAGGCAAAGAATAAAAATAAACATGATTTACATCAGGAACCAAAGCCTTCATCAACTGTCGGGACTCCATCTACATGTTTCTCTGTAAAGCGATTGTGTGAATGTATAATAGGTCTGCCCACATAGTCCTATCATCAGCGCAGCCACAGCTCTGCCTTCTATAGGACTAGTGTTGGATTGGTGCATTATGTGGCAGTGGAAGCTCTGAGTCACTCTCCGTTCCCTCTCACTGGAAACCCACTGGGGCCATTTAAACCAGCTAGACGTGACCAGTTTGGACCGAGCAGGGCAGTCTATGTTCATACTCAGCTTAAAACACTTCTGACTTGTATGAAGTGATGTCGCGGTGCTAAGTACTATGAGCCTTATGTAGAGTAGGAACACTGCAGAGGACGCACACACAGCTGGATGTGATTGTGCCTGTTGAGTGTTTTTTGGTGGAGAAGCTGATGTATTCCCACTGATAATATACTATGGAATTTGTTCAAATCAGACTCTCTCTCCTACAACAAGAGGAAAATGTTGACTCATCTGCAATTTTGTAATCAAGAAACATATGTGGTAAAGTTCGAAGTGGAGGAATCCATGTAAAGTGGCAGGATAATGTGATCCCTCTGGGAGAGAGGCTGCCTTAATATGCCTTAATTACTCTGCTATTAACTCGTAAAGACACGTGCTGGTTTGGGGTCACTGCAACGTGCTTTCTGCACACTCAGCAGAATAGCACCCTATTCTGAGTACTCACTTAAAGTATACAAACATGACTCTCCATTTCCACACACAAACTCACCCTTAACCCATTTAGCTAACAATTTTAACGTTTTAAGTTTACAAACTTTATAATATCACTGTTTTAAAAGCTGTACTATATTTTAGTTATTCATCATATTTAGTTTTGCAAATAAAATCTGCAAGAGCTGTTAACAATTTACAATCATTTCTGGCAAAAAAACATGATGGAATCTAAATACGTAACACTGAAATTGGGAGAGTGAGATAGGCGACATTTCTGGGGATTTTTACGAGGTGAAGAGGTGAAAAAAACATTCTGGGGTGATCGTGTAAAAAATGTTGAAAAAAAGGTTGTTTAACCCTTAAAACTCTGATGCTATTCTGCCTTTCCGAGGTTATACCGGGTTTTTAGAGTAAAGAAACGTAATATATTGTGATGGTATCATATGAAACTAAGGAAAAATCTAAGGAATCCATTGTTACCAACAATGTCATGCTAGATTGTCAGAAAGAATACTAAATAACGCTATGAAGTTGCGCTAAATTTTGTCGAGGAAAAACTGCGGTGGCCCTAAATGGAAGTTAGAAAAATCCAGCACACAGATTTTGAGAACAATCTAACATTTTTGTATGTCAAGGACCTCCAATATCGATGTCCAACAGACCATGGATGTATAAGAGGTTGTGTCCTGTGCTTTTGTTCGGCGTGTTAGTAAATAACCTACAACTACATTAAATTCTGTTTATGTCATGCTACTAGCACTACTAGCTACTGGCCGATAGCCGGTTGTTTGGGAACGGGGACGTTACTACATCCACCACGGTACAGGCTTACAGCATACAGCCCATTGGTGTATTATAAGATGATAAAAGTGATGAATTACAGCCAATATATCCATTATTACAGCCACAAGCCGGAAGCTGGCAGAACTGGATATGTCATATGAGCGTGCAGGGCGGTGCAGTCCCGTGGGTCTGATGCACGTTCATTATGCCGAGGAAAATAACTCTGGATTCAGCTGTTAGTTCATTTTACAACTTTTAGGACATTTACGATTTAAATGAGGGCTAATTAAATGTTCATACTGGGAAGTTGATTTACCTAAAAGACATCCATGGCCACAGACTCATTGGCGTTTTCAGTCCAAAATGACGCAGCGCTATCTAGCGGCCATTGTCAAAAAAACACCACAGTTTCGTCTCTTTGCTTCTGTAATCTGTGTTTCAGATAAGGCTGAATACAGGTATATTCAGACAGACAGTATAAGAAAAATAAATGTATTTTCTCCACACGGTGATGTATGAACGGGGTGAATGCATCCTGTCACGTGGGATTTCTCTTGTTTTTGTCCAATCTGCTCCACCATGTCATCTAACACTCACTGGAGAGAGTGAGTAAACCAAATTCTTGTGTGACGTGCATGACACTTGTTTATTGTGAATGAGCCAACGAGCCAGTGGACACAGCCGGAGCGGCCTTTTTCTGCCATGTTATATAACTCCGAATGATCATCTGACCAGCATGAGGAGGAAAAAGCTGCACTTGTTATGCACTGATGAGACACTCACACACCATATCACTCAAGTCAGAACAACTATATGTCAGCCTCCAAGTTCTAGACACTGAACAGTGAATAAAAGGGAAATAACTGCACATTTCTCATCAGTTATGTTTTTTTACATTTACTGTGTACAAGGCACAGGTGCAATGGTGGAAAGTAACTAAATACATGTACTAAATTGCTGTACTTCAGTACAAAATGAGGCACTTGTACAGTGTGTAACATTTGTTTTCCACTTTATACTTTTTTCTCCGCTACATTTCAAAGGCAAACATTACATCAGCTTATAAAATATGATGCATGGCGGGCCTTCTGGTATGTCGAGAAGCTATTTTCTGCACAGTTGCATCTATTGTTTCGGTTTAACTTTCTTTGGACTACTTTTAGACTAAGGTTAATTAATACTTACTACCCTCATACCAGCGACTTTATGGCCAAACTTTTGCAATAGCTACTTGGCCTGGAGGACAATCCCATATTTGATAATGCACAAAACCGAAAGATGGCAAACTACCTCATCCATTTATGGTCAGAGTTCACTATTTTCAGGTCTGAAACCAGATTCTGCAACAAGCCTGATAATCTCAAACTAATTTATCACAACAGGAAACTTTTATTACGAGAGAGGCTGTATATCTTTATAAGAAAAAAATATATTGTAATGACAGAAACCAAACGTTCTCCCTGAGGCTAAACTTTTCCATGTAATAGCTCAGACATACGTTTCCTTCCTAAATGATTCACTGATGTCCTGTTTATTATTATAGTGACTGCAGCACATTACACTCTTGGCACAGAAATACACTTCTGTGATTAACATGCACTGAAATTGAAACCTTTCCCTCCTTTACTGCACAGTTCTAACTTGCACTATTTTGCGTCCTAGATTCTCATTTTGCTTTTGTGATTTTCTTATATACATATTTAATTAGCATCGTTGGAGGGAGCTTGAGATCAAAGAGTTTCATTGACAACAGATGTGCATTTGATGATAAGTAACTTGAAACAATCTCCTCCAGTTAGTCCAGCGACACGCACCTAATGACTCCGTCACTCTACGAAGATTAATACCACCACATTGTCTGAAATGTAATTATATGAAATTGTGTGAGAAGTGGTAGAGCGAGATAGAGAATAGCAGTTACTAATGTGGCTGGCCGGCCCGCGAGACATGAGTCCATGGAAAAAAAGATCAATGCGTTTATTCCCCGAGGACACTGCTGTGGAACGGCTGACATATACTGCTGCTGTTAGCTGCGTCGTTAACTTCCTCTACAGGACGTTAAGTTCAAGTAAAGAATTCACTAACCCTAAACGGCTATGAATTTGTTCATTTATCTAAAAATAATGCTGATTATAAGTTACATTCTATTGTGAAGGCACAGCATGTCAAACGTCTAAAACAAAAGATTTGGTAACACAAATGTCATGCTAAGTAGGTGATAATTAGCATGTAGTAGCACGTTGGAAATTTCTTTGAAATTACCCCTATTTTTACCTAAACAATTATCAAAAATTACTCCAACATTATTTAGAAGGCAGTGTTGACGATGTTCTCCAGTCTACACTATTTGTTATATTGGTTGAAATGGTCTTTACACCCCGACAGCTCTGAAAAAGCACCGGAAAAGAGCCGTCAATCTGTAGCTGCTGTAATCCTGTAAAAAACGTCTACCAATCACTGCCTCGAGGTCCGCTTGGAAAGAACCAATCAGATGCCTCCCTGCCTCCCTGCTCGTACTCTACTCTTGGCGTGCACCAGCCTGAACTCAAAGCACGTCGCCGCCGCAAGATTACTGGAGAATGGAGGAGAAATCTCAGCCCTGCAGTAGCACTGCCGCGGTTACATGTCATGAGGTAGCGTTTTTGAGTTGAGGTCCTCTCTCCGCTCTGTGTCTGTGAAGTAGTTTTGATGCGGCAGTGCTCGTGCATGTGTGTGGGGGGCATTGCCTTGAAAGGAGCCCCGAGGGGAGGGCGTGGGGTTTAGACGGAGCTCCAGAGGCGATGCCACTTTCAAATTATGCAAGCTTTCCAACATCGTCGACCCTATCTTTAAGGTACATTTTGAACAGATAAAAAATGTGCGATTAATCCCGATTAATTATGGAAAATCATGCGATTAATCAAGATAAATATTTGAATCCATTGACAGCCCTAGTATGTAATGACGGATGTGAAATAAAGCAGTAGTGTCCTGCACGTCGTTGTCGAACAGTATTAGATACTACGATAGGCAGAAGAATTACTATGTCAACATTGTGCAGACATCTAAAGTCCTTGGAAGTGTTCAGGCACTCTGAAGTGGCTCTGTTTACTCAGAAGCAGCTAAAATCACTACAGGATGCTTCATGGATACAAAGCCAAACATCTGAAATGCATCCAAGCTATCAAAATCCAATCCGGCCCCTTTTGCGTGGAGGGTCCGCCATAAGTGCTATCCCAAACCAGATAGCGAGGAGTGGAAGTCAGTTATAAAACCCTCCAACAGCAAGTTTACATTGATGCTGACTTAACCAGCTTCCCTTACTGACCACGTGCAATGATGTTTTAGGAAGAATCTGTGTATTTAACCAATACGGGTGTCAGAACTCCGAGTCACTCAGTGGTGCGTCCAAATAATAGTTCACATTCTCACATCTAATTTCCTCTCGCATTTGCAGCGAAATGCAGGCAGTCAGCCCAGCTGTCGTACAGGAGAGGAGCGCTGCAACACCAGCAGGTTGAGGTGGATAAAACCCAGCAGATCGGCTTTATTTCATCCAATAACAACCATTAAAATATACCTGGATCGGCCCCAATACTGATCGGATAAGCTCAGCTACTTACTGTCATTATTAAATATTAAAATTTTCTTCTCAATAAAAATACAAGTGAAAAAAAAGGAACACTAAATCTTCCAGCTGGAGGAAGCAGCTCAGGTTTTTCTATTTTTAATCGATAAATGACAAATCAAAGTTATTCCTCAAACAATAAAGCAATTATCTAAATTGTTATGATTTCAACTAATCTGTCAACTAATCTTCTAATGATTCCAGCATGAATCCAATCATTTCACGGGGTGTGAATTACAGCCGCACAGCGCCGCGCTGTCTTTGATGTGGTGGCTCTGGGTTCATCCCTCTTCGTTATCCTGACCGACATCCAGCTCTTGGCTCTTGTTCCTGCCGCATTACATCACCGCAGCCCGCTCCAAATGAACCCCTCGAAACCCCCCGGCAAAACACAAGAAAGGAAAATAAAGGAAGTGGACTGGCCCTCTGCAACATGTCCTCATGGAACTTTTCACTCAGCTCCCACCGCGCTGGAACTGTCCGCACACTTTTTACAGATGCAGCTGCCTCGCTGTGTGTTCACTGCAGACTCCTCACCTCCACGATGACTCCAGGGAGCAAAGAGAGGTGAGGGAGGATGGAGGATAAGCAGGAAATGATGGAGATGACACTGACAGACCAGTTTGGTTGTTTGTGTAATCCACAGCCAGCTGGCTCTCTGCAATTTTCTTTTCCAACCCAATCAAAACATAATCAATCAAGTGTCAATACAGAGACGCGCTGTATCCAACTTAACCTGCAGAAAGCTGTCGGGGATCATTCAGCTATGATCTAAACACTTCACAACATGTATGTTATTTATCAAACAGCTTCTATTATTTCTGCTCATTAGGGGAAACTCAGACACATTATTAACCCTCTGAGACCCACAATAGACCTGTTTTTGTCTTTTTTAGGGGGGTACAGGGGGTCTTTATGGGGAGATAGCAGGTTAACAGTAGATGTCACATAGAAGTGGTGTACATCATCTGAAAACTGGGAATCTAAAGAGTAATTTGAGATGCAACTCACAACTGTGGGTCAAGTTGTTCTAGTCATAAATCAGAAATAAACATGCATGAATGGATGAATTAAAAATAAATAGTGAGAGTGTATAAATGGTAAATGGACTTGCATTTATATAGCGCAAGTCCATTTTTACTTGCACTAAATAAATGCATTTTTGGGTTGATACCATTTGTTACACAGATTTGGTGCTAAATTTAACCATTTTTTACCACTAGAGAATTGATACAAATGATCAATAATCCCTCAAAAATACCACATTAAGACATCAAGACCTTGAGGAACACCATAGAAAAAGCCATGCTGTGATTCAGTCTCAAAAAATGTTGATATTTAGTGATTTATATGTATTTATATATAGATATAAACAGTATATCCTCTCCTCCTCCTCTAGCTCTAATGAGAAGAAGATGAACAAAATGTATCGTATAGTGATTTAAATAATGAAAACTGGTGGTTGGTTTGCCTCCTCTACATAACTTATTGTCTCATCTTCTGTTACGTGCTACGATTCATGCGTAATTATAACTATACTTATAATTATGTAAAGTTACATAAGATTTACCCTCCCTGCTTTTTCAATGATATTGGTGCAATAGTGTCTGGAAACATTTTGTAGTTCTGACTTATAAAAAGACGTCATAAAATGTAATTTAATCTAATAATGCAAATGCAGAACTAAATAAGTATTTAAATTAAACTGGACCACTGGATGACTATTGCATCAGTGTAGCTCTACCATGTGTGTGTGTGTCTTACCTGCCAGGTCTTCTTTAGAAGAAGCGATGCGAGGGGAGCTGTTGCCAGGTTCAATCTTCAGAGAAAGCCTGCAACACAAACAGTTTAGCTAATAGTCACTAGTGTTCACACAGAACTACATCACACACTCTCACACTGCTGTGGTATCGATTCCAGCAGTTTAATTACAGAGTTAATCATTCAGAAAATGATGCAGAAAAGTATGAGCATAAACACATCCAATTACAGACCTTTTTTTACCATGGCTTCAATTTATTTACCCAAGATAATTAAAGAAAAATCAGAACCAGCCTACAGTATGACTCACTGGGCATTACTCAACTGAGCAATGAGACTTCTGTTGATGTAAAAGGTGAGTTGAGAAAAAGGAAAACACGGCTCAGTCACTTGAATAAGATGCACTGCTATGAAGTTAGTTTGAATTACGACTGTAATTTAAAGACAGGATTCACTGATTAAATCCTTGTTTCAAGCCAGTCAAGACAGTACGGCTGGCAGTCGGAATTTAACGCAAGTTAATATCTGTTATTCAGTTAAAGTGGCAGTAGGCAGTACATCATTGGGCATAAATTCCATAATAACCTTCAGCATATTGTAATTCAAGTGTTCTGAGAGAAAACTAGACTTCTGCTCCTCCTAATGGCTCTGTTTTCAGGCTTTAGAAAATCTAGCCCGTGACGGGAGACTTTGACCAATCACAGGTCATTTCATTGAGAGAGCGTTCCTATTGGCTGTGCTCCGGTCATGTGACCGGTACTTGGCGTTCCTTCACCAGATTTTACAATTGCGGCCGCGTCACAAACTTTCTCATTTTACAGCTAAACCGTGCACTACAAGATGATTCTGAAAACATTTGAGGAGAGAAATAGGCATTAACGTAACATAATATTGATTCATATTTGATCAGCGCTGCCTAGTTTGACCGTTTGGTTGGAGTTCGCGAGTGATTGACAGCCGGCTCTCATGGATGGCAGATGGACAGCAGGCCTCAGGTTAGCTCTGAATGCTTGTTTTCCTCTGGTCTGTGAAATCTTGCAGATGCTGTCAGGACATTGGAGGACACCGGAGGACACAAAGGCACATGATTTTTTTCCAGGTTACACGTTTCATGTGCTACTGTCACGATATAGCAACCGTTTTATAAAAAATACTTTTTTTAAATTGTTCCAATCTCGCCTATTTCAGATTTAATACGCACATTTGTTTTGTTTTTTCTGGTCACCAAGAGTTGAAAAATGTTCAACTTTGGATAAAACGCTGCGCTCGTCACTGTCACTTTGTACCCAGCCGTCCAATCACAATGGAGGAGGGGCGGGATAAATGTCACAAAGACAAACTATCACATCTTACATGTAGGCTACAAGTGCTGAACAACAACAACAATTTAGGAGAAATTAATGCACATAAACCGGCGGGTCCGTCCTCTCTCCCTACGTCTTCAGCCTTTCCTTCATCCAGACCAAGTACTCTAACTTGTACCGACATTTTTACTTTTGCGAATATTATGTATCATAGCAACCAGACACAAACAAAGCATCAACTTTGTCATTTAAAAAGCAACAATATAACTAATAATAGCTTAACAATAAAGCGTATTTATAAAGCAGTAAAATCAGGATAAATGAAGTAATTTGCAAAAAATAATAAAAAATAAAAAAGGCAATAAAGCCGCATATCAAGCTGTGGAGCCTATCATTATCACCGCAGGGGAAATTCCTTCACCATGACAGCCCTAATCATCAGAGCCAAGCTGACCTGCTGGTGTCAGTGAGGATGGAAGAATCTCTCTTCCTGTCTGCACATGCTCTGTTTGCATATGGTAAATGGGATTCCGTCGCTCGTCACCACACATGGAAAGTATTTATTGAAACACCGTGGGTGGAAGGAACTGTGGCGAAAATGGTCATTAATTAGCGAGAGTGGGTTTGGTTGTGTTTATGAATGTCTGTTTGAAGAGCCGGGGAGTACCATGCGAACTTCAAACACAATCCGTCATGTGTAATGTCCACATTACATCATACAATCAGCTCGGTTTCATCTGCTTTCACTCTTGTCACTACATTAATGCTCTGTGACCATCTCACCATCGCTGCACGATACTCACATTTGATTAATTTACCGACTATAACCTGACTAATGTTAGAAACTTTCACTGTCTACATGCATTTCTAATTAAACTGCTGCGGACAAGAGAGTTGTTGTTGCTGTGGACTAGACGAAATATAGTTCTGCTTCTCAGTTTACATTGTAATTAACATCATAACATTCATCAACAACATTTGTTCCATTAACTTTTGTTAAATTTTCTTTAGTGTAATAAAGACGCCTTCAAGCTGTGAGGTGTGACCCCCCCCGGAGAGGGTTGTGGGGGTGTTCCTATTCATGTAGGCCAGTTTTCTTCCACTTCATCATGCCTAACAATGGAAAATGGTGCAACACATCATCATTTACTGCTTTTCACTGGTGCCTCCATCATGTTGGAGGTAGCCAGCTGACCCCAGAGTGACTTTTGATTTAACACACAGGCTCTGGGGACTCGTCCACACACACGTTCTGCGGAAAAAGCTCCTCTCATATTTCAACTTAAATTCAAACGCTTCAAACGAGTCTGGAAAGTGTATTTCCTCTCTGACTGATCTGAGTGTGTGCAGGTTAAAGGTGTCCTCTGAAAGGCTCCGGTCATCCTACAGCTGTTTTGTCTTTCTCCACGTTGTACATTTTTAGACTGCGAGGCGAGTTTGTCTCAGGAGGAGGACAATGACGAGTTCACACTACATGACCTTAGCCCTGATTTTCTGCTCCCCGACAAAAGACCCAGATCAGAGGCAAATCGCCGTTGGCTCACCGCTCGCACATCGGTGCTCGAGCGTCATGTGTGAGCTGCTCAAAGATGCTCGCCGGTGCCTCGCAGACATATTCCAGATATCTAGCATGCTAAATATCTGGACCTGTCGGGGGACTCAGGCCCTGACCTACAGCCAATGAGAGCGCAAGACACAGGACGGGACAGAGAGACTGAGTGGACTGGTTATAGTGGGACAGAGAGGGTGAGTGGACTGCTTATAGTGGGACAGAGAGGCTGAGTGGACTGGTTGTAGTGGGACATATAAGCTGAGTTGACTGGTTATAGTGGGACAGAGAGGGTGAGTGGACTGGTTATAATGGGACAGAGAGGCTGAGTGGACTGGTTATAGTGGGACAGAGAGGCTGGGTGGACTGGTTATAGTGGGACAGAGAGGCTGAGTGGACTGGTTATAATGGGACAGAGAGGCTTAGTGGACTGGTTATAGTGGGACAGATAGGCTGAGTGGACTGGTTATAATGGGACAGAGAGGCTGAGTGGACTGGTTATAGTGGGACAGAGAGGCTGGGTGAACAGGTTATAGTGGGACAGAGAGGCCGATAGTAGAACAAGTGTAAAAGAGTCATAAAGTCAGCACTGGCCACCATAAACTCCTCGTCATATAAGCCTGAGTGAGGTTGTTACAGTAAAACCGGAGTGCACTGAAGTGAGTAAAGGTTTAAAGCGTGATTTATTGCTCATAAATTCAACTTTCAATTTGAGGGAGCAAGAATATGTAATTTCTTCTTTCAAAGGTTGCCTCAAGTCTGCAAATACAGACCCAGGCTTTCAGTAATTTCAGCGTTACTGAAATCTGATCTGATGAAAATCTCTAAATTATGACTCATTAATAAATACTTTATGTCCCACCTGAAAGTGCAGTCTGAAAAAGGTGAGACTAAGAAATAAATAAGAGTATAACCAGAGCCTCGTAATGACGTCCCACCCTCGAACACCAAGCGCTAAATCCAAACTGTCACGAGCCGCGGCGGACAGCCAGAGCCATTCCTGAGCAAGAGGATCGGAGACGCTGCCTGAGAAAGTCATCAGCGGATGCTGCTGGATGAATGAGCTCCCCGTGGAGACAGATGAAACCAGCTGCCTGCCGTTTTACATCCTGCTTCCTGCGCATTGACCCCCGTCAATTTCACGCCCGCCATGTTTCCATGTGCTGGAGAAAAGCTTGACCAAAGTGGACAGACTTTTCAGGGAATGTTCTTGGTAATCTGGCCATAAGTGTGCACAATAAAGAGTTTATCCCCCGGGGAGGTGAACGTCCACACACTCACTGCGGGACTGTAAAATGTGTTCTAGCGCCACGGCAGTGCCGGTCACTGAAATTAAACTTACTTGAAGTTACTTACTTATAGTTGTCATCCTCTACAAACTTCTGGAGTTCCTCTATGTAGCGAACTGACAGCAGATACTTCTGGATATGTGGCAGGTTCACCAAGTAATCTGAAGAAAAAAAAAGGTTGGACGAAGTCACTCTGGATGAAACACTCAATCTGACAGTCCTAATATAGTGTAGGCAGGATTTGTTTTAACATTTTGAATAAAGGAAACACAAAAATAAGAAACAAAATAAGAATGTATGCTCAGACAGTGATGATAGGTCTGAATGTGCACAAAAATTAAATACAGGACTTTGGTAGTGAATACAAATGACACACAAAAAGGAGAGTTAAACACCCACATCTATCAGGATCTGCTTTGTTTCTATGTTCAGCATAGTGGGAGTATAACGCAACGTTTTGGCTTTGGCTGTGGGATACTCCCGAAAGCTTTGGGAATAGTTAAATAAGTGAACTTTGAGTTGAGAATGTTTTATCTCATTCTTTTAATGTTTCATGTTTTGTTCTAGAAATAGCAAATTAAATATAATTATAATAACAATAATAATATCAAATACCACTAGCAAGCATTTAATATATTGTTTATACTAGATACTTGTTTCTTACCATAGTTACATGACACCTGCAGGTCAGAGATGACCCTCAGAAGGTTGTTCATCTGATTGGTCCGCTGCTCCGTCTCTATGATGCTGTCTGACGCAGGATAGGCTGAGTCGATGTAGATCATGTCCAACAGGTAGATCCCTGGAGGAGACAACACCAGACAAGACAAGACAGTCACTAAGTGAATCCCAGCACTGACACAAACTTTGCTTCGACCAAATGCCAACTTATGGAACAAAGCAAATCAAAACGCACCCTTTCATTTCAATGAAAGAATATCTGGCTTTAAGAGATCCTTCATGACCAAGGACAGTGTGGTCCTTTGTAAGAAAAACAATATGCTGTGCTATTTTAAATTTTCAATCTGCCTGTTCGACTGTGAGATAACTTGCGAGCAGAGCTGACATTTTGCTCTAAAGGAAGTCAAGGTCATCCCCGTTCTCTGGGGACCATGAATACAAAGAAAATGGGATGCAAATTGAATTGGGGCTTCCGGGATAAAAATAAGCTACAATACATTTTATTGATCAGTAATTTATAAATTAACATATCTTACTGTCTTTGATTGGTCGGAGAATCGGAGCAGCAGGGGCGGTATTGCATTCACTTTACCGCACCGTTGTGACGAAAAGAGAGCTGAGCCGGAAGGCAAAGCTCTCGATCTACCGTTCAATCTTCGTTCCTACTCTCACCTATGGTCATGAGGGTTGGATCATGACCGAAAGAACGAGGTCGCGGGTGCAAGCGGACGAAATGGGTTTCCTCAGGAGGGTGGCTGGCATCTCCCTTAGAGATAGGGTAAGAAGCTCAGTCATCCGTGAGGGACTCGGAGTAGAGTCGCTGCTCCTTTGCGTCAAAAGGAGCCAGTTGAGGTGGTTCGGGCATCTAGCACGGATGCCCCCTGGGCGCCTCCCTTGGGAGGTGTTCCAGGCACGACCAGCTGGGAGGAGACCACGGGGAAGACCCAGGACTAGGTGGAGAGATTATATCTCTACTCTGGCCTGGGAACGCCTCGGGATCCCCCAGTCAGAGCTGGTTAATGTGGCCCGGGAAAGGGAAGTTTGGGGTCCCCTGCTGGAGCTGTTGCCCCCGCGACCCGATCCCGGATAAGCGGTTGAAGATGGATGGATACTGTCTTTTATATATTAATGTACATATGTAACGCATTTTTATTTCTTTGGTTTTGGATACTAACTAATGCCAAGGAATGTCTCTACGGAGCCACATGCATTGTTATTGAAGTCGAACGGTTGCGTTGAACGGTTGCATGTCTGATTTCTGGCATCTATTACCAAGGACAGCAGGAAAAACCGCAGAGCACATCCAATGTGTCAAAAAATAACCTGGAAAACATCTGTTGAGTCACCGACTTTCCTACAATTCGTCTTAATTACTCTGTACTAAATGTTGCTAAATACCAGACTGGAAACTCTCCCTGAGCCAGAATACAGTGTATATATATATATATATATATATATATATATATATACACACAGTATATGCACACGGCAGACAGATGGATAGACATCCCAACAGATGTTGTTTCCAAATCATTTTGTAAAATCTCAAACACATTACGGTTGAAACCAGGAATGTGTCGAGTTGTTTAACAAGCAAATCAGTTCAGATCCTCAAACAGCTGCGACAGGTTTTACAAACAACCACAAATTAAACAACACTAATAATTCTGCACCGACTTTAATAACAGATGACGTTGCTACGGGCAAAATCTCAACATCTAACAGCTTTCCAAACTAAATAAATATTCAGTGTTGCTCCAGAACTCTACTCATGTTGGGGTGACAAACAGCATTATTTTTTCTATTAAGGTTAGCAGCTGCATGGAGCCAGGTGGACCAACACCATTCAATGGCAGGGGATGGAACATTGAGTTAATAGGCTTTCATTAAAGGAACAGGTTGTAACATTTCGGAGGATCTATTGACAGAAATTAAATATAATATTAATAGGTATGTTTTCTTTAGTGTATAATCACCTGAAAATAAGAATCATTGTGTTTTTGTTAGCTTAGAATGAGCCGTTTATATCTACACAAGGAGCTTGTCCTCTTCACGGAGCCGGCCGCTATTTCTGCACAAACTTCCACTGAACATTCACTTGACATTCTCAAAGCTAAACTAACTCTTGTCTTCCTCTCCACTTCCTTACTTATTTGCTCACAACATCACACACATTTGCCGCCGCCACTCTTTCTCTCTTGCTTCACCACTCACTTCCCACATACTAGGGATGTTAATAATTAACCGTTTAACCGTTAACCGACATTACGCCCAAGGAAGTCAATCTGCCAGAGATGCACTCAGTGTAAATGGCATTACAAATGGGATTACAATTTGTCCTGTCATTGCCTTATTGTGTTTTATAATTTATAATTAATGTTTTTTGTTCATGTCGTTTGAGTTTTATGAGAAATCTCAGTTTCCTTCCTCTACCTCAGTTTTTTGTTGTTGCGGGTATACGAGAATATGTATGCATTTATGTGTATATGAAGTGTGTTTGCGTTTATGTGTGATTTATTTCAGTGTATATATCTGTCATATTCTAACTACAAATAAATCAATTCAATAAATAATGAAATAAAATGACGGATCCTCTGTCACATCAGCGATGAAAACCCCCGACTGTCTGATTTCTGCTGTTAAATGTTTGACTGGCTGGTTAATTACAACTCTCTTTGACTTTTAACAGTGAGGTTTTGCCCACACTATATATCCATACCCGCACAATGCTAGTAGCTTTGTTTATAAGGAACAAATCCTCCCTCTGATGTTGACGACATCAATTTGAGGTCACATAAAAACTGCATCTTTCCTTGAATCCTAAACAAAAAAAATTGTAAAACCCGAGGCAGACGGATAACGGCTAATTATGGTTTCCTATTGACATTTACAACAATTTATAATGAATGATGATGATGTTATATAAGACTGGTTAAGTGTTGTTCATGGTGTGCTGGGAAAGCCCACCACCACTGTACAAGTTGACAAAGCACAAACAGATGGAGAAAACGTACACACGTACTTGGCAATACTATACACACACTGCATTAAGAAATACAGAAAACACAGGCGTGTTACAGTTACTAATCCCAGTGAGTAACGCTCCGGTACTTTGATATTTTGGAGTTTGACTTCTTAGCTGTCTTACAAATGGTTTGATGGAGAGGTGATGTCAGTTTGGTCTGGGCTGGATGAGGTATAATTAACCTTGACAGCCCAATAGAGGAAGAGCTGGTAATAAAAAAAAAGGTGCTATGACTGTTGCCTAAGCAATAAATGAATAAAAGAAATTCACAAACAAAGAAAAAAGAAACGGTAGAAACACACCTGACCAAGGACATGTTTCAGAGCCGGCTATCTCTTAAACAAAGTATTTACTGAAGCCACAACATACTTTAAAACATTGTTTGAATAAACTGAAAGCAACAAATGTGTTATTGAAATCTATTTATATTACCATTTTAAACCTGTCCTGTTTTACTTTTTCTATTTAAGCAAACACAGGGAAATGGCTATAACTCTTCACACTAGATCATGTTTGGGACAACACACCAAGCTGCTGCAACCAAGACATGAAGCCGAAGCTCTTTAAGTGTCTTACAATATACAGCGGTAGCACAAGCGGGCATTACACGCCGTCCTCTCAAGACTTATCGAAACTAGGAAAAGCAGACATACATGGCTCCTTATTACATTTAACAAGAATTTCACTGTTCACAAGGCTGCTACAACCTGAAGTTAGTTTAACTGAATGTTTAACGGGAGGTAGGAGATGTAGGAATCTTTAACTGGGCAGTCTGTACGGGATTCAGATCACAGAGCTTCTCTGGTAAAAATGACCTCAGTTCTTCCTTAAGGCTGCTGCGTGTCTCGTGTGGTGGTTACCATGCACTAAATCATATTAATACAAACATACACAGTTGCATCATGATGATTTAAGAGCAGTACTGGCAGAGCTTTGGTCTACACCAAGTACCAACAACAGGACGTCGGTCATTGTCGGCTGTCGTTGGTTGGTTAGCTAATTGCTCATTAAAATTTGTTTTAACGCCACTAATTTCTTTAACGCAATCGATCTTTCGGAGGTTGTAGCGGGCTCAGTTTTAAAGCTAGACTGAAGATACTCACATCATTTGAAACTACAAAACCTAAGAAATCCATTGGTGCCAACCATGTCATACTAGCTTGTTCTGAAGAAGGCCAAACAAAGCTCCAAATGCGTGCTAAATTTTAGTGATTAAAAACTGTCATGGCCATTTTCAAAGGGGTCCCTTGACCTCTGATCTCACCTCACTTGATCACGTTTTTTCCAATACTTAGTATTAACCTTAGCCAGCTCATGGCAATAAACATCGATTGGCCTGCTCCTGTTCCACCTCCAGTCCTGAGAGTCAAACACTATGCTTTCACTTCAACATGGTCATAACTTGATGAAATCCTAATTCTTATCAAAACCTCACACAGGTATGTTTGACTCTCCAAGGACACATACTGAAACTCATGTAACCGTGAAGGCAATAAGGGTTAAATACAGGTTTAATGTATCATTTTCATCAGATTAAGTGGATGCCCTTCAGACAGCAATTCGTTTTATAATTAGTTTAGCGTATTTCATCTCAATTTGATGGTATCCAGTGAGGGAAAGTTCTTCTACCAATGCTCCCATAGCAGCCTAAATATGAACGACTCTGTTCTTTAACATCCATGCTTTGTCTTTGGAACCACAAACAAAGGCTAGAACAGACAGGAACACGTGCAGTGATATATCCAGACCTGGGACCAGACTTTTTTTTTTTTCTTTTCTGGAAACGTTTAGTTCAGTGGATACGTCAACAGTGTCGCTGAGATAGGATGTGGAAAATGGGGGTAGACATAGCAGTTTTATAGGGCTTTGGAAAAGACCAGAGGGCACAGATGGACATGCTGGGGAATGTGCATTCATAAAAAGTTACAGGAGTCCAATAAACTGAGGAGCACTGCAACACCTGTGAAGATCATTTCAGTATGGCAAAACAGGGTAATATTATATATATAGTATATAATAAGGTTATAGAGGGCTCAGTGTTAAAGCTAGAGTGAAGAAACCGCCATCATATGAAACTAGAATCCGTTGTTACCAACCATGTCATGTTAGCTTGTCGGGAAGGAGGCTTAATAACGCTCCAGACTGGCATGGCCATTTTCAAAGGGGTCCCTTGACCTCTGACCTCAAGATATGTGAATGAAAATGGGTTCTATGGGTACCCACGAGTCTCCCCTTTACAGACATGCCCACTTTATGATAAACACATGCAGTTTGGGGCAAGTCATAGTCAAGTTTGCCATGTTATGAATTTAGCATATTGTTTATGCTACATGCATTACCTGTGAGGGTTTCTGGACAATATATGTCATTGTTTTGTGTTGTTAATTGATTTCCAATAATAAATATATACTTACATTTGCATAAAGGAAGCATATTTGCCCACTGCCATGTTAATAAGAGTATTAAATACCTGACAAATCTCAACATTTTCATGCGATTAATCACGATTAAGTATTTTAATCGATTCACAGCTCTAATATATCTTCTCATTATGCATATACATTTACTACATTCCTGTCTACATTCAGATTATTAATTTGCAATAGTGCCTACCACATTACTCTGTTTTATTTATGTATATATTTTAGCCCTATATTTTATCTTGCACTAAGTTATGTCTTAGATTCTCCTTTTTATTGAATGAGCATTATTGTAGGGAGCCTGTGATCCAACATTTTCACTGCCAACGACTGCTTCACTGTATTTGTTGTGCATTTGATAATAAAGAACATGAAACTTGAAACACACTAAACTGCTGCCAGTTTACAAACCAGAGCCAACGCAGTTCTGAATTCACTTCCCCGACTCCATTTATCTCCCTGTTACAGCCTGGCTGCTCTGTTTTCACGGTGTTATCATGGAGATCCGAGCATGATGCTGTTTCTTTAAACAACACAGGCGTGGTGATCTGATGGACCTCAGAATGATGCCTTCAAAAACATTTCCTTAAAATGACGCAGAGGCAAAAGGTATTTTCCTCTTTTCCTAAATCTTCACTAAGAAATGTCTATGACGTCTCACCAAATGGACTCTCTCAACTGAGGTATGTGTGTGTTTGCACACGCGCGCACACAATATAGCCTAAATGCACAAGCGTGCACGTGTGCATGTAGGCTATATTGTGGATCTTAAAATAAACAAAGTAATTATTATGGCTTAAAACAGTAACTCATGCATTTGTTAGGGACTATTTTCAGCAGCGGATTAATCCACATTTGGTGCTTCAGTGAGTATTAGTGGCAGCAGGATGGTGTGTGTTGTGCAGTGAGCAGTGTTTTCAACAAACACACCCACACACACAAACTAGTGATGACATTTTTGAGCAGTAGGAGATTTGTTCATTTTTAAAACAGAAGGGACGGTTTGTTTTGTTCACCCGCGAATAGCCGACCGCTCCATGAACAACTCCTTTGGTTCTGTATTTTTAATACCTCTTCTCTAGCTAAAGTTTAGACAATATAACATATTTAAGATGAAACTGACAGAAGGGCGGGACTCTCAGAGAAAGAGTCGCAATTTCAAATCCGTCTGCTACTTCAGCACCACGGACAGCAGCATGGATTTATCAATACACAGCTCAGTTAGGCTGCAGATATTTCAGAGCCGTGGTCGGGGTCTTAGATTCTAACTGGCACAAACCTCAGTCAGATAAAGGATCAATGAGTCAGGCAGACTACATTAACATATTCAACTAAACAACCCCTCGGCTGCTGCACTTTCTCTTCTACTAGGGGATGGAGAGGGGGAGGTGGCAGGTTAAGGTCATTTCGTTAGCAAGGAAGATGTCATCCTCCCCTTAAATCACCTTCTGTCAGTAGCACAAAGCAGACACGCCCCACAGGGGGTCAGGCATGACGGAGGTCAGAGGTCACGGAGCAGGGGTCAGGGAAGCTTGGCGTGCTGCTCCCATGATGGGAGGATGAGCGCCTGGGACACAAACACAGAGCTGTTTACCTGTCAGGGCTCGGCTCCTCAGCACTGCTTCACTCACACACACTCAGTCAGTCAGCTGCCATTTTCCACACGTTTGCTGCGGTGTGGTACATAATAATATTTTGCCACGCTGCTTAGTGTGTGGTCCGGCTGCCTGTTCACACACTGAGGCCAAACAATGCCGTAACTGTCCCCGTGATCCTGTTGAAAAGGCTTCGGCCTTTTCCAGTTCAGCAGCGTCCACACAAGAGCTGCATTACAGCAGAGAGCTGAAGCACAGGCAGCCAGCCAAATGCTGGGTACACACTACACCGGAATCAAGGCGATTTTGGGCCCGATTCCCCTTTCTCCTGACGATCGTCAGCAAAGCCCTGATTTCCTGATGGTTCCAAAGATTATCTTTCCAGATATTCCTGTGGTGTGAGGTATGTTAAGTGTTTTTTACATTCCCAATCGGCTCGGAAATCCATCCAAGCTGCACAGATTTCAAATCGTAAATATTAAACATGTTCAATATTTACGATCACATATCCTGTTGTCTGTGGGGGAACCCCGAGGACAGCCGATGATGCAGTCACATGGGAAAGAACGATAGGGAATAGAGAACCAAGCTGACTGAAGCGGAGTGTGGTGGCTGATTTGGCCAAATCGTTGCTCTCCACACACTATAGGAACAAAACTGTTACATTTAACATAACATATGTCGTTATGTGTGGGGTCTCTGACATTTTCAACATCTGTTAAGATTTGACAAATCTCTTAGTGTGGGCCAGCCTTAAAGCTGCAGCCATCAGTGTTAGTCTTGGCTTTGTCTCTTCTTTAGTTGGACGTGTGAAGCTGTTAAATGTTTTCTGTCCGGGGTCAAACGTCACTGCTGCTGAGCTGATTTATGTCTCCAGCTGTGATCGGGCTGGAGACCCCAACACAGCATGTCAAATGTCAATGAAAGTCGTGTTTTTAATCTGAAATCTGCAACAATTTTAATAATCTATATGAATATTTTGTTCATTTATCAAGCACAAACGGAAATATTCTCTGGTTCCAGCTTCCTCAATGTGAGGATGTGTTGCTTATTTCTGTGTTCTGTCATTTTAACCGGAATATCTTTTGGAAATTTGAATCTTAATCTTGTTCTCTGGGGAACTGTGACGGGCACAGATTGAGGCAGATACACGTCGAGCTGAAGATGTTGCAACTTAAGCAAAAAACTTCAAATGTAAAGAGACAGTTATGATTTAATCTTTTAAAGAACAGAATGAAGTACATGCACACACACAAAAAAATAAATAGATAGACCTATCAATCACAACACAACAGTGTGGCACCAAACAAATGAAAAATAAAGCTTCCATATCTGCTCCGCTCCAAATCAAACCAATATCGTTTTCTTATTGTTATTTTGGGTGTTACTCTGGCATATTGCTGCCTCAGGTTTAAATGGTAAATGGAATTGCATCTACAGTATATAGTGCATTTCTAGTCTTTCGACCACTCAAAGCGCTTTACACTACATGTCAGCATTCACCTCATAAACCGGGAGAAATACGGGAGAATTGTGACCCCGGGAGGAAACCGGAAAAATTGGGAGGGTTGGCAAAATAAAAAAGTCTTAAAGAAAGTCTGAAAAAATGTCCGAAAAAAAAAGTCTGAAAAATGTTGGGAAAAAAAAGTCTAAAAAAATGTTGGAAAAAAAAGTCTGAAAAATGTCCGTAAAAAAAAAAGTCTGAAAAAATGTCTGTAAAAAAAAGTCTGTAAAAAGTCTGAAAAAATGTCCGTAAAAAAAAATTCTGAAAAATGTTGGAAAAAAAAGTTTGAAAAAATTTGCGTAAAAAAAAATGTCTGAAAAAATGTCCGTAAAAAAAAATTCTGAAAAAATGTCCGTAAAAAAAAAGTCTGAAAAATAAAGCTTCCATATCATCTCCGCTCCAAATCAAACCAATATCGTTTTCTTATTGTTATTTTGGGTGCTACTCTGGCATATTGCTGCCTCAGGTTTAAATGGTAAATGGAATTGCATCTACAGTATATAGTGCATTTCTAGTCTTCCGACCACTCAAAGCGCTTTACACTGTAATGTTACACTGTATGTCAGCATTCACCTCATAAACCGGGAGAAATATGGGAGAATTGTGACCCCGGGAGGAAACCGGAAAAATCGGGAGGGTTGGCAAGTATGAGGCAAATTCTGGTTAAATATGCAAGTAGCTGCTATTTGCTTCACTCACCAGCCCCCAAAAAGTGGCTGGTAGATTTTGAAATCCATCAGCCACAGTGGCAGTTGGACAAAATGTTTTATTTCCAACCCTGTTAGATATGATTAAGACCAGAAGTCTATAGTTGTAGTTGAGGAGATAACTGTGGAGGAAGTGAAATCAGAATAGTCACAGAGTAGCCCGTGGCAGGCCACTAGCTGGACAGGCGCCTGAGTAGAGCAGGGAAAAAAGCAGAGAGAGCCACCATCATTAATGATTATACACCAAGTTTACAAGATGTGTGCAGACTGCATGTAAAACTGTAAAAACGCTCAACTGATGAGGGCAGGGAAAGATGGAGACCAGTTGTGGAAATATTTGGTTTGCACCTCAGGCAGCGTTTGATGTATTTCAAAGCTCAGCATTTTAGCTGCGCCTGTAATGATGAAAGAAACCAAGAAAGTGAAGCCAACTAGCACGCTGCTGGCAGTGCAAACAACTGTAAGACATCAAGAAGACGAATGAAACTCCATTATAATGTTGTCTTCAGATATAGAAGAAGTGTTGCTTGAAACTCCAGGAACTACAAATCCGTGCCTAAAAAATCTTTCCACTGCCTAATGCATTTTTAATGCTACACCCAAATCCCATTGAGATCTACTGGCTGTCCATGATATCAGCTGTGCTGGCAGCTCCAGCCTAAATATTACATCTGCATAACACAACATGAAATGCTTAACACATAGTTGCCGATGATGTCATCCTAATAGAGACATGTGCTGGGTGTAATGTGTTTCAGCTGTGCTCGGCCTCTGCAGAGCCGTACGGCTTGGCTTCCTGTCTCCACACGGAGAAGCCCAGTCCCAAGGCAGCTAGCAACTCATTATACCGTTCGGACACACTCATTCTACTGCATCACTTCACTCAGACTACAATACTGGTGCTTCAAAATAGGCAGTAGTCGGTGTTACCGGTGTTACACAGTGTTTGGGCATGCACCGAATACATAACTTTCCCACTGCCCCCCACCGTCGTCCTCCTTTTAAAGAAATAAAACCCACATTTTCATGTTTTCGCGTCATCCACACTAGTTCTCCAACACTTGGCATACAGGAGAAGTTTCAGTTGGTTGAAATCTGCAACCTCACCGCTAGATGCCGCCAAATCCTACACACTGCACCTTTAAATACAATCCCATAGACATCAATTGTATTTATATCTCAGCCACTATATGCACCACAAACTCCATTGATATTTCAAGATACTCGGTATTGCCCATTGAGCTGTACAGTATGATAACGTCCGACAGGTTATGATTTACTGTATATAGGCCTAATGCATTAAAGTCTATGGAGGCTCATTCAGCCCCATTGTATTTATAACTCAGCAACAGCATACACTCAGGTTTGAGCCTGAGTGCACAGTTGGCTGTTATATGGAAAACATGCATCGCAAGCCAGAGTCTGTGCACTCTGCCAAAGATGTTTCTAGGGAGGGAAATGACACCATATATTGTTTTGAAAAAAGGTAGCAGGGATTCTTGTTGGTGTTCAAGGCCCTGTCTACACGTATACAGATATTTTCCCCTCCGTTTAAAAAAAAAAAAAATCTGCTCACACGATCTTTGTTTTACAAAATATGTCTCCGTCCACACTCGATTCCAAAAACAACTCCAAACGCTCGCCTTAATATTTACATGTCACCACAAGTGAGATCACAAGTTAAGGGTCAAGGAATTTTGTTACCACCCTTCTCCCTCTCTTTCCTTCGGCTTCATTGCAGTCAGTTCGATAACAGATATTTCTCATGGGGGGGCTGGGATTCCTGTCATCACTCTGCTGTCATCAACTGTCTCTTTCCATGCATAAATGACATCATCGCTTCCCAAACGCTCCGTTTTACACGTCTGCACCGATACAAAGTGACCAGAGTTTTTATAATCTGCACTTTCGAAGGCGTTCTCAGGGTTAGTTAAGCCAGATAATGACAAGATACCCTGGGTATGTTGAGCTCGCTTTGTAGTAATTAAAGGCCTCTAGTGTAAATGAAGCTGCAGCAGGAAAGGTGGTTCATAGCCCACTGCTCTTTCCTGACTACCTGCTGCCTAGCAGTTGTAGCTGTAGGTCATTATCAGGCCCCATCAGAGCAGACTGTGTGCATGAATAGAGAAGACAGAGACTGGAGAGTGGTCACAGGCTGGGGCACGTCCTCCTTCATGAAGCACAGAAAGGAAAAGACACGGGATCGCACGACTCACAAAAGCCATTACAAGAAGTCCCAAGAATTTCTCTTTGTTAAAACACAAATAGAGGAAGGAAGGAAGGAAGGAATCACGGCTCTGGTATTACACTCTGCTGCATCTGGATGTGCTCTGAGGCATGTTTCAAAACGTTGCATGAAGTTCACTTGTATGAGTATCATAATATTTCCTTTCGGGATTTGAATTGGCGATACTGTTGTTATTGCACTCACTGTAGAGTTTCTTTTGTCAGATATGATGTTGACTTTTGGGTCATAATGAGTAAATGTGTGAATGATACTCTCCAGTAAAAAGACTAGAGCCACATCTAACTTTCATAGTGCAACCTACTCCACAATATTTCTGCCACATTCTGATTACAATGCAGATCATTTGAAGCTACAAGCGTGACGCTAAACTGCCTGAAAAAGTCCCCTGTAAACATTTTTGGAACTGAAACAAAAGCCCGAATCAACATGAGCATCGCTTCCCAAAGAGTAAAGTTTCTCCGAATGTCTCAGAGGATAACCATCTTCCTCGCCCATCTGAACTCTCCGAGACGAAGGCCACTTGTTTTGATCCGCGGATTAAAAAAGCCTATCATACATCACATGCAATTAAAAACAAAAAGTCACTGGATGTTTATTGAAAAGTCTTTTTTGTCAGGTGTTATGTAACCAGTAATTACTATGACAACACAACACACTTTATCCAAACTCCACCTCTGCTTTTGGCAAAGTCCCCTGCCTGGTTTCACAGATAAACATCTCGGCTTACAGTCTATGTAAGAGTTGTCTTGAAGACAAAATAATGGACTTTTCCTCTCTGGGTAATGGGGGCTGCTGATTGGAAATGGGGAACCTTGATGACCTTCTAAAAGAAGTCGTTATGTAGCTTCTACTTTTTGGGTGGAATACAAACTTAAAAGGCGTCTTTTGTTGACAAATACATTTATGTTTATATTGAGTTTTTCTTACCCAAACACATTGTGTGTATCCGTGAGTCCTGATAAACATGTTGAATGCATTTCCTTCCACATAGAACATTATGTAAAGCCATTTTGAGACCTGCACTGTTTACATGCATGTTTACTGGCTAGCACTCTTTTGTTGGTGTATGCCTGCAGAGAAATGTATGATGCTTCTGTGCGCTTCTGCATATACATGTGTATTTTTGGGCGAGTGCATGAGATACAAAGAAATTTGGGACCTGCACAAAGACACCGCTCTATAGCCACCCACTTCGAATGATATCAGCCGATTGAATGTGTGTGATTATCGGCTTCATAGATATGGGTTAGAAGGGGCCTGCTACACCTACTAGTCGGTTCTTCTTCTTCGGAGTTTTACGGCAGTTGGCATCCGTTATGTTTCATTGCTGCCAAACTAGTAGGTTCAGAAGGCCGTTGGTGGTTGATCACCATTACGAATACAAGAAGGTGACGCCGACCTCTAGTGGCCATAGTAATTATGACGGAGCAAAGAAGGAAATCAGGCGACGTAGTACTATAAAGAGTAACAAACAGTGAGGAGGAGGAGGTCGGATTGGATAGATGGATGGGTCAAACAAACACAGGAGACCGCTGTTTGTGTCCCGTGTGAAACCAAAAGTCAATGACTTATTTTACCGAACTGTTGTTGTTATCGGATATCGGGTTGATACCGACTCAAATAACTGGATCGGATATCGGAGACAATGGGGCTGATCTACTACATGAGATGTAGCATTGCTGGTGGCTTCGTGCTCGCCATTATCACACACACGTACGGTCTGTCAACCCGGCGTAACGTTAGAGAGTGTCCGACAGACCGCGTGTGTGTGTGGCGGCAGTGAGTGTTGGGTTGTGGGTGGTGTTATAGCTGTGAACGTAAACGTTTATTTGTCGGTGAATAAATGCTACAACTCCTCAAGACCTGAGCCACAACACTTAAGGTGGACTGTTAAGGTGGACCAGCTATTCTCCTCAGAGTTTTGCTCAGTTTTTTCAGCTATTTTTAAATATTTCGTTTAACGATTAATTATTAATATCCTTAATATTATGATTTCCCTACAAGAAAGGTCACTTCCAGTTCCTGCAGCAAAAATCCATTAATTTATTGAAAGTGCTGAACCAGGAGAAAAAACAATGAGGAGAAAATGTAAGGTAAACATCTCTCTTGCCTGTAGCTTCCCTCAGTAAGTACAGGTCAAGATCCACATGCTCCAAACCTGTGACCTTTACTGCAACACATGCAGCTCCACAGACAGAGTCATGGGCCGGCTGGAGGAGAGCAGTGGAACAAAAAGTAGGACTGTGGAGCTGAGAGATGCGGGGGGGGGCTGCAGGGGGCAAGGGTTTAAATGGGGGGACTCGGAGCCTCCGTCTAATTCCTCCATGATCTCCCTGTTGTCAAGGGGAGGGGAAAGGGGCGTCGCCATGGCTCACTGCTTAATTACTTCAAGAAAAAAATAAGTGTCTCACTCGTAATGGCAAGAAGACAGAGAGAGGTCGAGTCTTTGGAAGGAAGAGATTCTAACTGAGGAGCAGACGTGACTCATCACTGGAGAAAGGTGGAAAAATCCTCTTGTGCAGATGAATGAAGTCACAACTGGAAAGCTGTTGTTGCTGCTGCTGCTGCTGCTGCTGCTTGATTGGACACGTGAGGACTGATAAAACACATCCCGCTCTGCAGAGGCATCATCACACCTTCCTCATGGTCTTTACAGAGAAGTGATTGTGACAGCAGGTAAAAGGGAATACTATGAAGCCGTTCCACTGACAGAATAACAGGCAACACGCAGAGGAAATGAGGAATGACTCTGACTAGTGAGGACTTGTCAAACTTGCCAGGAAGGCGGGGAGTATAAGGAAACAGAGACAAGTGGAGGTGAGTGGGGCACTTGACCTCTCTTTTTCATTTCATATGCAACACACTGAATACTGGATTGTGCTCTGTGCCCGCTGTACCAACACTCACTAACTGTTTTACCCTTAACACACAGTTTTCCTTCCCTTTGCTCCCCTTTAACAATATTAAAATACACTTAATCCACCCTGACAATATAGTAGCCTATATATTCTATAAACTCTATTAGCTGGAAATATTCTAGATGTCTTGTGCGTCATATTTTTTCAGCCTGACAGATTTGATATTGTTGGGAAGTTAAAGTTCTCTGGGTTTGAGCAAAGATTTGCTTCACATCATGACTTTGTTCTGACCTACCGGTGTGTCGGTGGGGTTTAAGGAGTTAAACGTACAGTCACTGTCCTCTTGGCAATAACTATCTTTTTATTTATAGTCAAGAATAGAGAGTCCACATGAATACAGTTTGTTCTGTAAGAGTACATCAGGTGTTTTTGGGCAGCCAGTTGTTACACTGGTGTAGAACCGGCAGCTCTGGACTCACATGTTGGCGTGTGTTTCGGTCGGTATCAGCAATCTCTTGCAACTTATTCCTATCTATTCATTATTTCTTTAAACATGTTATACTGCGTGTCATAATCAGTTTTCTATATTATTATACTTGGGCTACGCATCTTCTGTAGTAGGCCTATAATACTCTAATAATATTCACACTGGGACATTATAGGGTTAAGTGGTGTGTTTGTATATAGTGTTTATAGTTAAAGTGATTTCCTGTGTTGTTTATATATTATAGGATGCCTATAGCCTGGCAGGTATGCATGTAGAGCTGAGGTGTGGGAGCTCTTCATTCAGGTTTTAGGAGCAGCGTCCCAGTCAGGATGCTCCTACATATTATACAGAGACACATTCTGAACGTCTACAGCGAATAAAAGATACTAAGAGATATTGGGTTTGGGTCTCTAAGAAAATTTGAAGGTTTTTGACTTAAAAATATGCAATTTTTCATCATTTTGGACAATTATTATTATTTAAATTATTATTTTTATTATTTATCACAGCCTTGTGTGTTTGCCCTGTAAAATAATATTCTATAAATCAGGTAAAATAAAGTTTAATTAAAACCATTATGACAAACAGTTCACTAATTATTTTACAGAGAAACATTATTTTTGAGAGCAATCTCAAACTTTTTCACGTCAAGGATCCAAAATCAATATCTAACAGACCACAGACCATGGATGTATAAGAGGTTGTGTTCTGTGCTTTTGCCCTGCGTGTTAGTAAATAGCCTACAACTACATTAAATTCTGTTCATGTCATGCTACTGGCACTACTAGCTACTGGCCGATAGCCGGTCGTTTGGGAACAGAGACGTTAATACATCCACCACGGTACAGGCTTACAGCATACAGCCCATGGGTGTATTATAAGATAATAAAAGTGATGAATTACAGCCAATATATCCATTATTACGGCCGCATACAGCTAGCAGGAAGCTGGCAGAACCGGATATATGTCATATACATATTGGCGTTTTCAGTCCAAAATGGCGGTAGCGCTACCGCAGCGCCATCTAGCGGAGTTTCGTGTCTTTGCTTCTAAACTCTTTGGTGGCATGAGACAAACAAAAACAGGAACCTGCATGTAAAGAAGTACTCTACAGCGCTACTTGAGGTCTAAAACTCCACAGGGAACCTTTAATATTCCTTTAAAAACTAATTTAGGGGATCCGTCATTTGTTTATGCAAAGCTGCTGGAATATTTAGTAGACTGTAATAGGAAGACACCCTGCCATGTATATTTCCTCTGGTCCACTCATGTCTTGGCGTGTTTTTCTGAAAAGAAGAAATATAAATTTTCCTCACAATGAGGTCACTTAGCTGAGTAATTGTGCGATTATGTAAAAGACTCAAACTGTGCCACGTTACAGCTGATGTTGTGACTGCTTAAAGTGCAACACACCACAAATCAAAGACTGAATGAACCTTTTCAGTGAGACTCATCAAGCAGCATGTTGAGGCAGAACGGGAGGATGTTAGTCACAGACTAATGAAAGGATAGCTCAATCCATTCAGCTCCAGCAGCTAGACACGGGGCTGACCGGGGCTACTTATTTAAGTTGTTCATTAGTCAGCCAACACTTGAACCGAATCCGCTGAATGAGGAGAGCCGGGTGTCTCTTTGCTCCCGACCCCCCCGTGGTTTAAAGAGCTCCACAGGCCTGTAATACCTTTATGTCCAGAAGCCGACGTGCGTTTGCAGCGCAGACGAGTTGGAAGCACCCGGCAACTGTTCATGCTGTGTGTGTGAGAATGAATGAGTGCCAGAAACAGACAGAGTGACAAAGATGGAAAGAGAGAAGCGGGAGACGAGGAGGGATAAAGCATGCCTGACAAATTCATTTATCACTTTGGTTGCTGCTGAGCGATTGTGACGTCTACCACGGAGAGCTTTGTTTGTTCTCTGTGTGGTCGTGTATGTGTCTGCTGACACCGTTTAGAAGTCTATCTGACAGATGGTGATCTGGGTCCGACTGGTTTTATGGAGTCCGTGCTGCATTTCCCAGAGATCTGACAGAAGCCCTGACATATTGTAGCTATGGACAGACTTCATTATCGTCAGAGACATGTGGTTTGTGTGTATGTGTGTGTGAAGAGACAAATCTAACCATGTAATGACCACTGATAAACGCATGCACACCCACATTTGCCAGTGAAATATGGAAGCACACATATTTTATCAACTTCACTGGCGAGTCAACTTTCAGCATTTATGAGTATAATCTAGATATAGAAGTTGAGAAGTGATGTGTGATTGTATCTTCCTGTTCGGTTCCTCCTGGGCTGGGATGGATTACTTTGTGTCATGTTCCGCAGAGAGCAGGAAATGAACACTTCATCTTCATTACAGCACAGAGGCAGATACACTCCTGCAGTGCTCTTCAAACCACTGCACTCAATCACTTGTCAAAACAACTAGAAATCCTTCATCTAAAGTCGGGTTTTTGTGTCTTATTAGCAAATATTAGAGAAGCACAATTCACTTTTATTCAGTTCCGATCCGATCCCAATACAGGGCTCCAGAACGGACCAACTGCAAATGTATACATGAACAAACATATAACTGCATGATAGACAAATGAAATTATATTTGTAGACCTGATATGTTTTTATTAGGGCTGTCAATCGATTAAAATATTTAATCTAGATTATCGATTGTCCATAGTTAATCACAATTAATCGCACATTTTTTATCTGTTCAAAATGTACCTTAAAGGGAGATTTGTCAAGTATGTAATACTCTTATCAACATGGGAGTGGGCAAATGTGCTTGCTTTATGCAAATATATGTATGTATTTATTATTGGAAATCAATTAACAACACAAAACAATGACAAATATTCATAAGAAACCCTCACAGGTACTGCATTTAGCATAAAGATATACTCAAATCATAACATGGCAAACTGCAGCCCAACAGGCAACAACAGCTGTCAGTGTGTCAGTGTGCTGACTTGACTATGACTTGCCCCAAACTGCATGTGATTAGCATAAAGTGGGCATGTCTGTAAAGGGGAGTCTTGTGGGTACCCATAGAACCCATTTTCATTCACATATCTTGAGGTCAGAGGTCAAGGGACCCCTTTGAAAATGGCCATGCCACTTTTTCCTGGCGTAAGTTTGGAGCGTTATTTAGCCTCCTTCACGACAAGCTAGTATGACAATATGAGGTTTTCTAGTTTCATATGATGCCAGTGTCTTCACTCTAGCTTTAAAGTTGATCCCTCTACAACCTAAAAATCGCAAGTTGCGTTAAGGCGTTAAAGAAATTAGTGGCGCTAAAACAAATTTGCATCAACACGTTATTATCGCTTTAACTTTGACGGCGCTTTTCTGCACAAAGTTTATGTGTGCTGATCGTTGTGAAATTACTACCTCATAAAAGCCAGGATTTTACAAATTGAAGACAGAGACAGTTAAATGAAGTAGTCAAGCTGAACTGTTGGATGGAGTGCGTTTGTTTTTCTGATGCAGCTGTTAAGCAAATCTAACAGACCTTTGGAGTCAAAGCTAAGTGCACCAAGCCAGACGGTAACATTGTTAGTGTGACAGCAGAAGCCATCGGTGGATGTAAGCCCCCACCCAGGTACATAATCAACACTGCCTGCAGACAACAAAGATCTCATTCATGTGTCTGTATTTTGCACATCCTGGCAGTCAGGGCCATTTACAACTCCCTCAGACTGGACGTCATATTTCCCTGTCGTCTGTCTCCCGTAGCTGCTCAGAACAAATAATTAAATAAGACGGCATCAGTGTGATGGATCCATGCTCATCATTATGGACTTCCACGTTGCAGTTCTGGAGTAATGAATCACATGTTTCCGTTAAAAACTGATCAATCAAATAATCTTATGCTTCTTTTGCGCCCATTAGTATAATTAAACAAATGCAGAGAGCAGAACAACAGATCTGCATCATTTCAAGACATTATGTCATGATTTAAATAAGGTGAAACATCCTGCAGTCTGCAGTGGTAAATCAGTGGGACATGTGTAATATTGTTATGCGAGCTACAGGTACATTTTCAGGAGCTTAGAATTTAAATGGAAAAAAGGCTATGGGGAAAATCTTCAGATTCTACCGCAGCTGGCCTATAAACATTAGCACCACATGCATTTACAACACTGCACCTCAACACCGGTCTTATGGAAATAATAAGCTCAGTCTGTTAACTGCATCAGAACACAGAGGAGCTTGGATTAGCTTCAATGTAGTTCACACCTCCTACGATTGTTATTGCTTTCAGGAGTAAGAGCTTCCTGTCGTGTTCATTTACTTTCCATTTCCACAGCTTTATACTGTACATGTCAAACAAGTTGAGTTTGTTAAATGGAAGAGGGAATACCGGCCAAACAAAATAGGTGCCAACGTTGACAGTAACCATGTGGGAGTGGGGGCTTTCCTGAGACTCAGTCTACATCTGTGTGAGTGTTAGTGGTTAATGTGTGTTATTTCTTGTGTCATTCATTTTTTTTTCTATTTTTCAAACCAATATAGACCGTACTGTAGCTGATAACATTTGATATTAGGGCTGCAACCAACAATGTTTATTATCCAATAATCTGCAAGTAATTTTCTCCATTAATCGTTTAGTCATTTAACGTCAAAAAATAGTGAAAAATTAATTTTATTGTGATATAAAACAGCAACAAATCCTCACATTGCACAAGCTGAAGGGAATGCTTGACATTTTCTTTTTTTTGTCGATCGATTAATCGACTAATCGCTTGAGCTCTAGGCCACGTGCAGCCCAAAACTAATGACCGCATATGTCAACACAGACAACCAAAGTTGTATAAACGGAACCACTGTTCATTGAGTGTATTAAACTCCAGCTCCAGAGAGACTAGCCCAGGCTCAGAGACAGGCCAACTGATGAAAAAGTCCCAGAAACTAAAAAAGTCAGAGGGCTTTCATGAACTGCATAGATCGGAGAAATTAATCCGATAACATATTCGAAAAAAAGCCAATGTGAAGCTTGAGTTATTTGTACTTGAGCAATTGTAGTCTTGCAATTTACAGTTTTGCAACTGTGATGTTTGCGACAGAAAGTTGCGGAAGGTCTAATTTTTTAGGTTCAGGTGACAACCTGTTCACACATTGGCAATAAAAATCTATCAAAACATATTTTTACATGTAAAAACGTATATATACACAGTCACTTTAAGAGAACTGTAGAGGATGAAAAGGGAGACTAAAAACACAAGAGAGACTTGATGCCTGTCTTCAAAGTAGCAAAGATGTTCTGGTTGTTTTAATATTGTTTTTCTCTGGTTATTTGTCTGCTGCGGTATGCATCAGACAGTAACATAGAGAGTTTGAGGGCCATAAGAAGCTACTACCTGTAGATGAGGGGCTAAGACTGAACATATGCTTCTGTGGAAAAGTTCCCAGATTCCAGGAAAATTCTCACTGTCGAAAATAGCTTTTAGATAAAACAGACCGTAGCCTCAATTATTCAGGCCAAATCATGGACCAAGAGCAAAGACTATGAGGCCATAGGCCAGAAATATGAACCAAGATTACTGCTCACATATCAAAGTCTCTTATGGTCCACTTGTGTGAGTAATGAATTTCACTTTCAACAAGAGAAAACCCTCAGCTAGACAGTCACAGACTCTGGTGGGAAAATGGATGACCATTTATTTTATGATGTAGTAACTACCATCTCCAACAAAGAGACTCATTCCAATGTTGTGATGGTATTTTTTTCCCACAAGACCAAGAGAATCATCATGAAAACATGGCGTGCCAGTATACAAGCTTACAGCCAAGACTGGAAATAAGGAACAAATTTTCCTGAGCAAGTCTTCTTAGTCATATCTTTTTGTAGTTCAGTCCTCGTTCGGAGCGCGTGTCCTTTTTTCCGAAGTGCTGCTTGTAGCATTGTCCAGCCCATTCGCACAGCAGTTTGTGAAATAGTCACGAAATTGAATGTATTGATTTGTGTACATAAACGCGAATTTCAAAAAAATTTCGGGATGGTCAGCACGAAATCATTTCGTATGTAATCCACATAATTGTGAACCGGGACACACACAGGTTTTTCACACAGGAGACCGATGTTCATGTCTCGTGTGAAACCAGAAGTAAAAGTTGGTTTATTTGTCACGTAACATCCGTACTTAAGTTACGGCACTTCCAGTTATTTGAACCCAAACCACGATCTTTTCCTAAAGCTATCTAAGTCATTTTTTGTCACGTAAATTCCGTACTTAAGGTATGGCACTTCTGGTGTCATTTAAACCCAAACCGTGTCCTTTTCCTAAACCTAACTAAGTAGTTTTATTTTGAAAAGACTGGAAAAGGCTCGGCACTGTATGTGCTTCGGCCCTAATGAATGCAGCTATAAGCACCTGAAGATTGTGACCATTAGTAATGCTATATGCAAAATGCAATATTTGGGATGACAACAAAGTAACTTCAAAAAATATGTAATAAGGTACAGGGGTCTACTGATAGGGCTGATAGTGATACCGATTATTAGTAATCAAGGAGACCGATATTTACATTTGCAGTATGTATGTAATTTCTGCATTATACAGTATACGTCCGGTGTAGCATCACTGCATTTTTAAAACTATGATAATCTGGTCATGGGTCACATCTCTGGTTGCAACTTCAGCGTAGAGGATTGTGATGTTTATTTATACTTCAGCTTTATCTGCTGCATTACATTCGATCCAGTCTGTGTTCCTCTTTGTCCATTTGTAGCACAGTAGCCTTCAGCGTTAATAGGCTGTGGCAGTGAATGATGTGAGAGAATAGACATTTACTGATAATCTCTTTCCCCTTCTGTTCCAGAAATCATCTTGGATCGGGTGCAGCAGGACTGTGCTATGATTCTCCCTGTGGTGGTTTTGCTGGTGCTCCTGTTGCTCTCTGGACCCAAGTCCTCTCTCCAGGGAGAGACTCAGGAAATTGCGGACAGTGATGGGATCCTGGAGAGAGAGTTTATCTATGCGCCGAAACGGCAAAAGCGTTCCGTGGTCGACCACAGCGCTTCCCAAACGGACAAGTGTTCTTACACCTTTATCGTCCCTCAGCAGAAAAACAACGGGGCCATCTGTGTGAACTCCCAGGAGCCCGAGGCCTTGCTGGAAAACCGGGTCAACAAGCAGGATCTGGAGCTGCTCAACACCGAGCTGCAGAAGCAGCGGCAGCAGATTGAAGTGCTGCAGCAGTTGGTAGAGGTAGATGGGGGGGTGGTCAATGAAGTCAAGCTGCTGCGCAAAGAGAGCCGCAACATGAACTCCAGGGTTACGCAGCTCTACATGCAGCTGCTGCACGAGATTATCCGCAAACGGGACAATGCTCTCGAGGTGTCGCACCTGGAGACCCGCGTGCTCAACCACACGAACGAGATTGGGAGGATGGGCTCACGCTACCGTGACCTGGAACATAAGTACCAGCATCTGTCGGCCTTCGCGAATAACCAGAGCGCTCTCCTGGTGCAGCTGGAGGAGCACTGTAAGCGGGGAGGATACTCGTACGGCGTGGTGCAGGAAAGGAGCCGCCCTGCCCGTCCACAGCAACCGGTGATCCCTCAGCAACCGGTGATCCCTCAGCAACCGGTGATGCCTCAGCAACCGGTGATGCCTCAGCCTCCTCTTCAGATGCCTCCATTGTCTCCTGGAGGCTACAGACCCTTCCACCCACCTACCTACACCCGCAACACATACAAACCCATGACTAACGACATTCAGAATGACCAGAACTCCAAAGCATTACCACCTCCGCTGCCCACAATGCCAAGTGCTACATACAGCTTTACTAGCGAGCCTTCTGGTAAGTAGATGACCACACAGACACTTTCATGTCTTCCTCTGAGGTCTGCAGCAGACACAGGCCACACACACATTTTCCAATTCTTCACAAAGCTGGGGAAACGTTTCTTCTACAGTAATAAATTTCACTGTGAACACGCATACAGAAGATCAAAGAGGCCTTTTTTGAAAGATTACAGCTGCAACTGATCAAAGTCCTTAAAATATCCTTATAATAAGTCTTCAGTAACTTGTTTGTGGTTGTCAACAGTTAGTTTACAATAACGCAAGCTTAGATTAAACATGAACATCTGGTCAGCTTCATTGATGTTACCATATCCACATGTTTATCTAAAGGTCACAATGGTCACAGTTTGACTTTTGTTAAGGTCACAAAAGAGAAAGTGTTGAAATGTTTACACGCACAGCACAACTGGACATTCATACATGCATGTCACAAATTCAAATTGAGGGAGAGGTTTTTAAATCATCATTTGATTTGAGATCATGACATGCTTGACAAATCACGATTAATCATGGACAATCATGCGATTAAATATATATATATTAAATGCCTGTTTATCTTCTTTTGTAAATTTAGTCTAAACAGAAACTCCATACAGAAAAACCCTTAGTGGATTCAAACCCGGAACACTTCTTGCTGTGAGGCGACAGTGCTAACCACTGCCACAAATGGAAACACAAAAAAAAGAAGATTTAAAAAGGCCAACTGAATTAATAGCTAGTTTTCTGGGATTTTCCAGATATAAAATATAAATGCTGATTTTTAGTATCAGTACCATGAGGTGTTACAGTAAGTGTTCACCACATGGCGTAGTTTTACAGCAATGATCCAAATCATAAAGTTTTCTATGATTCCAAAGCGGAAAAATTAAACCATGTAACCACTGCACATAACAGTATGGTGAGATCTGAATAAAGTATAGCCATTTAAAGCAACAATATGTAGCACTGACAGCTAGCGTTTAAAATGTCAGTACAGATTCAAAACAATAGAGCCGTGGCTCGTCCGCTCCTCTGGTGCGACTGAGAGCAAATTTTTGCAATTTAAGGGTTACCTTCTAGACATGACCGCGTTAGCCTCTGGCCAGCAGTAGTCGGAATCACTTCAGCGGCTGTGTGTCTCAAATACTCGCTGCCTTGATAACCCAGCTGCACACGGGCCACAGAGAGATGAGCCGAGGCTTTTCAGGTCGGGTAGAATCTATCGTTAACTCTGTTGATCCAGTTTTTTAGCTTGCTTCCATGGCTGCAGAAGACAGTATTTGCGTGACAATTTGTTTCATATGTGGCAACAGAGTGTCCAAATGGACAGCAGACGAGATCACACAGAATCCAAAACAAAAACAGACGTTCCGGACCGGAATGGAAATTTCCGTTTCTGGCTGTAGCTTTGTTGTCGGAGAAGCCAGTATTTCAATTCAGCATGTTTCCTTAATCTCCGATGACATATCATGGTCACTTTATGATTTATTACAGTGACTATATAACATATTGGTCCTTTAAATGTGTTGTTTTCATGTGATGTCTTCCGTGGTTACTAAGAAATACAGTGCTGTTTTGCTCACGGTAATATTTACGGCTGCTTGACACTGGAAAGCATTCGTCATATTTGGCATAAAAAACATATGGTCAACAGTGACTTCACTTTTCCAGGAGCACTCCGTCCATATGTTCTACCATTTTATTTGAAGATGCAGAGTCTGTTACTTGCACGGGTTGTTAGAATTATATTGATGATGACGATAGCATGTCGGTGAAAATTGATGCCAGTCATGAAAAGCCTTTGTAGATCATTATGCATCATACAACAGCTTTGTTAGTCAGCATGTCCGTCTCTCCTGCAGGGCCTTTCAAAGACTGTCTAGAGGCTCTGGAGGGCGGATACACCAACAGCGGCATGTACCTCCTGAAACCGGACAACGGCAACCGACTCATGCAGGTTTGGTGTGACCAGAGACATGATCCCGGTGGCTGGACGGTCATTCAGAGACGTCAGGACGGCGCTGTGAACTTCTTTAGGAACTGGGACACGTACAAGGTAATAAGGACTTGACAGTTCTGAGAAATCGAGCCGTAAGGATGTCAACATCCATTGCATTAAATGGAGATGGAGTGTTATATTTTAGGACCTAACAGGCTCAGAATCATTTCAACTTTTTAAACAAGAGTCTGTGGAGCTTTGAGCTAAATGCTAATATCAGCCCGCTAACATGCACAAAAATACAACATCCAGATGTTAAGCTGGTATAATGTTCATCATCTTAGCGTGTTAGCATTGCTAATTAGCACAAAATACAAAGTACGGCTGAGGCTGATGGGACAATGTCATTAGTTTCCTCAAGTATTTGGTAATAAACCAATGTATAGGGGAAAAAAAATACAATTTTGACCAGATGGCAGCGCTAAATAAAAAGTCAGGGAACCATCAAAGTGATGAAATACATCCTGAGGGGAACATCAATGTCTGTATCAAACTTTACAACGAGACATTTCAGTCAAAACCACAAATGTCAACCTCATGGTGCCATAGAGGAAAAATCTGAGTATCAACCAGGTGCTTCTTCAGCTGGCGTTGAAATGTTAGTCCTCATATAAAGTTTGTTGCCTTCAATTTGTATGCTCCAGTATACTTTGGATCAAATTCCTAAGTCTCTCGAGATACAAGATTGGGTTATGTTACAGTTGCTCCCATTCTAGAATAGAAATATATACAGTATATATAAACTAGGGTTGGGCGATGTATTAAAATTTTCCAACCGATATAGTCGCCCTCCACCACTGCCGTAGTTTCAGCTGGGCAATCAGCTGTTATAGCGGCGGAGCATCGTAAAACACATTTCATTCAAACTCAACAGAAACAAAATAAAACTCACCAAAACAGTCCCTTCGTCTTGGTTTGTCTTTCCAACAATCACCAACTCTGGTTTGGTCAAAATAAACCCTTATTTCACCGAGTTCGATATGAAAAATATGCCGGCTCTGCACGTCGTTTCCCCCCGCTATCTTTCTCTGCCCGCTGAGTAGCGGCTGAGCGGCTCTCGTTCTGGTGGACGATTAAATTAGCCAAATAAAATGACAAATATTGGCCCAAAAAATCGCCCAAAGATACCAACCGACGATGTACACGACAATCCCTAATATAAACTTGGAGAAAATATAAGAAAATAGAAATAAGAAATAAGTACTGTGTGTAAAAATATGTGCATTATACTACAATATAACAATAAATATGGAAAAATAGAATTAAGAAATAAGTAGAATATGTATACTACAATTTATAACACCGTAGATAATAAATCTGAAAAATGGGATCTATGATTAAGTGTGTAAAAATACAAGAATATTATAAATAAATAAGAATATTATTTTAAGTGTCCAGTATAAATAAATGCAGTATTAATGCCAGAGTAAACCTGAGTATTGCCCAGCTGAATCACTGGACACACTTATTGCACCGTTTAGTCAGTCTTGCAAAACAAACTGTTTGGCGAATCCATCTCATTGTGTAAGACGTGAGTAATTGTAAGAAAAACTCCACAAAATCAAATCTATGAGATCACAACAACAGAGCTGAAATCAATTCATATGAGCCAAGCATGGTCTCGGTGTTGCAGTCGGTGCACTGATCCAAGGACTTCATAACCACGCTGTGTTTTCCAGTTACTACCGGTTGAACTCGACGTTACGTAAATAACTGGTGCACAGAGTGAAACATTCAGTTGCCAAAGATTAACAGCCTCAAGTGAGGACATCCCAATATGGATACACTTCTGATTTAAAGTTTAAACTCATGACCAAAGCACGGAGGAGCACTTCCAAGTTGTCCCCCCAACCCAATCATTCCCCTACCCACCCTCAATGAGTCAGCAAAGCACTTAAAGCCAATTAC
The DNA here is from genome assembly GCF_043250625.1 of Sebastes fasciatus. Taxonomy (NCBI): domain Eukaryota; kingdom Metazoa; phylum Chordata; class Actinopteri; order Perciformes; family Sebastidae; genus Sebastes; species Sebastes fasciatus. The sequence goes on from NC_133813.1 coordinate 7,259,205, forward strand.
ACGCTCACATTTGGCAGGGACGGGGACTCCCTCCTAATTGAACTCATGTGTGATGTAATTGAAACCAGGGATTCAGGCGCACTGAGCTCTGCTGGAGAGGAGCTTAAACATGTCCTGCCATTATGCCACTGCTCTTGGCCTATCGCTCGGACATCATACCAGTCTTTCACAGATGCTTGGAAAACATGGGTGGTTTGTTGCTGGAAGGCATTGGCTGAATCCAAGGGGAGGAAAAACAGCTTCTTTCTTGTAAATAAAGGGAATTGCTGTGGCATTTCCTATTGAATCATGTGTTAAGAACAGTCAGTCAGTAACTCCTGACTAATGCAATGTCTTTCTCCTTTCTACAGCAAGGGTTTGGAAACATTGATGGTGAATACTGGTTAGGTCTAGAGAACATCTACTGGCTGACCAGCCAGGGCACCTACAAGCTGCTTGTAACTCTGGAAGACTGGAGCGGACGCAAGACCTATGCGGAGTACGCCAGCTTCCGTGTCGAGTCTGAGGCCGACTTCTACCGGCTGCGAGTGGGCCGATACCACGGCAACGCTGGAGACTCTCTTACATGGCACAACGCCAAGCAGTTTACCACACTGGACAGAGACCATGACGTCTACACGGGTGAGTGGAATGCAGTGAGCAATCATAACTGTTGGTGGGCTTTCACTTAAACATCTTAAAAGTATATAATTCCCCGATGATTAGGCCCAGTGGGGAGTCAACTTAGGCTCAGCCGGCATGCAATACACTGGTGGAAACGCTGGTAATTCACACAAGGGCCTTGATATTCTTCGCATATCCCTACTAGATACACATTCACATACATTTCAGAGGGTTCATAACGCAGGCAATTTTAAGTTTCATGTTCTGTCATATATTTTTCCATTACTTTTCCATTTTTTTTTTATTTTTGCCGTAGTATCGTTTCAATATCGGTATTGAGATATTTAGGCAGGGTATCGTATCAAAGTCCGAATTTTGGTATTGTGACAACACTAGTACGGCGCTCCTGGAGCAGTTAGGGGGTTCGTTGACTTGAATCGGCACCTCTCCAGCTACCGGTCCACACTTGAACCGGCGACCCTCCGGTTCCCAAGCCAAGACCCCGGGATCCAGAACATGCCACTCGACATTTGAAACAATGCGATCGTCACACGGCGGCTCGTTGGTCTGTGGGACCCCCGGGCCCAATCACTTCCTGTTCCACCTCCTTCCAAAACTCACCGGTAATCAGATAACCAATGTACTTATAAAGACGAGAAGAACAAGAACTGCCACGTACATTTTCTGCTTCTCAAACGTGTTGTCTGTGTTGCTGTAGATTTGAACAGTATTTGTACAGCAATGACAACTCCCACATGGAAAAGATGGTGACTGTTGAAGCATGTACACACTAATTGATGCAGACGGTGCACAAACACACCCGCAGAGAACGGACGGTGGGTCGGTCGCTGCATGGAGCATGTTGAGCTTTATTGTTCTGGACCTAATAAACATACAAAAATGCCAATTGTGCAAGACTTTAATGAAAACAGCATGGTAGTCCGTTGTTGGGCTCAGTGATTAATGATCAATCCTTAACCCCTGAACCAGCAGAAGACCAGATTGCTAGATTATAAATTGGTCTGATTTGATTCCTTGTGTCTCCAGGTAACTGCGCTCACTACCAGAAGGGGGGATGGTGGTACAACGCCTGTGCTCATTCCAACCTGAACGGCGTGTGGTACCGCGGCGGGCATTACCGCAGCCGTTACCAGGACGGGGTCTACTGGTCCGAGTTCAGAGGAGGAGCTTATTCTCTGAAGAAAGTGACCATGATGATACGACCCAATCCGAACATCTTCCTTTAACACTTCACTCTGTCAAAACTGAACAGATTTTACTGGACAAACGAAAAAGGGGTTTCCATTTCTATATCACAAAAATCCTTGAAATTTGATCTTCAGTCTTGTTGGTTGCTTTATATTCATAATGTAGCTTCAAATAGCAAAGGTAAGGTGGAATAGGATCCGTGCATTATTGTTTTGCTTCATCCTCCAGGTATAGGTTTTGCTGGTACTTCCGATGTATTATTGCTGCTTATATTACATTTATATATTATGTATGTATAATATAGATTGGGATCAATTCAGGAGAGAAATCTGGTTATTTATTTTGATACATTTTTCTAGATAATTGCAGTAAATGTCATTTGCCAGGATAAAGTCCTTTGTCTCGTAATTTTTATTTGACAATAGTTAGTAAAACAATAGGCTGAAGGTCTTCTGACCACTTAGTATGGGAACAAAGTACACCTTTTATAAAGGTTCCACCTGGAACCCTTTCTAATGGTTCTACCTAAAACCCAACATAAGGGCTTCGTCCGAAATCGCATGCTATGCAGCACTACATACTCAATAGGTGTACTATTAATCAACATACTTTTGTGTGAACATGGACATTGTGAAATAGATTAAAGCCTTAAAAACAAAAACATTTAATAACAAATACAACCTCATTGCAGGTTTTCCAGGTAAAAGCAGCAACTTAAAACAGTTCAGTGTGTACAACTCAGCCATCCCCTCTACCCACCAAAGGTCTTCCTGGTCTGTTGAAAAGACTAGTCACTGTATTAGTGTGCAGATACAGTATGTACCAGGTATTCTGTGTATATATATGCTGTTTCATTAAGATTATTTTTTATAGTCTGTATGTTATCAATCTTGCAAATAAACGATGTAAAATTCTGCATGTGTTTTCCAGTGATCTAATTAAATCAGTTCCTCTCTTTCGTGATTCATTTCATATCCGAGATGCTAAGAAATTCCTCCAGCGTCTTCCTTCCTTCTCAGGTAGGCAACTTCAGCCTTGCCACCACTCCAACAACCTAAAATCAGCCCTTTTGCCTTTCACACATCTGGAATACAATCACCGTTCCAATAAACAGAGCTGAGAGAGTACTTTGATATCATCAGCTCAGAAAACCGATACCGGTAAGACAAACCGCAAGGCATGAAAACAGAGTAAAGCGTAAATCAATGAGTGACAATGAAGCACCTTTAAGTAAAAACAATGCAGTGCTTAAATCTGCCAACTGGAATTCAGACTAGTCGTGTAAGATGTTGACGGGCTTGGAAACCACTACCTTTAAAAGGATTTAAAGCAGGGTGTGTTAAAATCCAGAAGGAGGACTTACCAAGGTAAGGAATACAGGGCACCATCTTCACGGTGCGGATGTATTCCCTCATGCGGGTGTAGTTCTCTTCCTTGGATGTCAGATAGTTCAGCTTCTCAAATGTGGCCTTGTCTTTCCGACTGATCAACTACAACAGAGGAGAACAATTACACACGTTTGATTTGTCATTCTCATTCCCAGCCTATTACCTGAATGGGAACTATGGCAACCACACAAATATTACATCATGATATTTTACCCGAACCAAATCAAAGCGTGACTGTGTTCCAAAACCCCCTAACTACAATGTTTTGTAGGTTTTTCCCTCCTTGCATCTGCAGTAGACAGCTAATTATGCACTGTTGATGTGCAGTGAGTTAGAGGAGGTCTGCAGTGCATCACACTGAGCGATAACTAATTTGTTTGATTAAGTTGAATTCACTCTTTTTGCAGCAGAAAGCTAAGGCTTCTACCTTTCACGTCATCACGTTGTACGCTTGTGAGGACGTCATTACGTTACGTGTGGAAGGTGACATAACAAAACTATCACTACTGCTACTAATTTTCGGCATTGCACTTTGTAGACGGTCCCTGACAACCTCGTCTCACATAGAGACCAATGTTATGTGTCCAGCTCGGACTACGGCTCGTTTTGATTAAAATGAGGTTGAAGCTCGTTGTCTACCTTACTACGGTTAGAAAGAGCCCTCGTTGGTGTTTTAACAACGTTTCGTTTATGAGTTATTGATCCAGGAAGTTTGAATCTGTCAATATCTTTCCAACTTTACCGAAGTACATCGTCTAGGGGGGCTCCGTACATCAGCAATGCGTGGACTGTCAGGAATGATTGGAAGAAGTGCTCTATGAAGGAACTCGAGGGCACGAGTTAATACAGATTTTCTCCGTAGTATTTGGATTAAGTAGCTGGTGAAAAATAAAAGGTGTAAAAGTTAGTAGGCTCTGAAAACTACATATTCAAGTGTCTCCAAATAGTTGATTTAAGTTGGCAACCCTACAAATACAACCCCTCTCATCTCTTCTCATTCAATCTGTAATATATTATGAGCGTTTTATTAAGCGTTTTTGCTGATACAGTAAATGTCTCATGTGTCACATAGAGTATGTCCCCAAGTGGCTCGGTGCTGATGTATCCACTTTTCACAGTCTTATATCCAGCACTGCAAAAATGAGTTAATTCATGTTCACAAATTAAAACCAGGGACAAACAGTTTGCTTGTTAATGGCCTGGAGGAGAAATAGCGTGCAGCTCACAAACAGCTGTCTGTGATGTGGAACTGATCAGTTAAACACCCTGTTTTGAGAAAAAGCTACTGGCCAGTCAACACTTCAGTATTCATAAACATTCAATCATTTAGAGTGGACAGCCAAGCACCACATGTTATCTCTGTTTTGTCTGAGGGATGGTCATCCGAGGCCGAGAATTAAGATCTGATCCACCTAAAACCTCCAGCCCAGTTTTCTGATCCCTCCAGCGGAATATTATGATTCACCCAACCCTGAGGTCTAGGAGAACAAAAACGGAGAACCTTTGGACACCCATGATGATTCTAATATCATGCGATATCTTATACAAGATATTTCCCTGTCTGGAAAATCAGTTAAGAAGTTAAGACTCAACAAAAAAATTAATCTTGTTCAGAAAAGTCAGATCAGGTGTGGGTCTGTTAGCTTCCAGCTGCTTTTGTGTTTAAACTAGGACTGTAATCCGGCGATAATAACACGGTCACGCAAATTTGTCATAGTCAAGGCAGCACACTGACACACTGGCAGCTGTTGTTGCCTGTTGGGCTGCAGTTTGCCATGTTATGATTTGAGCATATTCTTCTATGCTAAATGCAGTAGCTGTGAGGGTTTCTGGACAATATTTGTCATTGTTTTGGGTTGTTAATTGATTTCCAATAATAAATATATACATATATTTGCATAAAGCAGCATATTTGCATATAAATACTTGACAAATCTACCTTTAAGATACATTTTGAACAGATACAACATGTGCAATTAATCACGATTAACTATAGACAATCATGCGATTAATCAATTGACAGCTCTAGTTTAAACGTTTTCTATTCGGGTTCAGGTTTGGTTACTTTCGAATGTCATTTAATTGCACCAACAGTGTGTTGTGCGTATGTGCAACGGCAGTCATGTCCCACCCACTGTTCAAAATCCAAACATTTGGCCTGAAGCACCACTGAACATACTGCAAACAAATCTGACCGTTTACTTTGTAAATACATTCATGCTGTGAACATCAGCACTTTCTCGTCTTAGCTTTTTTTTTTCACTGTTAAAATTTAAAATGTACTCATTCTAATGCTTTGCAGATACCGGCCGATTCACACACTCATTTGAAAAAGGCAGTGCTGGCACTTGATTTTATTTCCACTTCATTCCTCATTCAGTGCGTGGAGTTGATGTCTTACCGCCCAGGTTTTGCTGAGTCTGAAGATGGGAGCGCTCTGCAGAGCAGACACCACGGACACCAGAGAATGAAGATTGTTCAACTCCAACAGTTTCTGAGAACAAACAGATATTTTATGAACAACACGCAAAGTACGGTATTACCCTAGTATAGGTTAAACAAATAAGTTCACCGTCTGTTGCACCTGTAATTACTTTCAGTCCAATTTAAAAAAATATATATATATATTTTTAAACATGCTCTTGGGGGCTAAGATGTCGACCACACATTGAAATGTCCCCGGTTTGAATCCGGCCAGGGACCTTTGATGCATCTATCTCTTCTTCATTTCCTGTCATCTCTCTACTATTGTTATCTAATTAAGGCATAATAATACTTCATAATAACCATAATAATCCATTTACTACACCCGCTTATCCTTGAGGATCCTGGGGAGAAGGGGGCCAATTTCAGCTCACATTGTGCGAGAGGCACAGAGCGTACGGACGCCATTATCTGCCGCAAAAGTTCAGTTTTTTCAACGTACTCGAGGCAAATAACAGACCAAGAAAAACAGAAAGAGGAGTTTCGTAAACTCATACTTTTGTGTACTTTGTACTTTTGTGTTATACTTTCCACAAGGGCGGTCGCACGGACATTAGCTGACATGGAAATGTGACGAGGAAGTGTTTGGATCTTTTATAATCCGTGTGGACAGACAGACATTCTTGAAGGTCCTCAAGAATTAAAAAAATTGATGTGCACGGAGAGGCGAAAACCTGCCGCATGGAACCCCCACGAAGGGCCATAATGATCTGATGGTGTGACGTCACTTTTGCCGTGCGGCCAATCACGACCCTTGCGGATGCGCCAAGCACAAATCACACACCTCAGTAGAAACCCTAAGAAGCCCAGTCGAATCCAGCATTGCAGAGTGGTTCCTTATGGTGATTATTATGGGTTTGTGAATAGTCACAGTCACAGTGTATAAATCGTGCTTCAGTAGTTTTGTTTCGATATCTCTGCAAGTTGCCAAGAACATTATGACATGGTCCCACGTTTCCTTTCCATCCCACACACTGACCTCTGGGGAAAAAACTCCATCTGCTACTATTCCCTGATCAGACCACAAGAGGAGAAACACCATTTTGTTTCTGCCATCAGGGTCTGCTTTCTCCATCACTGCTCATACAGTGTAATAAAGTACCTGGGTCACTCCGACATGCTGCAGCTTCAAAAACTATAATTGACTTTGTGTTGAAATTGCGTAACAAGCAACTGACAGTGAACCTTGAAATAAAAAAGCTACATTTAAACAGTTCAACAGCTGCTGGCTTATATTTCTGAACACATATCCATGTCTGATGATGGATGTTCTTATTACACTGAAAGCTTACCACACATCACTATTCCTACAGCAACAATGGAGGGGCATGTTTCTGTCCTCTGGTTTTGAAGTTATTTGTAAAAATAGCTTACATCACTGAATGTGTTTCATGCGTTTCAACTCACCTTTGCTATTTTGACAAAATGGCCCAGTATTTCTGCTCGAATTTTCAGCGTGTGGGCGGTTAAGATTTCTCTCACCAGCCAAAAGCTAACCTGAAACATAACAACATACCAACACAAATTAAAACTAGAACTACTTCCTCATGGTTGAAATATTTGCTTTAGAAAATTGCTTCAGACGTACCTGGTTGAACCTGCGTGTGAATGCGACCACATTGGGGGCCAAACTGTGTTTCTCTTTGCCGTTCCATCCGCAGCTGGCCAACTCCTGCCAATCAGAAAATCACATCAAGCAGCAGATTTAAGGAATCTGTAACAATAAGCAACTACTGCCAGCTCTGTGAGGCTGCACAGCATGCTAACATGAAGCAGGTTTAGTGTTTATCATGTTAAAGAGTTCTTGAGTGCAACACAAATTTACATAAGGGGGACAATAAAGTGTATCGTATCGTATCGTATCCTATCGCACCGTACAGTATCGTGTCAACATTTGCTGAATAGCACCAAGCCACCCTGGAAGATCGCCGGGCTTTGGAGCCAATTGTCCTAGAGGCCAAAGCAGGCAATTACAACCGGGTCCGTCACATGATGCCATTGGGCCCAAAAATACTTTTTCCCATAGACTTACATTGGGAAAGACACATCTGCAAATCATCAGGTCCTAAAAAAGTTGCCGAATTCCCACCAGAGCAGCAGCGAAGTGCGGCCTGCGGCGAGCTGCCATGCAATGTCTATGAAAAGCTGTGGTGGCCGCTCCCGAGCTCAGCAAACTATTTGGTTCTGCGGCCAAACGAAAGTTGGGAGAAATTTAACTTTTAGCGGCAAAGTATGGCCAGAGAGGATCCGCAGCCAATTTCGGATCCGGATCAAAGAGATCAAACAGATCTGGTGACTCATATGTTGACCTATGTTTCAAAGAATTTCTTCCCGCCTGAATCACATCAAAACGCCTCCCGGCCGCAGAAATTTTTTATTATTGAGAGTCACACTTTGCCACTGCCTGGTGTGAATTATCTTGCTGAACAAAATGTGCAAGTACAAAGTACAAACATTTGTTTGCCACAGAGCTTATTTTCTGCAATAATCCAAAACCCAATGAAAAAAACACCATTGTCTTTGTGTCAAGGGAACCAGGGCGATGCCAACTTCCTGGTTGGCCAACAAAGTACGTCATCCCTGGAGCACTCTGTTGCCAAATCCACAGTTACTTCCCTCGGCATAGTGAACTACTGTTAATGTGAGCGAGCCCGACCGGTCAACAGGCACTGGCATCCACAGAGCCATGCCGCCAGCATGGCTAAAAATGGAAAGGAAATCATTAGAATTGGGTGAGGACATGGTCTTAACGTCGCAGTAGAGACCCTTGGCCTGTCCCTGGACTTCTCTCTGATACATAAACTAGGGATAGATTTAATAAAACAGCAGGGATTGACGGCCGTCCAACCACCACTGGAAATTCCCTTGCCTTTTACTCTGTGCCAATCTGATTTACAATGATTTTTTTCCATTTCTTTGAGGACTTTATCCAGTGTTTATCAAGCCTAAATAAAGACATTAACAGAAGAACATCCCGCCCTGACAGGAAAATCCCCCAAATCCAAATTCCATTATAAACATGACTATGCAAATTTGGACGCAAGAGCAACATTGTAATGACTGGCAGATTATGTTGAGATGCAACCGTTAAATTCATTGTGATTTTTAGGTTGTAGCTGCCTCAGTTTTAAAAAGCTAGAAGATACTGGTATCATATGAAACTACAACACCTGAGGAATCCATTGGTACCAACCATGCCATACCAGCTTGTCGGGAAGAAGGTTAAATAACGCTCCAAGCTTACACTACATTTTGGCGAGGAAAAACATGTCATGGCCATTTTCAAAGGGGTCCCTTGACCTCTGACCTCAACATATGTGAATGTAAATGGGTTCTATGAGTACCCACGAGTCTCCCCTTTACAGACATGCCCACTTTATGATAATCACATGCAGTTTGGGGCAAGTCATAGTCAAATCAGCACACTGACACACTGACAGCTGTTGTTGCCTGTTGGGCTGCAGTTTGCCATGTTATGATTTGAGCATATTTTTTATGCTAAATGCAGTACCTGTGAGGGTTTCTGGACAATATTTGTCATTGTTTTGTGTTGTCAATTGATTTCCAATAATAAATATATACATACTTTGCATAAAGCAGCATACTTGTCCACTCCCATGTTGATAAGAGTAAATACTTGACAAATCTCTTTTTAAATCTTTAAATCTCTCTTTTGAACAGATACAAAATGTGTGATTAATTGCGATTGAATATGGATAATCATGCGATTAATCTGGATTAAATATTTTAATCGACTGACAGCCCTACAATAAATATATAAAGCTGATTTCATGGTCGTCATTGGATTAACAGGTTATTGTCACTATATTTAAAATCACATCAAAGGAAGAAAACAAATTGGTATTAACATGCAGATGGTGTTAGATGACAACTTTATCTTTTACTTTCAGTCTTCTGTCAACCAATCACTGTAGATCGGCAGTATGTTGGTCTCATCAAGAAGAAAAGGTCTTAATAAGAAAGTGGAATTAGCTGGAACTTGTAGTGCTATTTACTCTCTGTGGATAATGCTCACCACTGACAGATATGGCTATTCTTAAATGACATAAAACAGGACTGTTCACCGTCTTGTGTGCTTGTTAGGGCCTCATCTTGAGTTCATTTCTAATTATCAGTCCTTTAATGTCTCTACCATCTCTGCTTGTTTCTCTTCCCTACCTACGGTCTGTGTAGAAGGAAATCCTTCAGGGCAGAGCGCTGACTGGAATTTCAATGACTAACAGAGGGTATGCAGGGTTTTCCAGTGGAGAGAGTTCAACCACTAAGGCCGGTCTGGGTTCAGCTGAGTGGCAACAGCTGTGAAGGCATTAGAAGTATTTGATACAGAAAGAGGACTGGAATCGTTCTGTGGAGAGGGGTAGATCTCTGAGGGGTTCCCCTGCAAAACACTTCGGATTTTCTTCTGATCTGATACACATTAACTCAGAAATAAGGATGGATATGGTTAGGATTTTATTGATGCTACTACTCTTTTGGATACTCCTTATCGGTTCGGTTCTTTATCGATACTCATCGGTTCTTTTTCATTATCAAATAATTGCTTTTTAATTTATTGTTTAAAAAAAAAAAGAATAAATTCAGAACAGGATTAGAATTGTTCTGTTTCTAGAGCAGCAACAGTAATGTTTCCAACAGCAATCACTATATAAACTCAATAATATCTCACTGGAAACTAATCTAAAATGTCATTAAATAATCATATTCCTGAGTGAAGTTGATAAAGAATAAAGAACACAGACATGAGTCAATATCAGTCCTTCATCCTGTCCTCTGTCCTCCTCCCTCTGCTGATGTGATTCACTGCTGCAGCTTTTCTCCTTAAACTGACAAGCCACTCCTCTGAGTTTTGCTCAGCTTTTTAATAAATTTGTAATATTTCTTTTAACCGCTTAACTGATAGTATTGATTGGTTAACGGTTAAACGGTTAATTATTAACATCCCATCTCAAACAGTGCACCAGCTGGAAGCCTGTTTTTTCCTACAAGGTGAAAATGTGGTGTTGGTAGTTCGAAGTGGAAACGATGCTCAGGAGACCAACCTCTTGACAACATGTCTCTCTTACCTCTGGATGTATCGCTTTGTAGACTGGTGCATCCATCAGGGTGATTTGGCTCTGACAGAACAAGAAAGAAATCCATATTATCTTTCAATATGCAGGAGATTAAGGAGTGGCATATATACAGTACATAAAGTACATACGACAGCTGAACGACGTCATGAAATTATGATAGTGGGAGTATACAAAAAGGTCCATAGGTCATAACTGGAAAAGCTGGGCTGGGAATAACTACTAAAGATCATTGATGAAGATAAGATAAATTAATATAATGGACTGTTGTGTCTCAGGCTGCAGAATTCAAAAACTGAGTGATTCTTCTCGTATCTGTTGTCCACTGAAAAGTTTCTCTTCCAGTTCATTAAATGTCTGCAGACAACTGAAGGCACCAGGTCACATTTGTTAATAGATCTGCAGCCTTTGGTTTAAGAAGTGCCGCAGCAGATAGCAGAGCCATTACACACACTGTTCACTGTGCTTGCCTTCATTAAATCACATGTTACAAAGCAAAACCATACACCTCCAGTCCACACACATCAGACTGGTTGGTTAGAACTCAGCATTCTGCTGTTTATACAGAGACGTTGGATTTTCAGAGCTCATTAATCCTGCGCATCACAGCATCCTTCCCAACTTTATATTCATTCTTAAGATGCAAACGCTGCTGTCACATGAATTGTGATATAATAAGGCAATTTACGACATGAAATGCAATAAATTTTTGATTGAAATAGTGTCTTTCCATTTGTTGAGCATCTATATTCCACTTCACCCAGTCCTTTTGCAATTTGTCTGCTGCACATGGATTTTTGATTTTATTTCACATCTTCTAAAGCAGTGATCTTAAACTGTTGGTTTAGCTTAGACAAACGTTACTTTAAAATAGTATACTTTTTGGGGGGAAACCAGCGGCCTGCTGCTGCTGGAAACAAGGTCGATGAGGACTTAACAGTGAATCTGCCCAAAAACACAAAGCTAAAAGAGGCTAAAAAGCTCTGCAGAGCAGCAGAGTTGGTGAGAATTCTCTGTGTGATTCAGTGTTAATCCAACTATAAAGGGTCTTTAGAGGGTCTTCTAGGTAAGATCTGATCCGTCTTGTATGCTGCACAAACACCGAGCGACTTTTGAAGCGTACTTACAGCAAACTCCTCGGGCGTCACCTTCAGCACATCGAAGACGACTGCATCATAACTCTTGGCGTAGTCCACGCAAGGTCCATCCAGAGAGTCAGAGCTGCTGCTGGCCTGAGATAGACACACACAGTAACCATAGTAACTGCTTTATACCTACATAACAAGCTTTAAGGTACATTTTGAATGGAAAAATGTTTTTGATTAATTTGCAATTAATCGTGATTAACTATAAACAATCATGCAATTAATCAAAATTAAATATTGCAATCGATTGACAGCCGTAGTTTCACATTATTCCAGCAACAGGTGGCTGTCAAGAAACACATTAATGCTTGGCTAGTAAACATGGATGTCAACACGTCCAAATAAAAATCTGCTCTGCAAATGTTTTATGAGGAAGCAAACATCTGTTAGACCTCAAGCGTACACACAGTGTAACATAAATGTTGTTTGTTTACAAGAAAACTCCACAGGGTACTTTTTATAAGACACATACAGACAGGAGAGGACAATGAGAGGGACAAAGACACAACCGCAGACACTTAAAAATAAAACTGACTTGCAGTGCGATTCACTGGGTTATTAAAGTAAAAACAGATGCTTTGTTCCTGGCACACTGCCCATTTCAAATTATCATAATATAACATAAATGCCTCCGATGTTTAGCCTTGATCAACGTGCTTTGAATGTTGACTTCTTATCCTTCCTGTGTTAAGCCTCAGCTCTGGCATTATAATCAACAAAACCAAATGGAAAGGACTTTTTTTTTATAAATTATTACTTGGAAAAAGAGAACAATAGGCATTCAAAAAAGACACGTGCATTAAGCCATTTTGAGAAAGAGACTACGTGGAAGTGGTCTACAGGTGGAAAAATACAGATTTAAGTACAGTGCTAGCTGGGCAGAAAAGCTGATCAATCCATCCTAAGGATTTATCCTAAACTACTGGTCAGATAACCATGAATATACCCATTTCTAATGATGTTAATGTAGCACCATCATTAGTCAAACTGTATTCTAGATCAACATTGTGATCCAAACTTAATCATTCAAAGTTTCAAACCAGTATGGTTCAAACTCAGTGCCCTGGGCCATCTTGTTGTCTCATCTGTCTATAACTATGATTTCACACTGCTGCACTCTTTAGGACTATGGTAATGTACTAATTACAGCCAGCGTACCAATAATTACATGGTAATCAATTGCTACCATTTTTGATTGACAGTAAGTTCATAAATACTACAAATAAATACTAGTTCATGTAATGCATAAACAGCAATTAAGTATAAATTACTAGGGCTGTCAGCCTAATGAAATATTTGATTGCGATTGTCGCAAATTAATCACACATAGGGGTGATGATAATGATGCAAGGTAAGAGCAGAGAATAGGTCGGGAGGAGATAAAGGTCGGGAGCAGTTAGAGAATAGGAGAAGATTGCAGTTGAATCTTTCAGGCTGGTAACATAACAGTAGTTAGCATCAAACTGATACAAGTTATATTAAGGGCTGTCAATTGATTAAAATATTTAATTGCAATTATCGTATGATTGTCCATGATTAATTGTGATTATTCACACATTTTTTATCTGTTCAAAATGTACCGTAAAAGGGAGATTTGTCAAGTATTTAATACTCTTATCAACATGGGAGTGGGCAAATATGCTGCTTTATGCAAATGTATGTATATATTTATTATTGGAAATCAAGGCAACAACAGCTGTCAGTGTGTCAGTGTGCTGACTTGACTATGACTTGGCCCAAACTGCATGTGATTATCATAAAGTGGGCATGTCTGTAAAGGGGAGACTCGTGGGTACCCATAGAACCCATTTTCATTCACATATCTTGAGGTCAGAGGTCAAGGGACCCCTTTGGAAATGGCCATGCCAGTTTTTCCCCGCCAAAATTTAGCGAAAGTTTGGAGCATTATTTTGCTTTCTTCCTTCCTTCTTAGTTTCATATGATGCCAGTATCTTCACTCCAGCTTTAAAACTGAGCCCGCTACAACCTAAAAATCACAAGTTGCGTTACTGTGTTAAAGAAATTAGTGGTGTTAAAACAAATTTGTGTTAACGCGTTATTATCGCCTTAACTTTGACAGCCCAAATAATTCAACACACTTATCTAATGTAGTAAACTTTTATTTTACTGGCTATCAAAACTGACATCACCATCCTCAGGGCTAACATAACTACAAACTGTATTAATGAACACCACAGAAAGCTCGCTCTTACCTCCGAGGTGACTGAATTGATGCTGGTGCCATCCGAAAGCCCGTTCCTGCGATACATGCTCACAGAGGGACTGGCGGGATGCACAGGTCAGGGCGACAGAGGCCTTTAGCTGGGGGGCGCACATAACCTCTCATCCATGCCTGGAAACACAGAGGACACAAGTTTTTAACCTCTTATTTTTTTTCATTATATTTTCCCTTAATTCGCATTAAACGTAGAAATACCCTCAAGTAAAAGGACTAATGACTAAAGCTACCACAAGAAGTCCCACATGCAAACAGACAGAGATGATGAGAACCGCATTGCAAACAGAGTGGCTGTTTTCTGTGCTAAGGTGCCCTCTAATGTGCAAATGAATTGCTGCATGTGTGGAGGATCACTACTTAGAAATGTAGATGCACTCTCACATATGCCACAATCCTATACATGCAAACAACAGGGTTATATTTATTTACTAACTCATAGCAAATGCTGGTGTTCCCCATTTATTATTATTTACTGTAGGTATTTATTGTTTTTTTTCCCTTTCAAACGTGAAAGTGACAGACAGCCGGTGGTTGTTGTACCATGCAAGCCGTCCGTGCCTCTTCACTGTTACAGCAGTCACTTATAAGTACCAAGTAAGGTAGTGTTTTAAAAGGGGCACCCCACTGATTTTACACAAGATCAGTTTACTATAGTTGCAGGCAGTACTACCAGCAGTCAGCCTGTGAAAACAGTTGTAAAATGTCTTCTGTGTCTCTGGAGGAGCTTTGTCAGCTCTGAAGTTTGAGATGCATTATGGCAAATGTAGGATCCAATGTTGTTTGAGTTTGAGTGTGTCTCTTGTGAGTTCCCAACTTTATAAAAGTGCAATACAAAGTCACCAGATTAACGCTTCAAAATGTACAAAATTCAAATTCTGCATTGTACATTTCTGCAAACCACATGATACGTTGAATGTCAACGTTTTATGAACCGAAAAACCTGTTTCCTAAATACATTTCATGTCAGCCTCGTATCACGCTTGCAGAAACGTACAATGTCACTTGGTTAACGTTGTGAAACGAGTGGTTAAGTTTAGGCTACAAAACTGCTAGAAAAAAACATCATGGTTTGTATTAAAATAATATCATAACGTATATATATATATATATATATATATATATATATAGTATATAGTATTCAGGCTTGAATTGATTAACCATTAATATATTTCGATTATTTTGCTTCAAATTTTGTTGAATACAAATTTAGTAAAACCTTATTATCTCAATGAAATGTACTGAAACAAATGTACGTGACACAAAAAGGCAATGTATTATTTTCGCCAGTGGATTTTTTCATCTACCAATCCCATTAGCCGGTGAGTCAAAAAGTTAATTTCGTACACTGGACATACCCACAGACAGAGATTCCTCGCTTTATAGTTGGATGTATCAATTATCCATTTATGTCCCTCAACATAAGACGCCTACAATTCAGAAAATGTTGGCTTCTCGATATTAAGATAAGTTAAAGATAGCAGCAAAAATAGCAGTATTACCAGGCACTTGCATGCAAATAGTAGAGACAGAATACAGACACACTAGGAAAGCTGAGTTCCCTCAACTCTAACACACATGTGTGACCGTTAGATGGCAGTATACACCAGCAACAGCAGGAGACCCACACTGTGTGTATCCAGTTCCAGGTTCTCTGGCTACATTGTGCTCTCACTGGAAAAGTGAAAATGGAAGTATACTCATACCAGTCACTGTGAATAATAATAAAACACGTGATTGTTTTGAAGTGTGCAATTGATGGACACAATGTCCCACAATGCATTTACAAGGGAACAGGGAGAGCTGCTCACAGCTGGAATAAAGGAAAACAAATTATGGATGTTAGTAAAACAGCTCCAGGAACACATCAGCATACTGACAATCACAATTAAATCCTTGGAAAACATTTGGATTTCCATTTGTTACGGCAGTCATATTCTTGTTCACATTGACAAGTTGCAAGAATTTCATAATTTCTTGTTCGTAAAAAACAGTTAAGTATGTAGATTTTATTGTATGCGAGCGGCTAAAGACACTCATTCTAAGCAGGTTTTAAGTGTAGTGTGTTGAAAAATGATGCATGTATACTTTAAAAGCATTTGATTTTTGAGAGTGTGCTTTTAATGGTCGTGATTCTCTCATAATGCAATGCAGGAGGAAAATGCCAGGGGAAATCGAAAGAGCTACTCACAGCTATAAAAAATGTTAATTATTTAGCAATGGTGGTAAGACAGTTTGAGAAAGATCTTGAAAACAGAAAAAAAACACATATTGTATGACTTCCTATCAGTATAAAACTGTAAATATGCTTATTTCTTTTATATAAGATTAGTACATAGTACACATTTTATACAATTAGTATGCATGGAGTTAGGACACAGCACTAGATTGTAGTTGACTTGTATGTAAAGTACATAATTATATTTTGTCCTTCTACTCCGTCATCAGCAATATGCTGTATAAACCCCCTACTGTTGTTATTATTATTCTGAAATGTCCTACTTTGCATAATGTGTTTTGCATTACCAGATAAATTCCTGGGTATACAATGTCCTCATAAAAATACAGTATAACATGGTAATCTGAGGCGATAGTATTGAGATTTTTTGTATCAGTTTATTGCAGATATATCAGTATAGTGTGCATTTGTCAGCTGATTAGACACAAGAAACGTCAGTACAGAAATGACAAACTAGGTTTGAGTTCATTTAGAAATGGTGTGTCAACATCACAGAGTTTGTCCGCCAGAGAGCACTGACAAGTTTAATTTTATACTGTAAAATGTCCTCCTCACTATGTATTTCGGTCCCAATTAAAAAATAAAAGATTTAATGTACACATTTAACTAGCCAGTTAAATCAAGCACAGGATGCAGATTTGTCCCATGTGTCTCTATTAGGGCTGTCAAAGTTAACGCGACAATAACGGGTTAACGCAAATAACGCTAATTTCTTTAACGCAGCTTGCAATTTTTAGGTTGTAGCAGGTTCAGTTTTAAAGGTAGAGTGAAGATACAGGCATCATATGAAACTAAAAAAACATTGATGGTACCAAGGAATCTAGTGGTACCAATCATGTCATACTAGCTTGTTGCAAAGGAGCCTAAATAACGCTCCAAACTTACGCTAAATTATGGCGTGGAAAAACTGGCATGGCCATTTTCAAAGGGGTCCCTTGACCTCTGACCTCAAGATATGTGAATGAAAATGGGTTCTATGGGTACCCACGATCCTACCCTCTACAGACATGCACACTTTATGATAATCACATGCAGTCAAGTCAGCACACTGACACACTGACAGCTGTTGTTGCCTGGAAATGAGTTTTTTATGCTAAATGCAGAACCTTCGTGACAGGCTGGTATGACATGGTTGGTACCAATGTATTCCTTATTCCCTTTTCTAGTTTCATATGATATCTGTATCTTCACTCTAGCTTTAAAACTGAGCCCACTACAACCTCTGAAAGATCAACTGCTTTAATGCGTTAAAGAAATTAGTTCTAACTGGTATTTTCTGCTTGCTTAGTTATTATTAATACAGTGCTTGTATTGTGCACTGCCTGGGACAACATTTCATTATACATACTTGTATGTATATGTGACAAATAAATCTCATGAATCTTGTTGTCAGGCAAAATTCCTCCCATCAGAGTACTCTCACATTACTAACGTCCTCCCTTCTGCTTACACCGTCTATGATTAAGCCCTCTCGCTGAACAAACACCTTTTTTCGAGGTTTGTAAAAAGGGGTCAGGGCTGAATTATCTCTGTAGCAGCATGGTAATCAAATTTTAAGGAGCCATCCTGTGGGGTGGGGGATGGGAGGGAGCTGAGAGAGAGTGAGGGAGCTAACAGTAATGGTTACGAGCTGCAACCAGCAGCTATATATTATCCTCCCTCTAATGTGTCCCTTCTATCTGTGGAGATCAGCCGCTTGCAATTGGAACCTCTCCTGTGCACTTGTCTCATCATCAGTAATGAGACCTGGTGGACCTGCACTCCGTCGCTTGTATCACAAGTGAATGAAAGATTATAAACACAGATACTGTACTGGGGAATATAATTAAAGCATGATACAGCAATTGTTGTTGATGATTGTTGATGTAAATCACGACTTAGTGTGTCATCACTTTAAATTACAACAATTAGACACTAGCTAATGATGAAATTTCTAATTATAAATATGTCTAAGATTGTAATCATGATACCAAATAATATTTTTTTGAGATACTGAAGAGGTTACATTTTTTCCTTTCAGAAAATTGTCTACAAAATAATGACATTATTTCTAATAAATATCATAAAAATGCATTCAAAGTTCCTGTGGATCTTTTTGCCCATTGATCACACCATGGCTACCTGTTTTTATTTGTATCGAACACACTGCAACTGCATGTGATTATCATAAAGTGGGCATGTCTGTAAAGGACAGACTCGTGGGTACCCATAGAACCCATTTTCATTCACACAGTCAGAGGTCAAGGGACCCCTTTGAAAATGGACATGATAGTTTTCCCTCGCCAAAATTTACCGCAAGTTTGAAGCGTTATTGAACCTCCTTTGCTAGTATGACATGGTTGGTACTAGGCCTGGGATGATTCACGATCTCCCGATTTGATACTATCACGATACTTTGATATGTCCTGCGATTTTTAAGTATTGCGATGCTATATTACGATTTATTGCGATTTTTATTTTTTTTGGTGGGTGCATCCTCACTCTCTATACGTGTTTCAGCCTTCCCTTCATCCAGACCAAGTACTCTACCTCGTACCGACATTTTTTTCTGCAGATATACCGTATCATCGTAACCAGACACCATCAAAGTGTCTCAGCTGGAAAAAAAAAATGCTGCGCCCCATTGCCTTTCTGTGTTCTGCATTTAACAATAAACAAGTATTAATTTGTATATTTGTTATTTCAAAAAGCAATAATATACCCTAATAATAGCCTAACAATAAAGCTTATTTGTATGGCACTAAAGTCTGGATAAATTAAGTAATTTGCGCTTTTGAGCCAATCATTATCACCGCAGGGGAAATGCTTTCACTGCGACAGCCCTACTGCTGAATTGAAAAGCTTAATTTATTAAAACAGTTTGCTTCCAATTACATTCTACTTGTAGCATTCCCATACTTTCTCTGTGTGTACCAGCCGAAAACCATCAATGTTGTGGAGTTCCAGGGAGATTCCAAATCATGTGGGTGCTGTGGGTGGCTCAGCTGCAGCACTTTCACTTTCAGAGAGAGCAGTAAACCAAGAATAAGTGACAAGCACCCAGACAAGCTTTTTTTACGTTTCTTGTGTTGGATAGCTGAATTTGGTCCTGCACAACTAAACTGATAAAACAATATAAACAACACAACTCAACAATGAGGAACAATGTAGTCTTCTGTAACCTTGGATGGTTGCATTCCTTAAAAGAGACGGTGTGTAACATTCTGGGGTTTCTATTACCAGAAATGGAATATAATATTCATGTTGTCAGTGTTAGTGTATAATCACCTAAAACTAAGAATTGTTGTATTTTTGTCAGCTTAGAATGAGCCCTTCATATCCACATACAGTAGGGAGCGGGTCCTCTTTATGGAGTCTGCCATGTTGCACAACCATGTCACCACCGTGGTACCGCCAAGCCACCATTTGACTTCCGTTGCTCTTAAAGTAGTGTTATTATGGTAAGGATGGCCTCTGAGCGAGGCGAATGGCATTAACATAGTTTTGCCGTCGGCGGCTCAAGTTACCGCAGTCTTGGAAAGGGAGGAGTGAGCGGAGGGGCACTCAGTTGGTTGCAATTTGCAACCACACCACTACTGTGGCTACCACTAAATCCTACACAATGTCCCTTTAACATAAATCACACACCAGAGGTTAGTTTGTAACTTGCACGTGGTTCATGGAATATCTAGTAGAGATACAGATTGGGAGGGTAACAGTAAACCTGTTGTCCTCCACAAATGATGAAGTCACTGTCTGTCTCAGTCACAACAAATGTGCTGCTCTGCTTGGAGCTGAAGCTGTAGTTTGCAGGAAACTGTTAATGTGGCGGCTGACACATGGATGAGTGAACAACAGGGTGCTTCCCACTTCTTCCCTCGAGGGCCGATCCAGATCCTTACACTCTTCTTAGGATGCCATGGTGACAATGTATTTTTTTATTATTTTGGCAGAATGACTAGAACACATGGAGTTCATCTTTCTAAACTTTCAGTTCTACCCCTCATCAGATCAGTATATGGGTGCTCCACAGTCGTAGCGTCGGCCGAGATGAGAGTGACGGCCGGCTTGACCTGCACGTTATGATACAATAACGTTTTCTGTCCATGACAGAGTTAGCATGCAGCTTTAGACGTGATGTCTAGCTCTGCTTTTCCTGGCAATGTGTGAAACCCAGAGTGTCTCCATACTTTGGATTTGGATTTAAAATGTGAAGGTCGTATCCACGGGGACCCTCCGTTGTTTTCTGCTTTGCCGTTTCGGATTGCTGCGGTTTGTTTTGGTTGACGGATACGGATATGACGTCACGTTAATCAGACTACAACAATAAAAGCGGTAACTTCCTTCTACCTATTTTTTCCCACCCCTAGATTAGGGGTGTACTGAACAGTTTGTACTGAATCAACCTAAATAGGTGAAAACACCCGTATGAGTGGATCAAGACTGTGCAAACTCCACTATCCCTAAATGGAAGTCCACGTGCCAGATGACTGAGGAAAAAACATAAAAATGTAAGTTCCATCTCGCTACTTCACATATCATTTAGTCATAAATCTTCACTTCAGTGGGTTTAGATAAATGCATAATACATGGTCATTGTGCCATGAAATCATATCGTGCTTTTTGGGGTGAGGGATATTATGCATTTACAGAACAGCCAGTAATGCACCCATCAGTATCCATGGTGACGGATGCTTCCTGCTTGTAGTGGGAAACAGAAAGCATGTCCCGCAGTGTGCCTGTTTATTTATATTCAGCAGAGGAATTAAATAAGAAAAGAATAGCAGACATAGCCACAGTGGCGTTTTACAAAAAGCACAGATTGATTTGATTTCAGATTAATCATAATGAAAAGAACCGTTGGTTACAGTATAGACATATTGTCTGTCATTTACTTTCAGGGCTAGTATCAGGTCAGTAGGGCTGTACTGTCATTTTTTTTTTTTTTTTTACAATAAAAGCTTCTATTGAGGTTTTTGAATGAAGATTTCAGTGTCCGTCGTCATATTTTATGATGTCATCACCCAAACAAAATCCTCAAATTGAATAAAGTGACTCATCGGATTAAATGAGTTGGTCTTTTCTTTATTAAATCAACTTTCTGTAATGAATATAACTCGTCAGTGTGTGCCTTCCTTTGTGTGCGGCAAGCGGGAGAGCAAACAGTTTTTTGACCAATAATAATTATATGCTCAAATAGCATCACAATAAGACATAAAATAAGGTTCTTCTTCACCTGAATTCAGTGCATTTACAGCCGCAACTAGGGCTGCACGATTTATAGCCAAAATGATAATCACGATTATTTTTAATCAATATTGCGATCACGATTATTTATCACGATTATTCTGATAACATTTTTGTTGCACTTTCACATTTGAATAAGTAGAGCACTGTTTTCCCTTTAATGCTGTGCCACATCCCTGTTAATGAACAAATTAGGGCTGCACAATGTAATATCTCTTCTGCTATATATATTGCAATATGAAAAAAATACAGGAATATTCACCCTACCCCTTTTTTTTAGCTACATATTAAAGTTAAGTGCTTCAATCTGGTGCAAAATTAGCAACAATCAGAGCCAAATAAACAATTTTATACTCTTAATTTAATCATAAAAACATTTTATAGATAATATTTGTACCCAAAAGTGAAGCCAAAACATCTTGATCTGGCTAATTAAGACTTAAAATAAGGTTCTTCTTCATCTGAATTCAGTGCATTTTCAGCCGCAACTATAGGGCTGCACGATTATGGCCAAAAATGATAATCAGGATTATTTTTTAGCAATAATCTGATCACGATTATTTATCACAGGGCTTGGGTGCATGGTGCAGGGTGGAAGGTGCAGGTGGGAGGGCCATGCTCTGCTCTAAGGCCCAATAAAAGCTGGAGCTGGCCCTGCATCATACACAAACCTGTTTTGACAGCCGAGATTCACGTTCAAGTGTCGCACACAGACACATCTGCGCACCTGCATGAACAACAAACAAACAGCAGCAGCAGCAGCCATGTTCATGAATCACAGCAGTGTATCCGCATCCAGTGTCACGACAGCAGCAGCAGCAGTGTATGACACGGCGTTTATCGCCCTTATTATATATGAATCCTCCAGCAAAGCACAGCCAGGCCTGCTGCTGCTTTCTGCTTTCTGCTGCTGCACAGCCTCCCTCATCTTATTAAAGCATGCAAACGCCTCTGCGGTTCTTACCTTTCAACCAGGCAGTGTCTCCTCCAGCTGCTGATGCTTCTTCTGCTTCTTCTTTCTTTATTAATAAACACGACAATATGAGCCAGAGCGGTGTTTTCCCAGCAGCGTCCAGGGGGGGTTGTTTTCTTTACTCCTCCTTTGAGCTTTTGAGTCTCACATGAAGCCAAGGTCGCAACGTTTGGTCCGCAAACCGTGCGGGATACATTAGACGGAATCATACAAACATGGCTGTGTGACGTGCCAAATGATCTCTATGTCGGAGAGAGAGAGAGAGAAGAGAGGATAAAAAAAAGAAGCGAAAATGAATAAAAAAATCCACCACCGACAGCAGGAAGTGACAGGTAGGTAGACGCACTTATCTTGACAGCCAGGTGTGTCGCCTAATCATCAGCTGGAGCTCTGCAGATAAGTCCCGCCTACTAATCACAGCAGAGCCAATCAGAGAGCAGCTCTAAAGCTAGCGTCCTTCAGACGCAGGTGCATCTGTGGTGCCTTCATGTGCTTTCCTATAGACTCGGATATCACTTGTGTGTTCGTGGTACGTTTAACAGATTCGCTCAAGCAATAAGTCTTGACTGGGTCATAACAAAAAATTTATTAGAAAACACTGCATAGATTTTCTTTTTTCAATCCAAATTCAAACCCGATGGATTTTCACTGTGCATTTTGTAATTCAGCCTAGATTGAGGGAATAAAAACACACGTTTTCCAGATTTCCTACACCAAACTAAAGCAAATGTTCACAACATGATGTGTTCACATTGGGATATAGCCTATATTTGTGTGTGTAATATTACTCAATACTGTTATATTAAATATGTAAGTAATGAATTGGTATTGTGATTAAGTTATATTTTAAGTAATGAATTGGTATTCTGGATTTATAACAAATTTATATTTTGATAAGGATAATTATATCAATAATTAATTTATATTTCTGTATGTCATAGATTAAAGGTAATAATTATACTTAGAATCATTATAAATAATAATAATTATAGTTAGACAAATTTAGGAAAATTTAATTAAAGTATATTTATGGCTTAATAAGGAAGCTGGTTAATAATTAATAATTGACTTATGGAGAAGGGGTGGGATTAAATAAGTTTATTCTTTTCACTCCTTTTCGAATATGTAAAAATTAAAAGGCATCAAGTGTTTGACAATTTATTTTTCTTATGCTTTTCATTGTATGTAAATACTACTTGTTTCTGACTGTCCACTTGTTGGTATGATCATTCTTATTCTTTCTTTATTTATTATTATTTTTTGTATTCTACATGTTCAAAATAAATTTTGGAATGAAAATGAATGAAAAAAAGTATGAATGATACCTTTAAGTCAGATGCTACAAGGTTAAAAAGAAAGAAAGAAAGAAAGAAAGAAAGAAAGAAAGAAAGAAAGAAAGAAAGAAAGAAAGAGAGCGTTTTCAAGAACTTTTAAATCACATAAATATGTGAATCACATCTAGAAACAATCTTTTATTTTAATTTTGTACACATACCTATCACCCCTTGTCCTTTTTGGACAAATACCAATTTTATTGTCAGTTGTTATACAGTGTGAGAATATCCCTTTTAACAATCAATTAAGCAAATTGACTTGTTTGTGCATTCAAGGACAGATGAATTACAGTAAATTATATATATATGGGCTGTAGTTCTTCTGATAGCCTTGTTTAGCTTTACACCCATTGCTATTTACACAGCTGTGACAGAATATGCATCAGACAGGTCAGTTATAAGTGAAGAACATGCACAAATGGAAGGACTTTTTGGTGTGATTTTTAGGACTTTTTGATACATCAAATACATTTAAATACTCTATTGTTTACAGTATTATCTATTGTTATCAGACAATTAACTGCCTTGATATGGATAAAGCACCATAAAAATAAAGAGATAATATTGTCTTTATTGTGCTGCATTGCACTTGTCATCTGATTCATGTATTGATCATTCCTAATGGATAATTTGGATAATAGGATAGGATTCGACCTTCAGTAGGACTTCCTCTCCTATTGTAAACTCATCTGGTCTATTCCCTCTGCTCTACAGTCTCCTTGTGCTGGTTCATGTCTACTGTGTGCCCTCTAGTGGCCTCTGGGTGAACCCCAGGAGTACGTATGGTACAGAGGTCACAGGATACTGTGGATTAATGAGGACAGTGTGAAGGACATCCATTGTGTTTGTGTAGCTCTGAATCTGCAGCATTACATACTGTACCTGCAAATTCTTCTATGCCAGATAATAATCCAAAGTGAGTGGAGGGGAGTGTTTGACATTTGAAATATGCACTACAAAGGCAAAATATGTGATTTTTGAGGGGGATTTTAGGATTTGTGAAAGAGCAGATCTGCAGCGGTACTGAAGCGGAAAAACCAAACTCTTTGTGAAAGGATTACTAAGTATCGGACATTTTAACAGTGTATGGTTGTAATATGTGTGTTGTTCAACATCACTGTTACTTATGGGTTCTAAATATTTGGTCTGTCAAAGATGACGCAATAAAACAATCAAATAAATCGATCTTTCAGAGGTTGCAGCAGTTTTAAAGCTAGAGTGAAGATACTGGCATCATAATGAAACTAAAAAACCTGATGAATCCATTGGTATCAACCATGTCATACTAGCTTGTTGAGAAGGAGGTTAAATAACGCTCCAAACTTATGCTAAATTTTGGTGAGGAAAAACTGGCATGGCCATTTTCAAAGGGGTCCCTTGACCTCTGACCTCAAGATATGTGAATGAAAATGGGTTCTATGGGTACCCACGAGTCTCCCCTTTACAGACACGCCCACTTTATGATAATCACATGCAGTTTGGGGGCAAGTCATAGTCAATATATAAAATATATATAGGTATTCATATAATATGGAAATAGCATTCATTACTATCAATCAATTTATTCATCTATTTATATATTTTGGAGTTCAAATACAGGGGAAAAAAAGTTTAAGCAGTTTTCATTCATGTAAAATACTGTGTACCACTTTAAAGTAGATTAAAAAAAAAGTGAAAACATTAAGAAATACCTGCAATTAACAAAGCACAATACAATTACATATTTTAAACACTAGATATCTTTATATACATGATAATTTACAAAACATATTTTGGATAAAAAAAACAAAATAAAACAGCAGAGGTGTCATAGTTGCTATGGTAACAGTAAACAACAGCGTGAAGGTAGAACCCAGTCGCTCTGAGCACAGTTACCATGGCAACATGTACACAAGAAGCTCAGAGACAGAGGAGACAAAATGTCAGCAAGAAGAAAAGAAAGAGCAGAGGAGGAAAACAAGGAGGTTATCTTAGAGGAGGAAGAGGAGGAGGAGAGGAGTGTTGAGGAGGAGGACTATGAAGAGCTGATGAGGGAGGCTGCTTCCTCCACTGCTTCCAGAAGAACACCCAGACCACCAAAACTACAAATTGTCCCCAAAATCCCAGAAGCAGTGGATGATTTCATGAGGAACTTCCTCCGGAGGGCCGGTCTGAGCCGGACTCTGAACAGCTTTGAGGCAGAGTGGTACGGCTCGGCACAGAAACTCCTGACTGAAACTCTGAAGATGGCAGCGACGGGCGTCCTGTTCATTCCTGATGCTCTCACACATAGGCAGCTCCTCCAGAGCGAGCTGGAGACGGTCCGCAGAGAGAGGGACCTGCTCAGACAGGACGTTCTGGTGGCAGGGGAAGGCATGGTGAGGATGCAGAGGGAGAGGGATTTCCACCGGCTGCAGTACCGACGAGTCGCCGAGCACAAAAACAGGCTGATCGAGGACCTCAAACAGATGAAGAAACACCTGGAATCCTACGAGCCGGCACTGAGACAGCTGGAGGACAAATATCAAGCAGCTCTGAGGCAGAAAATGCATATCAGTTTAAAACAGGACCGAGCTCAGAACACAACACTGAATCAGGAAAAATCCCAAATCAAGAAAGAGAGAAGCACCAAAAGGAGCAACAGTGCTGATGAATCGCCAGCAAAAAGCGCCAGACACCCAAAGGACACAGAGTTCCCTGTCTGCAGCAGGCTGGTGAACCCTCAGACCATCACCCTTCAGAAATGGAAAAGCCCCAGCTCCTTCAGCCTTTCCTACTCCATCAGAGCCCATAAGCTTCCCATCAGCTGCATTGACCTCCATCCACGAAAGCTGATCCTCGCCTCCGCCAGCGATGACCGCAGCTGGAGGCTGTGGGCGCTGCAACGCAACGGAGAGAAGGTGAGAGGAAGACGCTCATGTATTCAAATCTGAGAGAGATGACATGAGATAGAATCACACATGAAATGAGATGAGATGACATATGAAACTGACAAACAAACTGAGATAAAGCAGGATGACATACTACACGAAAAAGAAGAAACAAGTCAATAGAATCATTTTTTGATTGCCGGATGTATTGAAATTAGGGCTGTCTGTAAAGGGGAGACTCGTGGGTAGCCATAGAACCCATTTACATTCACATATCTTGAGGTCAGAGGTCAAGGAACTCCTTTGAAAATGGCCATGCCAGCTTTTCCTCGCCAACATTTTGCGTAAGTTTGGAGTGTTATTTAACCTCCTTCTCAACAAGTTAGTATGACATGGTTCCAATGGATTCCTTATGTTTTCTAGTTTCATATGATGTCAGTATCTTTAGTCAGTGTAGCTTTAAAACTGAGTCCGCTACAACAATTAGTGCCGTTAAAACAAATTTGCATTAACACGTTGTTATTATTGCGTTAACTTTGACACCCCTAACTGAAAAGTAATGTCATGTAATGTGGGTTGCCAGGCTGGTGAGATGGTGCTGACAGGTGAGGGTCACTCTGATTGGCTGTCTGGCTGCAGCTTTCACCCTGATGGAACAAAACTGGCAACAACCAGTGGAGACTCTATGGTAAGTTCATCTTCAATACACCACCGCAACAGTATACAGGTGGCTGACAGGTTAAAGTGCAACCCAGCATTATTTCCTGATCTTCTATGGTAAACTCTTTGATTGTTCCTCCTGCAGGTGCGGCTCTGGGATTTCTCTCGTGGCTGCTGCGTGTTGACACTGCCCGGTCACAGCCATCCCACCTGGGGCTGCACCTTCCACACGTGTGGTTACTTCCTGGCTTCCTGCTCCGCTGACAAAACCGCCAAGCTGTGGGACCTGAACAGCCAGCGCTGCCGCCTCACACTGCGTCGCCACACTGCCTCCGTCAACAGCGTCTGCTTCCTGCCCTTCTCCAACCTCCTCCTCACCTGCTCAGCTGACAAAACCCTCGCCATGTGGGATGCCAGGCTGGGTGTCTGCACCTCTTCCTTCCACGGACACCAGCACCCCTGCAACCACGCCACCTTTAACCCGTCAGGCGACGTCCTGGCCTCCTGTGACTCATGTGGCGTCATCAACCTGTGGGACATCAGGAGACCTGCGTTGGCGATGGCCACGGTAGATGCCGGGCCACTGGCAGCCAACCAGGTGGCGTTCAGCCCATCAGGGAAAACGCTGGCTGTCGCCTGCACCGACGGTCTGGTCAGAGTGGTGGAGGTGGATTCCTGCGTGGCGAGCAGCCTGTCGGGACACAGCGATGGCGTGCAGAGCGTGACGTTCGACCACAGTGGGGAGACTGTGATGTCAGCAGGGAGTGATGGCATGATTAACATCTGGGCGTGAAATGAAAAACTGGAGTGAAAGCAGCTGATGATGCTTTAGATGACGATCAGATGGGCCAACTAGGAAGTGAGCATCGCCCTGGTTGCCTCAACAAAAAGACAACGGGATTGTTCCGTTGGCTTTTGGATTATTGCAGAAAATAAACTCTTTGGCGGGTTAATGTCCAAATGATCCTTAATAAAAATAAAAAATGAGCGGACGCCATGAAGATAGTAAAATAAGATATGTTTTAATGTGAGCTGTTTGAGGACAAAACCATCTCAGACAGACCAGCTGGAGGCCTGTTGCATGGAAATAAAAGCACTTTGTGTTCAACGGATCAAAACAAATATCTTTCCATGTTCAGGTCAACCTGTCTGCCTGAACGCTGATTTGGCACTTTAATGGTTCCGACTGTGAGGCGAGAGAGAAAACACTGACAGTCTGTCTTCATCAGCTGACAGATAAAAATGTGAATAAAAATACTAATGGATCAATGATGTGATTCTCTGTTTCCTGTCCAAATCATACAGAGACAGAGTGAGTTCATAAAGTTAAATATTTGTAGGCACACCACGGTGAGGCTGTAATCATCTTAAAGGAATACTTCACCCACAAAGGTCCCGGCTCTGCTTTGAGCTTAAAGCTAAGTGGTGATGTGTTAATTATAGCATGTTAGCAGGCCAACATATAGTAGGGCTGAGTATCATTTGAAAACTTTGGATATTGACACCAGTGCAATAACTGTACAATTCTATACAAATATCAAAACTGAATTTTTTTCTATACTGTAGTTTGAGGAATAAAATTTCATTTAACAAAATGTGCTCATTACATCAGTGTTAAATAAAGAACTTTGTCTAAATAAATAAAAGTGTATAGTAACAAAGATCACAACATCCTTGTTGTCGAGGTTTAGCATGTGACGTTTAACATGTTAACATTTTACTTTTTAGCGTGGGAATATGCTAAACTTGAGCAGGTAACATTTAGCATTATGATACGGTAACTAATGTGTAGCATGTTAACATGCTGAGGTTTAGCATGTAAGATTTACCGTTTAGCGTGGCAACATGCTAACATGAACATGTAACATTTAGCACTATAATATGGTAACGTTGAAATCTAATGTTAACATGTTAATATGGCTACAGTTACAGTTGACATGTTAACATTAGTATTTTAACATGCTCCAGTTAGCATGTTAACATCCATGTTAACAGCTCTGGATGTTAAATGGGTGACATTTAGCAAGTTACAATGAAGTAAGTTGACATGTTACCACATTTTAACATGCTGAGGTTTATTATTTTGCATGTTTGCTTGATAGCATGCTAACATGCTAATGCATATTAATTGTTTCCAGCTAGCATTGGAACACTGCTATCTCCTGCTCACTGCTCGCCTGACTACCGATAGAACGATTTATCATTAAATCCACATTTTCAGTGCAGTAACAAACAACTAGACCTTGTATCCCCCATTCATATTGGCACATTCACATATCAATACTTGATACTTTGAGAGTCTCAACAGCTGAACAGATGCTTGTAGTATGTAGAGAGATGTAGATATTTTGTCTGTCCAGTCGTTTCTTCTCTCACATTGAGTGTGATTGTCCTTAACATCGCCTAACTTCAACACACACTTCATGAACTGCCGAATGAGTCTGTGCTGTGTTAGTGTTCAGATGAATGGCACCTTTTCATCTAAAATACATATCCAAAGCAGACCTCATCCAGAATCATCTGCTGTTTCCTGTTGCCGCTGGACGTGACAGAGCAGAGGAAAGAGAGAACACTGACTGACGGCGATGCTGACAGGACGTCCCTTGCTCTGGTAAACAGGCCTTTCACTTCAGAAGGGTTTCTGCTGAGCGCTGTTGAGTCCGTCAGCAGAAGAAGAGGAGTAGCGTCCTTCATCTTCGTCCTTCTCTTCTTCTTCTTCATCTGTGCGTTTCTCTCTGGGTTCTTCCACCAGCACTTTGAGACGGTTCAGGTGATGCATAGCTCTGCGGATGGAAATATTCATCAAAAATATTGCGTGCAAATTAACAACAGTGAGTGCTGACATAACAATAGTGTGACTAATCGTATGGCTTTACACACAGTAGATTTATGCACTTGAATTGAATCACCAACCAAGTTTTGAAGTTATCCTGTCACAAAATAGTAGTGCAGATGTTTAGCAGGTAGCCTATACAGTAATGTCTTATTTTAGCAGTATAGCCAAAACACAGCTAAGGCTGAATAAAATGTAGTGCCAATCTGCTCAGATGTATATTGTGCTCAGTGTCAGTTACCTCTGTAGTGACGGTCCAATAGGAAAACTCTCCAGCTCTTCTTCAACTTCAGGCTTCTGCAACACAAACACAACTCCATGAGACTTGTTAACATTGCCTACATACAAAGCATGTAACAATACAAGGTTACAAGGTTCTACAACACAGGGTTGCACAACAAAATGCGACTTGTAGTAGATTCGATACTATCACGATACTTGGGTGCCGATTCGTTATGTATTGTGATTCGATATTACAATTTATTGCGATTTTTGTTAACTTTTTTAACACTAGACCACGGGAACTGTGACTGTTCATACCTGCTTCACTGGAGCCTCCTCTGTCTGCGGCCCGGCAGCGAGTGTTGGAGTTACTGATGCCTGTTGTTTTCGCTGAAGCTCTGTCTCCACTGCCTGCAGCCTGAACAGCATCTGCTTCAGAGCCTCCACTGGTCCAGGCTGCTGAAACATGTCGCTTCTATGGAGAACGGAGCCCCGAGCCTGGGAGAGACAGCAGACAGAAGGGGGCGCTGTGATCCTGGATATGTCAGAGGGTCATTTAGGCTAAATTCACACTAATATGGTTTTGTTTTAAAACGCATAACTTTTGCTACGTTTACAGATGTGGATTATGCTACTGCACAGGTTAACCATAGCCCTGCAGCTTGGTGGTGACATACTATATAGGCCTCTTCCACTGCAGGAACTCAGTAGTAGTAGTGTAGTGAAAGTTAAGAATGGAGTTGCTGCAGTGGATCAGTGAAAGGTGAAGAGTGAAACAGGACAGCCTGACACTTACCTGAGCTCCTCTGTCAATCAGAGCCTCTGCGATGCCCCCTGCTGCTGCTGCCGAGTCCCTGCAGGTTCAACATACCATCACATATCATTAAGTGTGTTTAGTCAGGGTGCATCAGAACAAGCTGTGGGACAAACTTCCCTCTTTCCAACGGAAACAGAAACTGTCAGAACGTTTCGTAAGCATGGTTTCGTATCAAGCGGCAACTGTTATACACAGCACTACTAATAAGCTACATAAGTAACAGTGTGGGCAGTGAACTGGCAGACTCATTACATTCACTCCACTTAATATGACAGACCCTCCACGCAAATGCACAAACAGAGTGAAAGTAGGTAGGGAGAGGATGAAGGGGGGCGGTTTGAGAAAGGCCTTAAGTCTTACCGAGTGAATGGATGACAGTGTGAGGAAGAACAGCGCAGCAACTCCTCGGTTTTCACTGGACTGACAGCTTCTTCAACACAATCAGTAGGACTGATGACTGTAACAACAACAACAGGTATTCAATAGGAACAACGCAGCACCGCGTGGACACAACATGTGATGAACCTCTTTGATGCAGTGATGATGTTATAGATAAAGATTTCACTGTTCCAGTCTCTCTGATTGTGGAAAAAATAACAATAATTGTCACATTTAGACACAAACAAACCTGCATCAAGCAACAAGACACAAAGCTAACAGACACATCTGTGTATGTATCCTGCCCTCAGCTGCTACAGTTTAAGACTCCCTGCTGCTTCACAGTTATATCATGTTTACATTATTTTATTCACTGTAATATTGAGTGAAAATGGGAAGGTTTGTGGTTGAAAGGGCTTTCCAATGCTAGATGTGTGTGACTAAAAATAATGAGATTACTGAGCCTTTCTTCAACCTTCTCCTTGCTGTCAACGACCTCTACAAGCATCAGAAACAGGTAGATGAAAACACACACAGCTCATACTGGCCAATCATAGCTTTTGCAATCTCCATGTGGTATCTCCATAGATGTAGCCTCACTGTTTGAGGAGATGCACTTTGGCCAAGTAAGCTACATGCGTAGGCTCCCTAGCTATGGTGTAAGCCCCCTCATTTGCATAATGAGGCAGAAATGCATAAAGAAATGTGTAAAGATATGTATAAAGAAAAGAATATATAAATAAATAAGTTTGGGGAAATAAATCGGGGGTGAAATGCAAAGGGAAAATTGTGCATAAATACATAAATAAAAAATGTATGTAGAAATTTATACATAAATAAAAAATTAATGCAAAAATAAATGAATAAATTAAAAAATAAATGCAAAAATAAATAAATATGTTTAGAAATTAATAAAAATAAATACATAAAGAAATAAAAGGGAAAATTAAACAGAGAAGAGTAAATTAATAAGGGAATTAATACAAAGACAAATAAATAAAGAAGCAAATGAAAACTGAAATATCAATTTATGTCACATTTTGTCCATTAATTAATGGCTACATTTATTTTTAATATTATTTTTGTAACATCTAATGATATATTTATTTATTCAACGAGTCATTTGTATATATGAAAATGTAATGCTGCAAACCTGCAAAACCTTCATACTGTCCTGAATAACATCATTCAGGACAGAGCTGTGTCATCTGAGCTGTGTGTATGTTAATTTGGTGCCAACTCATTAACATTTGCTTCGCCGCCTACAACAGTAGGAGGAGAAAGTGAGAAACCTTGTGTCTTGGGTTGAGTCCTGGTCTCACCTGGATCTGCAAGCCTCTCTGCTTCTCCAGAACTCTGAGACAGACTGCTCAACACCCGATCCGCCTTCTGGATCAGAGACTCAATCCTGTTGTCTGACAGGAGGAAAAACACAAACAGCAAAAACATAATTATTGGTATATAACACACATTTCATGTAGTTTTACATCAACAATTTGTCTTTTTACCTCTGAACAGAGTGCCCATGATGTCAGAGCTGTTTCTCTCTGTAGCGAGTAGTGAAATCTGTTCAGCAAACTGAAGCCTCAGATCTCGGAGAGACTGCTGGCTGTCACCCTGATGACACACACACACACAGATAATCACTAAACTAATTGGGCATGGAACACTTTTTCTCAACTCAGAACCATTCTGCCATCCTTTTCAGGTTGGACACAGTTTAGCAGACAACATGAGCTGCTGACTGATCAAACTGAAAGTTCGGATGCAGCTGGATTGAGTTCTCTCACCTGTGCAGGAGTCCGGTCGGGATCATCCTCCTCCAGCTCTGCTACCCAGGATGGAGCTCCTCTGGAAGCCGCAGGTGGAAGAACACCTGGAAGAGCACCTGGAAGAGCAACACCAAAAAGCAGAATGATTGTTTGATGCTAAAAATATTCTACATCAGACTCCTAATAACTTTTTTTTTTTTCACGGTTAAATTATTATTATGGTTTGTTAAGAAAACAAACTGTTTTTGATGATGAAACTGAAAGCTTCTGAACCATTTTTGTTTTGAAACTCTCATATTTATACTTTTTGCAAAATAGATGAAGCAGTGATGCTGTAGTGCCAAGTGGGTTCAGTAACACGGAGGGAACTGAACCATAGACCCTGGTTGGTGCTGTGTGTTGTACCGTGGTCATCCCAGAGCTCTGACTCTGTGGGCGACAGCGGCAGCTCGGTGAGATCACAACGTTGGATCCAGGCTGGGTACTTTAGGTCCGGCACACTGGTGATTCCAGAACAGTTCATGTCACTCTTGTTACTGGTGAGCCAGTGAGGGAGGTGGAGGGACGAAGACGGGTCTGCCCACTCTGACCTTGCTGCTCTGTGTGCAGACTGCTGGAGACCGAAAGATGGAACAATGAGATTCACTACAATCCTGCTAACAATCTGATCCAAAAACGCTAACAAAAATGTGAATAATAGTCACCCTATAGCAGCTGAATGAGGAGATGTCAACATCTGGATTCAACATGGCTGCCCCTGGTCTTTCTCTGCATCTGGAGAAAGTAACGAAAGGTGAAAGGTCAAATGTGATCTTACCGAAAACATCCCAAATGAGACAGATAAGTGGCAACAGCATGAACCTGGAGTTCCTGGGCATCCTGGTTGGATTAGGGTGGTGTTGGTGGTGGTGGTTTAGTTGCGGGGCGCCACGGCTGCTGCCGAGTCTGTCCCAGGTTCTGTGTGCTGGTCTGGAGGAGGAGAAGCAGGGCTGGGAGGCTCCAGACTGGGACAGGAGACCTGGATCAGCAGATAAGACGAGTCAGAAGAACTGAGACACGCAGACTGAAGGTTGGTTTATACAGCTACAAGCACGCACAAAGGCGTTCATGCTCAATGTGTTGTTCGTTGCGTACAAACAAATTAACTTTTCTGGCAGAAACCCTGCGTTTAGAGACTTAAGATGAAGTCAGAGGTGTGGGTGATGCGTTTATAGACCTTGGATGAAGGCGGAGGTGTGAGTGACAGGCATCGAGCCGTCAAAAGGGAGAGACAGCATCTCGTCTGTCGTCATTGAGAGTCTGTCTCGGTTGGCACGGTGATGGAGAGAGCTGACGGGGAGGTTCAGGTAGTCCAGCTCCCTGTCGGTCAAACGCTCCCGGAGAACTGCGAGACAAATACACATGAGGACAATAACATACAGATAAACTGATACAGACTTGTTTACTTGATGAATGTGGTGACCTACCATCTTTGTTTCTGAGCGTGCTCACTCTGGGTCTGCTCTGCGTGGAGGGCGGACTGTGTGGCAGAACCAGCCTTCCCGTCGACGAAGCGCTGTTCTGACGACTCCTCTCAAAGTCTGTAATGTAGGCGTCCAGTGCCGCCGAGGCTGAGTCATAGTTCTGCAATCAATCAATCCATCAATCAATCAATAAGCATGACTGATTTATTTCAGTAAGCCCAGCACCATAAAAATCTTTTCAGCCAACAGCGTGTCTTGAATTTTATCACTGACATCAGAAAGACTAGTGGAGCGCTTTTACTGCGAAGCAGCTGGAGAGCTTTTAATTTGAAGCACTGAAATCATTCAGAAATTAACAGACGTTTAAATGGTAACTGCCTCCTTCGATCTTTCTTTCTTTATCTAAAAGCCAGAGCAGAACTTCCATCTACAATCTACCATTTGAACTCTGAGGAGCTAACTTCCATGTTAGTGTGTAAAAGAGTGACATTGTTGTTTGTCAGGTGAGCTGAATTGGCTCATAACAGGACAGAGGAAAGAGACGGACAGATTTCCTTCACACCCCCACTACTGCTGTAGAAAACAGACGCCTAGGAGAAACAGGAGAAGTGAAGTAAACCTTTTCTCTGTAACTGAAGGTGGTGTTGTGCTGAGGCGCCAGCAGGCTGCTCCTCAGGTGACCTGAGCTGGACAGCAGGGAGGTCACCGTTGACTCGGGAGACAGACAGTCACCGACCAAGCTGCTGGACTCCATGCTGACAAAAACAAAAAAAAGTACATTCTGATGTTATAAATCACAAAGGAAAACATGGTGTGATGTTAGAGAGAAGCGTGTATTTAAAATCTAAATCCATGGGTGGCTATGTATATTCTTTTTTCCACAATCAGCTTTTAGAAATAAAACAAAACCAAAATGTAAGCAAATATGTTAAGATATTTTCTTCATTTGCTTGTGTGTTAGGACACAGTAGTGACCCTATTATCTATAGGTCTGTGGGGTCACAAGCTATCAAAATCTGTGATCCCACGACTGATGGACCACAGATTTCGGTGTAGCCAAGAGAGTGAAAAGCATCTTTCAGATTTTCCTATCAATAATTTGGATATTATGGTTGAAATTCAGACACACTCATTGATCTTAACCTAATCTAGCTAAACATGAACTGACAATACGAGTCAGTGTGTTGGGGTTGTCAAGTGACTTTGGCACGTTTGTTCGTCTTGTTTTAATGTTAGAAAAACTTTTTTTCTAACACCTTCAGCCACACACACATCCCCCCTCGCACTTTACACTTACTTTACACTATACATCCTATATACCACTTTATGGACTGCACATATGTACACATTACATTCATTAATTGACGGACTGCATACACTATGTTCACCCATTCACTCTGTATCTTTTATATCTCTATTAATATACCTTTACCTCTCCTGTGTTTCACTCTGTTTGCTGAAGTTGCTGCTTTGACACCTGAATTTCCCTCCGGGGATTAATAAAGGTTCATCTTATCTTATCTTATCTTATCTTAGTTAACTTGGCATTAGTCTAGCCATTAACTAACGTTAGCTAGCTATACAAGAACCAAAACAACAAAGCAAACATTCATTCAGAAATTAGCAAGCGTTTAAATAAGTTTAAAGTGTATATATAGTGTTTATAAGACCTTTTACAGCTGTGCTGTCTTAACTAGATATGACAACGTCTCAGAAGTTAACTAGGTAGTTAATAGTAAACTTAGCAGCACTTCCAGGGTAAAAACAGGAATTTGAATCAAAATGTTCATATTAAATTAGTGAATCTGTATTAAATGAAACATAATCAACTTACAGTTTCACTCCAGAATGTTTCCTTGTCAGTATATCTCGTGTTCAGCCTCTCTGAGAGCAGTAACAGCTGATCAACAGAAGATTCAAGACTCCCGGGTGAAGCTAACTTTAGCAAACTTTGTTTACCTTTTTCTTCTTCGTTGGTTTTTATTGGCGGTTGGCAGAACCAGCTCAGAGGTGTATTACCGCCACCTACTGGACAGCTGCACGTGGATTCCAGATGGAGTCTAGAAGAGTCATGTCGCACTCTGGTGGTGGTTTGTACTCAAAGCCCAGTGAGAGAATGATTGTAGTTGTCCATAGTGAATTTTGATATAATAGGCATACTGTTTCAGTGTACATAAGGCTTTATTGATATCAATTACATCTGGTTGGCAAAAGAAAAACTTGAGTTTTATAGCATTACATGTTGAAAAATTATACCATATCTATTAAAAAAAAACTGTTCCGGCACAGTCAATAATTAATGACAATCATAATTCTTTTCAGTAGGAAAAATTAATGAATGATTGTCTTCTGCTTCAAAAAAGAAACAAAAAACTAGGACTGTCACTTGATTAAGATATTTAATTGTGATTAATTGCATGATTGTCCATAGTTAATTGTGATTCATCGCAAATTAATGACACATTTTTGATCTGTTCAAAATGTACCTTAAAGGGAGATTTGTCAAGTATTTAATACTCTTATCAACATGGGAGTGGGCAAATATGTTTGCTTTATGCAAATGTATGTATATATTTATTACTGGAAATCAATTAACAACACAAAACAATGACAAATATTGTCCAGAAACCCTCACAGGTACTGTATTTAGCATAAAATAATATGCTCAAATCACAAAATGGCAAACTCAGGCCCAACAAGAAACAACAGCTGTCAGTGTGTCAGTGTACTGACTTGACTATGACTTGCCCCAAACTGCATGTGATTATCATAAAGTGGGCATATCTGTAAAGGGGAGACTCGTTGGTACCCAAGAACCCATTTACATTCACATATCTTGAGGTCAGAGTTCAAGGGACCCCTTTGAAAATGGCTATGCCAGTTTTTCCTCACCAAAATTTAACGTAAATTTGGAGCGCTATTTAGCCTCCTTTGCATGGCATGGTTGGTACCAGGTTTCATATGATGCCAGTATCTTCACTCTAACTTTAAAACTGAGCCCACTACAACCTAAAAACCGCAAGTTGTGTTAATGCGTTAAAGAGAGAAGATAAGATAAGATATTCCTTTATTAGTCCTTATTAGTGGCATTAAAACGAATTTGCGTCAGATAACAATTCAAGACTTCCACCAAGATGACCACTTCCACTCTCCAAGGTCCCTCCCTCCAGTGCTCATGGGTGCTGCAGGCCCCTTTAACCCAGAGCCTGTGACGTCACTGGGGGGATTGAAACAGAGAGGTGTAGGGAAAGAAAGCAGCGAGTGATCACTCCGCCTCAAAATCCAGGCACCAGAAACACAACAGACACTGTCACATCAGAGAACCATCACCATGAAAAGAAAAATGTACATGTACGCCTACATGTACCTAACATGTAATTTGGTACCAAATTAGAAAGCTGGTTTGCAACTGTTTGAAAAGTCAGATTTGTGGTAGGCTACTGTATTCCTTAATTAATATATTATTTATATTTTGTATGAATAATTGACCAGTCTACATTTTTATATAACTTCAAGATTCAAGATTCAAGATTCAAGATGTTTATTGTCACGCCGGTTATACAGGTACAATCGTGTGAAATGCTTTTTGCTGGGAAGCTCCATTAAAATAATAAGTTATATTACAATTCTAAAAGGAAATACTTTGTACAAGGCATATAAAGAACATATACATATCAGGAAGTATGAATGTACATATATAAGAAATACTTTGTACAAGGCATATTAAGAACATATACAGGCATATTAAGAACATATACATTAAGAACAAATACAGTATATACAATATAAGATATATTTTTGTGTGAGAAGGTGTCGTATGAATTATCTATTTAAAAGTCTGATGGCCTGGGGGAAAAAACTGTTCCTCAGTCTACTGGTGAGAGTCCTAACTTTATATATATTTATAGGCTATATGTTAATTAATTCGATCTTTTTTTGTCTCAATATTATATAATATAATATAATATATTATATTATCAATATCTAATTTGCTACACACTGGCCCTTTAATGGGTAAGTTTTTCTGAAACCACTACTGAGTCAGTCATCTGTCACAATAGACGATCTCTGCTGAGGCCGTGTGTGAATGCGTGTGCGTGAATGCGTGTACGTGTGTGTGTGTGTGTGTGTGAGATATCGCAGACGTCACAGCCTGCCGTTGGTCCAGTTCAGTTCAGATCAGATCAGATGAGCCGTTGGTTC
The DNA here is from genome assembly GCF_043250625.1 of Sebastes fasciatus. NCBI lineage: Eukaryota > Metazoa > Chordata > Actinopteri > Perciformes > Sebastidae > Sebastes > Sebastes fasciatus. Next base: position 7,298,329 of record NC_133813.1, read on the forward strand.
TCTCCCTTTAGGTAGTTAGGCTATAAATTAAACTAAACTCGGACCTGAAGACACTTTAACCCGGGACATCCCGTCCCAGCTCACACTCCTGAACCGGGACACTTTGTTTTATTTCAACTTAACCCGAAATAAACAGCATATAGCCGGGGCAAAGGGAGGGAGAGCCGAGCCGCCGTTAACGTAACTAACGTCCGTGACGTCAGTCCGCCCGTCCGCCCGGGCTGCTGCTGCTGCTGCTCCGCTCGTCTGGTCTGGAGGGTCCTGATCGGTGTTTACGGGGTGATCGATCGGTCCTATCGGAGCCTGATCTGATCGAGGGCTAAGATAAAGTGTGTGATGATGGAGAAGAAGAAGACGATGGACTGCCCAGCTCTGCCGCCCGGATGGAAGAAGGAAGAAGTGATCAGGAAGTCCGGACTGAGCGCCGGGAAGAGCGACGTCTACTACTACAGGTACTCATCGATCGATCAGCCACTCGGTGATCGATCAGTCCGCCTGTGGTTAGTGCCCCTATATAACTCTGACTGACTGTCATCGCTGGTTCTGAACTCACTTGTGCTGATAAAAGTTGATCAGAAAGTGTCAAATGACTCAGTTACTGTCACAGAAGTTATGTTCATACTGCCATGTTCCTGTATAGAGTGGCTCTGTGTCTGTTTCAGGGTGTAATACACAAATATTAAGTATTAATAACAACCTAATAACAACTAAATAACATTAATAATGTAGTGTTCAAACTGTTCCTGTAAATAGTGTCTGTGTCAGGGTGTATTAACTAGGGGTGTGACGATTCACTCAGCTCACGATATGATACGATACACGATATTGGGTTCACGATCTCGATACGATACGATATTATAACGCACTGTTAGTCGCTGAGCCAAAACGCTGTGCTTGTGTAAACAGCAGCGGTGGATGAGAGACAGCGGACAGAGCAGATCGAAACGTTGCATCAGCAGACCTGTACGTCTCTGCCATTTTGGACTGTAATCGAGTCGCCTACCATAAGGACGCCAGTAAAAAACGTGTCTGTGGCTCTGTGTCTGTGTCAGGGTGTAATACACACATATAAGTATTAATAACAACCCTATAACAATCCATAAATATACAAATAATATGAATGTTATACAATGGATGTGGTTGTCAACACGCTGACGGTTAATTCAGGGTCATAACTAGGATTTGAACCACTTAAATCATGAGTCCCACCAAAAAAATAATAGATTATTTATGTGAGTGATCATAGGGAATGGGGATGTGACGCTGTTAAAGGGACTGTTTGTAAGAATCAGTCTATTAACAGCGACACATGTGGCCGTTAAGTCAATGAAAGTCAGCGTCGGGCTCACGCTTGCTCGCTCTACATAGACATGAACGAGCATCGCTCAAAACAGTGAGGCGACACACGTCAGCTAAAACCACAATATCACTCTATATTTCAGCATTCTCATATTTAATGTCTCTACCGGAATGGCCTGTGTTGAACAATAAACATATTATAAATTTGCATACTATTATGTAAGGGATAATGTGCAGCGAGCCGGTCATTATTGTGAAAGAATCCCCGACAGGGCGATGCTGCACCCTGACGCAAAGCAGAGGGGTCTGTCATCGCCCTGAAGGGGATTCTTTCACAATAATGACTCGCTAGCGGTACATTATCCAGCTTATTACACGGCTACTTACTGAAGAAATCAATATTTTGACGCAAAAATGGTCCGCTAGAGTCCGACATCAGAGTTGAGCCCATAGCAACGGTCTGCTTTACATAGGTCTATATATATATATATATTTACATAGGTCTGTTATAGAGAAATTACAGACTGCAGAACGCCGTGATTAACCATTCAGACTTGAGTATTCAATACAGCCGTTTAATATAACTATTTACTTACTTATTTATTTATGAAACTTTTTTGCCCGGCCACTTCCCAGAGGAGCATAAAGTGAGCGATGGACATAAAAGCAGATGCGATGGAATTGTCCATTGTTTAACTATAATGGACTAAATGATTACGTAGATGATCAATCAAATCAACAACCTGCTCATTGATGGTATGAAGAGCATCTCACATTGTTTTGATAAAGGAGTAAGTCAATAATTGGCGTTGTGAGTGGCGGACCCTGCCACTCATGATGAAAACTACTTTATAGAGAGGTCATTACAGAATATATATACATTGAATGGTTATTGCAAATTGATGCAAACCATAAGCATTATAGCTTTAATGCAGATGAAGTATTAGCTTTAAGTAATTCATTTAGATATATTTATTTATTTATTGGTAATACAACTACTGCTAATATTCAGATTCTGCATACCTTTGTTTTATTAGTTCCTTTTTACCTCCTTTTTTGGCTGTACTTCAGCAAAGCGGGGCCAGCCCTATAAATGTGACGTCTGTCTCTGAGTGAGTGATGAAGTTACACCATTGGTCAGTCGAGCGTTGGGAGTTTCCCCATTGGCTGTTGCTCTTTCAAAATGAATAGATGCAAACGGTTTTCAGTTACGTCCTCAGGATGTAACTATAGTAGGGCTTTCAATCGATTAAAATATTTCGATTAATCACATGATTGTCCATAGTTACTCCCAATTTATCGCAAATTAATCGCACATTTTGTATCTGTTCAAAATGTACCTTAAAGGGAGAGTATTTAATATTCTTCTTATCAACATGGAGTGGGCAAAAATGCTTGCTTTATTCAAATGTATGCATATATTCATTATTGGAAATCCCTTAACAACACAAAATAATGACAAATATTGTCCAGAAACCCTCACAGGTACTGCATTTAGCATAAAAAATAAGCTCAAATCATAACATGGCAAACTGCAGCCCAACAGGCAACTACAGCTGTCAGTGTGTCAGTGTGCTGACTTCACTATGACTTGCCCCAAAACTGCATGTGATTATCATAAAGTGGGCATGTCTGTCTGAGGTCAGAGGGACCCCTTTGAAATTGCCATGCCGTAGTTCCGTATCTTCGTTAACTACCGCTGCATAAGATTGCAAAAGAAGTGATGTCACTTTTATAGTGCAGGTGCGCGGTGAGGCCGTGACTCCGCAGAGCTGCCGTCTGCTCACTTCCTGTTGAGGAGCAGCGGTGGAGGCACAGCTTCGATCACATTAACAGCTCAGAGTCAGAGACACCCGAGCTCCTTCACACCCTGAAGCTTTAACGCGAATGAGACGAGCGGTTGGAGCGCTGAGACTCGGCTTTACTTTCAGTTTACTTAGTGATGTGACTCATCAGTTCCAGTAAGGGAACCAGTCAGCAGGTCGACTTACTGGAAGAGCAGTAACACCCTGCTGGGGCCTCTGACGGCTCCATCCTTGACCCAGGCTGTTTATCAGGAACTTTATTCAAACCCACAGTTTACTTTCAGTTCTGATTCATTCACACTTAGAATAGTGACGTCCATAAATAGCCCGTTTGAATATTTCAGTCCGTGTAAGAACCGTATAGCTTCAGGAAAGAGCTGGAGCAAGATGAAACACAATATATATGATGCACACACACACACAAACACACACACACACACACACACACACACACACACACACACACACACACGCAGCCTCTGATCTTAGCTTTGTTGCTGCTGACCTACATGTCAGACACAGCTGAATGACTGTGTGTCTGCTCTTGTACTTCTATCTTTGTGAGGACCAATTACACATTTAGACCGTTAGAAGTGTGTAATTTATGCACGATGTTTTGTCACCAGTTAGATTGTCAAAACGAGAAAAATAACGGCTTCAACCCCCGAGGAGCTCCGTCACTAATGCTTTGTGCTAGTGGCGGTTGCGTCCGGTTACCTAACGTTATACAGCAACCGCTTATATGGGACGGATGTGAGGCAGCCATGTTTGTTTCTGCGGTGTCATGTACATCAGTAGTTTATGAATTACTAGTCGAACTAGCACTAATATAGAGTGGCTCAGATTTCTACGGTTCGGTTTGGACTGTGTGAAACATGAATTCCAGATATCTCATTTTAATTTTTTAATTTTCATTTCAAAATTTATTTTGAACATGTAGAATACAAAAAAAAGAAAATAAAGAAAAAGAGAATGATCATACCAACAAGTGGACAGTCAGAAACAAGTAGTATTTACATACAATGAAAAGAAAATAATAAATTGTCAAACACTTGATGCCTTGATTTACATATTTTCGAAAAGGAGTGAGAAGAAGTATAATTTATTTAATCCCACCCCTTCTCCATAAATCAATTATTAATTATTAACCAGCTTCCTTATTGAGCCATACAATGGCTAACTATAATTATTATTATTTATTATTTATTATATCGCCACTGATAATACCACACTTCCAAAGTCAAATTCTCAAATTCAAGATATCTCCACTTCTGACTTGTCACAATGTCAGATAACATAACTGTAATTCCTGACAAAATCTGTAAATTATCTTTTTTGGATGTCCAAAATGAAGATATTGATATCTTTATTCACACTATCTTTATCTATCTGTCTTCCTCCCTCCCTCCTTCCTTCCTTCCTTCCATCCTTCCTTCAGTCCTTCAGGGAAGAAGTTCAGGAGTAAGCCTCAGTTGTCCCGTTACCTTGGAAACACAGTGGATCTGGGATGTTTCGACTTCCGGACGGGGAAGATAATGCCCGGAAAACTGCACAAGAACAAACAGAGATTCCGACATGACCCGCTCAGCTCGGCCAAGGTAACAGTGATGGATCACAGCTGTGGGGGAGGGCTGTGGCTGTGGCTGTGGCTGTGCTGTGGTTGTGTTGTGTGTTATCAGATTAACAGATTAACACAGCTCGTCCTGCAACAGGTTGACAGTTCAGCAGGTCAGTGGACAAACACTCATTCAGCACCGAGGAAGAGTGTGATGTGTGTGGGTGAAACCCTGTCCACCGGCTGCTGAACTGTCTGTCTTCTGCTCTCATCATTCATGTGACAGTGTACATATACTACTACTATAATACCAGGGCTGTAGTACTCAAGAACAGTCTCAAGACGTTTTTCTTTTTTTATTATCTCTGACTCCGTCTCGGGCTCATGGGTGTTTAGATTTGGACTTGTCATGGTCTTGTGGGTGTTTTGACTCTAACTCGTCTCGGCCTCGTGGCTGTTTTGATTCGGACTTGTCTCTGTCTTGTGGGTGTTTTGACCAGGACTTTTCTCTGTTTTCTGGGTGTTTTGTCTGGGACGTCTCAGCCTCTTGGGTGTTCTCACCCTGACTTGTCTTGGTCTCAGTGATGCTTTGACCCAGACTTTCGTGGCCATTTTGACTCGCACTTGTTTCAGTTTTGTAGATGTTTTGACTCGGATTTGTTTCAGTTTTTTGGGTGTTTTGACTCAGATTTGTTTCAGTTTTGTGCGTGATTTGACTCTGACTTGTCTCAGTTTTGTGGGTGTTTTAGCTCAGACTTGTTTCAGTTTTGTAGATGTTTTGACTCGGATTTGTTTCAGTTTTGTGGGTGTTTTGACTCTGACTTGTTTCAGTTTTGTGGGTGTTTTGACTCGGACTTGTTTCAGTTTTGTGGGTGTTTTGACTCTGACTTGTTTCAGTTTTGTGGGTGTTTTGACTCTGACTTGTCTCAGTTTTGTGGGTGTTTTGACTCAGACTTTTTTCAGTTTTGTAGATGTTTTGACTCGGACTTGTTTCAGTTTTGTGGGTGTTTTGACTCGGATTTGTTTCAGTTTTTTGGGTGTTTTGACTCAGATTTGTTTCAGTTTTGTGCGTGATTTGACTCTGACTTGTCTCAGTTTTGTGGGTGTTTTAGCTCAGACTTGTTTCAGTTTTGTAGATGTTTTGACTCGGATTTGTTTCAGTTTTGTGGGTGTTTTGACTCTGACTTGTTTCAGTTTTGTGGGTGTTTTGACTCGGACTTGTTTCAGTTTTGTGGGTGTTTTGACTCTGACTTGTTTCAGTTTTGTGGGTGTTTTGACTCTGACTTGTCTCAGTTTTGTGGGTGTTTTGACTCAGACTTTTTTCAGTTTTGTAGATGTTTTGACTCGGACTTGTTTCAGTTTTGTGGGTGTTTTGACTCTGACTTGTTTCAGTTTTGTGGGTGTTTTGACTCAGACTTTTTTCAGTTTTGTAGATGTTTTGACTCTGACTTGTTTCAGTTTTGTGGGTGTTTTGACTCAGACTTGTATCAGTTTTGATAGTATCAGTTTTGTAGCTCAGACTTTTTTGTGGGTGTTTTGACTTGGACTTGTCTCAATGTCATGGACATGTTGGACATGGCTTGTTCTGTGGGTGTTTTGCCTTTCTCTCGTAGGTGTATTGACCTGGTCTAATCAGTGTTTTGTCTAAGACTAGTCTGGATCTAAAGCGTGTTTTGACTCAGACTCGTCCCGCTCTTGTCAGTGTTTGAGGCTAAATGCTCACAAAACAGAGAAAAGTCCTGTGGGCATTTTGACTCACACTTGTCTCATGCATATTTTGACTCTGAGTTGTCTCGGTCTCTTGGGTGATTTGACTCTGACTTTCCTCAGACTTGTCTTGGTCTCGTCTTGGGCAGGACTTCTGTGGTCATGACTACAGCCCTGGTATAATAGTGTATTTCTTTGTCCACAGGTCTTCCATCAGCTGCATTTTCAGCTGCATTTTCCCGACGTCTCTGAACAAACCTCACTATGAGCAGACTGGACTCATTAGCATGTTCTCCAATCTAATTAAATTTGAATGATCATCCAACCTCTGGTCAGCTTACACACACACATACACACACACACACACACACACACACACACACACACACACACACACACATACACACTCCTCACACACACACACGGGACCAAGCCTGACTCAGACAGGAGGAATCCTCCTCCAATACTAATGATACTGACAAAGCCCCAAAGCGTCACTACTGAAGCTCTGATTTACAGTAGAATGGTTGTCAATCACAAGGTAGCCCCGCCCTGAAGCATCCCCTGCTTTATGATCTATTTGACTCAAAATGGGACCATAATTTACTACATGAACATCATGCTGTATTGAAGAAGACTTGAAACTAGCGATTGAGACCATAAACTCATGTTTACAATGTTTACTGAGGTAATAAATCAAGTGAGTAGTAGGCTCATTTTCTCATAGACTTTTATACAATCAGACTTCTTTTTGCAACCAGAAGAGTTGCCCCCTGCTGGCTGTCAGAAAGAATGCAAGCACTTCCTCATTGGCTTCACTCCTCAGACCCAGAGGTTGCCGTCTGCTTTAAAGCAACTGATTCCAAAGAATCTCGGAAAATGAGGGGAAATTCAAAGACATAGATAGTATAATATCTGCCTTTCCTAGTTTCTACCGCGCAGCTGAAACAGCGACGTCACACTCCTACTGAAAGTTCATGCAGAACTGTGTCGTCCTTTGATGTAGGGCTGGTTTCAGTCCTGGTTTAAATGAACCGTTTGACAATTTGAAAAACTCTTTTCTTTCTGAGAGAAGATCGATACCAATAGGCCCTTTTTCACGGTAGACATCTGGACTTGTCATAGAGTAAAAAGCACAGGTGTAATTTGAACATCATTCATTCGTTTACTTTCACCCATGCTTTTCCTACTGCCACATGTCAAAATGCCCTCTATAAAAAAGGCCTATCTCATGTCTGTGCCCAGTCTTTATTCTAAAATAATCACTCCCCAACACCAGCCCAGTAGTTGCTGAGGTATGCTTTATAAAATACAAGCAACCAACATCATCATCCTTCAATAGGGCAGACATAATGTAATGTGTGTGCGTGTGTGTGCGCGCTGTATTGACACGGTTTGTAACTTTCTGCTGCTGCTCTTCACACATCATTACTTGGCAGTACACACACCCACACACACACACCCACACATCAACACTTCCTGTTGTTGTCTGTGTAACCTCAGCTTACGCCTACCAAACACTAGGAGACTGACACTCTGTCACATCTAAAGACAATGTGTCTTAAGTTTTTAGTCACGGACGATAATAATTTGCGAAGACTGGGGGAATCAACTTCCCAGTATACGAACACATGAATAGCCCTTATTTAAATCATAAGGTCCTCAAAGAGAGTTAATTTCCTTCCTCCGTTCATTTGAATGAGACCCAGACCGAGAGCTGGGAGGCGGGGTTAAAGGAAACGCTACTGCGCCTGCTCCATGGGCCCGCCGGATGATCCTCGTACTTTATCACTCGACAGTCGAGTCATTTTGACATCATACACATCTGAGTAGCTCTCATTGGACTGAATGGGAGCCCGCCTCCATGCTCTATCCAGTTCTCTTTATATACATCCATGGTTTCTCCATGTTTACTTTCTACCCCGTTTACTGCTTCCTGTTTTGGTGCTGGAGAGAGCGCACCTATTGGTTGTTGACAATGTTCACGTCATTGAGCTTATGATAATATTAAACTTGTTTGATTTTATTGGATTATCAAGACTGACTTAAAGACAGCTCAGACTGAGTTTTATGACCACCTTACACTAAACGATCGAGATCACAGTAGCGCGCCACGACTCTAGCAAAACTCTTTGATTTTATTCTGACATTGGAAATATGTCTGCGACAGTGAAATCGCTTGAAAAGTCGTTTGGTATAAGGTCGAGTTTAAACTCAACTGTCACACGTACATGCATGCACACATATACAGGTTACAGGTTTACTATCACGCTCTGTCTCACATTTAGGAGGGTAAACCAGACCAGGAAGGAAGGAAGGAAGGAGGTAAGGAAGAAGGGAAAGAACGATATCAGGAAGCAAAGAGCAAGGGAAGGAAAGAGGGGAAGGGAGGAAAAAAAGAAAGGAAATAGGATAGAAGGAAAGGCAACGGGAAAGAAAACATGTCACCCACACACAGACTCTGTCTCTGTCTCATCCAGGGAGGTAAACCGGACCTCAACACATCCCTGCCAATCAGACAGACGGCGTCCATCTTTAAACAGCCCGTTACCAAGGTTACGAGTCACCCCGGCAACAAGGTGAAGGCAGACCTGCAGAGAGCTAGCGAGCAGCCCAGACAGGTGAGAGGCTGACGCACACACATTCTGGTGTCGCCATGGTAATGCCTGAGGGCGAGGTCAGGCTGTTACACAAGAGACGCTGGAGGAAACCACGTTGTCATGGTGACTGGGGCCACTAGAGGGTGCTGAGGTGTCATGGGAAAAGCAGCACACAGTGTGTGTAATGATAGGCAGCGAAGGAGAGAGATGAAAGTGTAGATTAAGAGGAAAGAAAAATAAGAAGATGGAAGGAGGAAGAGGAGTTGGATGTTGTGAAAGAGGATGAAACAGTTCTCCAGGATCAGCAGGAAAGGTGTTGTGGTTATATTTAATTCCACGGTTAATCCTTGCATCACTTAAAACTGATCCACTTAAAATACTTGCTATAGTTGCTTTACAGTAAAAGCCTTCCAGCGGTTGCCCTTCAAAAGCTCTTAATTTGAAGCAGCAGCGTCAAGTGTTTGTTTGGCATTAACAGCATTTTAACAGCAGACTCCAGAACGGGCAAGGAGACGATCAGAAAACAATGAAGCTGAAATGATGGAAACTAAACATAAACTAAAGAGATCTTACAGTTCACAGCAGATATTCAACCCTCTCTGTCGTCTGTCTGCCTGCAGCTCTTTTGGGAGAGGAGGTTGAAAGGTCTGCGGCCATCAGACGTCACGGAAGAAGTCCTGCGGTCCATGGACCTGCCCAAAGGCCTGCAGAGTAAGTCTCCATCACGAACCTGAACACGCACCGTGCTCCAGTCCTCATCTCTGACCCCTGACCTCTCTCTCTCTGCAGGCGTCGGTCCGGACTCCAGCAATGACACTCTGCTGTCGGCCATCGCAAGCGCTCTGCACATGAGCTCTGCTCCAATAACAGGACAGTCGTCTGTGGCTGTCGAGAAGAACCCGGCCATCTGGCTGAACACGTCCCAACCGCTCTGCAAGGCCTTCACCGTCACTGACGAACACATCCGGTGAGAGACACAGTCTTCAGAATTCATTTTTGTGTCTTATACTAGTCATTATTTCCACTCTTTCAACACTCAATTCAGCAGGTAATGATGTGTATATTTTGTCACTGCGATCAACATTTTTTTAAAAGAAGAATGTGTTTTATTTGTTTCTGCTTCTTGGAGGTGATAAAGGGACAGGTGCATGCTGGTGTTCTAGATACAACAGGAAGTCAGTTATTGTAGTTTGTCCCACTTATCAACACACTCAGCTCATGGAGGCATTTAAGATACTTTAAAGGAATACTTCACCCCCAAAATGATCATTTTTGTATCAATTACTCACCCCGTGTTACTTTGAATTCTTGAGGAAACTTGATTTTTCTCGCAAGCCTCCACGGTGAACGAAGAATCCAAAAACGGAGAATAGTCTTGATGAATTGAAGTAAATGGGGGCCGCGTTTAACAATAGCAAAACTATATCAAAGCATCTGTTTACAAACTCACATATCTCGTGTATAATCCAAGTCTCATTTATCCAGTCCAGTGTTCATTTCGTTATCGAAAACTATGACGAAATATGTTTGTCAACGACCTATTTTCCACGCCTGAGACGAGACGATGGCGAGACGGCACCGACGGCACCGACGGCACCGACGGCATTAAACAGTAACGGTGCCGATCTCAAACAGACGAGACTGAAATGTAGTTTAAAAACATAAAACTTTACCAATATCTCACTTTATTTTTGTCAGCTTCCACCTTCTCTTCCCTTCTCTCTGTCTCAAACACTCACACACATCATCAGTGAAAGAGAAGACAAATTTTATATGAAATAAGTTAGCTTACTTAACAGAAATGTTCAATATAATCTGATGACTAAACAGGACTACGATTAAATTAAAAAAATAAAAGAACATTTTGACTAAAAAGTAATGACTTTTCGGTGACTAAAACTAATCTAAAACATTTTTAGTTGTCGTTGACTAACAGTAGACTAAAACTATGAAGGATAAAATGGCTAATATGTGACTAAAACTAATAAGCATTTTAATTTTAAGACGAAGACTAAATCTAAAATAGCTGCCAAAATGAACATGATCTAGTCATATGCTAACTTGCATGTTCACTAATACCTTTCTATTTAAAACACTTTCACATAAACAGTCACACGCTTGCACAGGCACAGTTACTCGTCCGTGCGAGTCCGAAGTGTTTTAAATAGTAAGGTTTTAGCGAAGATAAAGGCAGGCAGCTGTTTTCGGCAGGTGAACATACTCTAGTGGAGCATTTAGCAGCTAAAGAGACAGATATTTCCCTCAGGAGTTGGTGGAGACCAAAAACAGAGCTAAAAGAATGTGAATATTGGACTTAGACTCATCAGGTGGAAACGAACATGACTCTGCTGGATGTGTAAATAAGCAGCTGTTTGCTATCAGGTTCACTATATCAACTTACAGGTGATGTTATAGCAGTGTTGTGTTGTTTCCACTGCCTCCTAATGCAGGTTTAAGAATTTCAAAATGCTTTTTTCTAAAATGTCAATGTTGCCTTTCTTACTACGGCTCTTCCATCACTGTTTGGTGATGCGAACCGTCTCTGTCATGTTTGCATACAAAGACACGTCAACATCTGAGGTTTCAGATTGACTGAAAGACTGACTGTGATGGATTATCTCTCTCTACTGAGAGTTTGAATTTTCATAGAAATGAACTGAAACCAGCAGCTGCTTGAAGGGACAAAGTCAATCCAAAAACTGATGAATGATTGATGGAGGAAAAGTGAAGTTTGTTTCTCCGGTCAGCTCGAGGAGTCTGACTGTCAAGTTTCATTCTTTTTCCTTTTTTTCAATTTCGTCTTTATGTCTCCGCGCTGGCGGCAGTCGGAGGACAGAGCCGAGCATTATGTTTTCAGGTTGTCCGTCCGTCTGTTCTTGTGAATGCGATATCTCTTCTATCTCGGGAACACCTTGCATGAATTTCTTCAAATTTGGCACAAATGTCCACCTGGACTCGAGGATGAACTGATTGGATTCTGGTAGTCAGAGGTCAAAAGTCAAGGTCACTGCGACCTCACAATTGTCCCATTCCAGTGATATCTCAGAATAGCCTGGAGGGAATTTCTTCAAATTTGGCACAAACAACCACTTGGACTCAAGTTATGTTATGTTTTGGTGTTCAAAGGTCAAGGTCACAGTGACCTCACGTCCATCCCATTCTTTTGATATCTCAGGAACGCCGTGAGCAAATTTCTTCAAATTTGGCACAAACGTCCGCTTGGACTCAAGAATGAACTGATTAGAATTTGGTGGTTATTTTATTTATTTGATAGGGACAGGGGCGGGTTCAAACTCAGCTTGGGGCCCTTCTGTATGGAGTTTGCATGTTCTCCCCGTGTTAGCGTGAATTTTCTCCGGCTTCCTCCCACAGTCCAAAGACATGCAGGTTAATTGTTGACTCTAAATTGCCCGTAGGTGTGAATGTGGGCGTGAATGGTTGTCTGTCTCCATGTGTCAGCCCTGTGATAGTCTGGCGACCTGTCCAGGGTGTACCCCGCCTTCGCCTGATGTCAGCTGGGATAGGCTTCAGTATAAAATACAGGATGTAAACATACAGGAGTTAGCAAGAATGCTCATTTTCATCCTATATATACAGATAAAATAGACAACAGATCCAAATATATACAAATCCAGCTTTGTGATAGAAGTTTAGATGTCTTTAGTGAAAAACATGCAGCACCTGCCAGGCTGTGTGTGCCAGCAGCAGCAAACCAAAAGCTGCATTGACAAACTGTGACCTCACAAAACTTGTTTTTGGCCATAACTCAAGAATTCATATGCTAATTATGAAAGTTGTATGTAAACTGCAACTTGATTGGTTTGGCGCAGGCATACAACTGCCAGGCGGTAATTGTAGTTATTGGCAGCCATGGGACATGCAGATGGAGAATTAAAAATACTATATATATACCTCTCACCCTGTTTTGACAATCATACAGTATATTGCTTGAATACAGTTTAAAAGAAGATAAGATCAGTCCTGTGATCAGAGTCCCTGTAAACCACATAGACAGTTAGTGGGACCTGACAGGAGGGGGCACTGTGGGGACACACACCGACTGACTGTGTGTGTGTGTGTGTGTGTGTGTGTGTGTGTGTGTGTGTGTGTGTGTGTGTGTGTGTGTGTGTGTGTGTGTGTGTGTGTCCAGTAGAGAGCAGAGCAGAGAACAGCTGGCCGAAGCCATTACAGCAGAATCACTGGAATACATCACTACATCCTCCCTCTCCTCTTCAGTCCTTCCATATATTTCCTTCTTTACTCTTTCTCCTTTCCTCCCTTCTTCCGTCCTTCCCTTTTCTTTTCTCGCACGATTTCTTCTCTCCTTCCTTACCTTTTCACTCCTACCATCCCTTCCTTCCATCCTCCTCAGCATCCTCTCACCTTTTCTTATCTCCTTATTAATTCTGCTCTTCCTTTTTCCTTCTCTCCCATTATTCCCTTCATTCTCTCCTTCCTTATCTTATTCCTTTATCATTCAGTCCTTTCCTTTCTTCCAATATCTCCTCCTTTCCATCTTTACTCTGTCCATCCCCTCTTCAGTCTTCTCTTTTCTCCTTACCTCCTGTTATTTCCTTTCCTCCTCCCCTATGCTTTCCTTTCATTCCTTCCCTCCTTCTTTCAATATTTCATTCCATCTTCATCCCCACGTTTTCCCATCCCTCTCTCATTGCTCCATCCCTCCAAGCATGCATTCTTGTCTTTCACCTTCTTTTGTTTTTTTCATCTCCATCTCTCTCTCTCTCTCTTTCCATTTCATCCCCCTCCCTGTGTCTCCTCTCCTCTTATATCTCCTCCCTCCCTCCAGCCTTCCTCCCTCTTCTCCTCCTCCTTCTTTTCTTATCTCTCCCCTCCATTAATTTCCAATTCTCTCCCTCTTCCCTCCTCTCTCTCTTCAGTCGAATGTGCTTGTCATCCTAAATCGCTCTCATTCCTCTCCTCTCCCTCCTCCTCCTCTTCCTCATCTCCCCTTCTCTTACACATCTCTCACCCCCCCCCCCCCCCCCTCTCTCTTTTGCCCTCTCATCTCTCATTTTTTTAATTTATGAGCCTTCTTGAATTTTGTTTTTCACTTGCGGTTGTTTTATCTCTTAGCATTCTTTCAATCTTTCTAATTTTGTTTTTAATTAAACTGTATTAATTTTTCATTATTTGTCCTTTAAAATTGTCCCTTTTTTAACAGAAGCAAATAGCGTATTTGTATTACATGTCTCGTTGTTTCTCTGGCTGTTTATTAATCCAGATTTAGTCTGAGAAGATGGGGCTGATTCTGTCTTTTCTCCATGTTTCTTTATGGCTTTTGTTGGTTTTGGCAAAAGGTGGCTGACATGTTCTCCGTGTCTGTGGCAGCAAAAACAAACAAAACACACACACACGTTTACTTTAAAGAGCTGATGTGGACTGAGAGGACGAAGTGGTCTGAGTTCACCTCGACCTGCTGACGTTCTTAACAGCTCAACATGTGTAAACACTGTTTTTAATCGCTGAGGTCAACTCGCTTCTTTATTTCCTTTTTATTTTTGGTCAGTAAGAGGTGGAGCCTCAGGGCGGTGACGTCGGTTCCACAAACAGTTTAATTCAGAGCAAAATACACCATATGGCCAAAAGTATGTATGTATGTAGCTGAACATGTCATTCCAAAACTACAGACATTTCACTCTGTGTGTGTGTTTGCATGTGTGTGTGTGTGTGTGTGTGTGTGTGTGCAGGGAGCAGGAGCTGAAAGTGATCCAGGCCAGGAGGAGTCTGGAGGAGGCTCTGATGGCCGACGGTTTGGCGCGGGCCGCCGAAAACACCCAAGAGCTGCTGGAGGGGAAGACGGTCTGAAGACGGACAGGTAAAGCAGAGAGGAGCTGTGGTATTAATAATCGTGTCTGTAGTGAGCAGCAGAAAGAAAAAACACTGCTGTGGTCTCATCATGATTTTAGTTTCACAGTTTCTTTGGGTTCTTTGGGCTGCTGTACAGCAACTGCACGGGCCCATGGATGTATAATAAGAACTGGATACAGGACCCCAAGTTGGCGCCTATTCAGGCCAATGAGAATTACTCGCCTGGCGCAACAATGTTTAAATCGCTTTCCTCTGCTCAAGGAAAGTCTTCCAAATATAAAACCTCCATTATTTACATCCACATACAGACCAGACAGGTTCCAGTGGAAGAAATAAGTATTAAACATGTTAAAGACCCCTTCTCAAATGTGCAGATGAGCTGCAAATAGGTTTGGAAAGGTGATGGCTAACATTAGCCAGTTGTCATAGTAACACAACCTGCTTTCCGGCAGGCGAGATGAGGTGCACATCAGTCTGAAACAGAATATAAGAAAACGAGATGAAATATCTGTCGGGGTAAAGAAGGAAAAGAAAAGTCACCGTGAAGGTGTTTAAAAAGTCTGTGGACATCCTCATATGATGAAATGTAACAAACACAAGTGACACTATTGAACTACTAAAGTACAGAAGTACTAAATTAGTAACTTAGTAATAACTTTAGTTTGACTACTAAAGTATGCTCGACATGATATGAATGACTGCGCTGCAGTTTAAACGTGAGGAAAGTTACAGATCGCAGCTTTAAATATCTTGAACGATGCAAAAGCTGAACCAATCTGCTCTGTCAGAAACCCTGTCTGGTGTGTGCGTGTGTGTGTGTGTGTGTGTGTGTGTGTGTGTGTGTGTGTGTGTGTGTGTGTGTGTGTGTGTGTGTGTGGTGAGACTTGTTGTGAATGCTGATGGGATTCCCGCCGTCTGATTGAAACTCAGCCATGCAGCAGACTAGCAGACTTTGTGTGTGTGTGTAGGTGTGTGTGTTTGATTTATGTGCTGGGGGCTTGTTGTTGGAGTGTGTGTTGATGGTTAATGTGATACGTGTGTGTGTGTGTGTGTGTGTGTGTGTGTGAGTGTGTTATATTACAGTTTGTTTGGTTATTGGTTATATTTCACTCCACCGAGCCTGTAAACAAAACCGAATTAAAAAACATTTACTTTCAGAAGTTCATACATCCATCCATCATCCCTCTATGTCACCGTGGCAACTGGGCAGAACAGCAGACCAGAGACTATTTTCAGTGTAAAAAGGTTTTGCTGCAGAGTTTGAAATGTGTTTTTTTTTTCCAGAGACAGGAGAATAATTTCATCTGATGAGACTCCAGTTCTTATTAATAAAGCCAAGATTGTGTGTAGTGCAGTTTATCCTGAGGGTGGTGATAAAGGAAAGGTCATTGGGCCATTAAATAACACAGGTTCATCCTCTGGGGAACCGGGATGTGATCAGTACATTTCATGGAAATCTGTTCTGGGCCCCAAATCTTCAAATGTTCCTGAAATGATTCAACAGGATTTTATCTAGCTAAAAGGATCCTCTTAAAGGTAGGGTCGATTATCTTTAGAGAAACTAGTAAAAGTACGCTAGATTTAAAAAAATGATCCAACTGAAAACCCCAGCGCAGTGTTGCCAACTCTTTTCCAATGAAAGTAGCGAGCAGCACTAGTTTCAAAAGTCCCTGAATCTAGCGAGAAAGTCGACAAGTCGGCAACACTTAAAGTCCGTCCCTTCAAGCCTCCCTTGAAAGCCACTCCACTCCTCGATAGTGCTTAAGGCATTTAGCATACAATAATTACGCCTTTCTTGATTTCCGCATGTCTTTTGTACGCCATGTATCCTGTACTGACTGCAGTGTAAACACATCCACGTATAAATGCTTAGTGGCGTAGTATAAAAAGCAAGAAATTTGTTTTGTAAGTTATGTTTGTGACAATTGTCACGTTTTTGTTGACGTTTGTGACTTTACCCTATGTGGTTTCATTGCCTGAACCTGAACTGCAGATGTTTGCGTGACGTACAAGTGACACCCAAAAACGCTAAAATGCGTACTCATTACACGTGGGATGTCCGTATAATGTCGTGGTATTTATCCGCCTTCCTTTAAGACCGGGTTGGGTAGACAGACAGACAGGCTTCTTCAAACACAAATTAGAGGACTGATTTAATCATCGTGGATGAAGTTTTCTCAAATATCAGAGCATTTCTTATTTTTCAAATAAAAGCAAAATGTTGAGTCACTTGTATCTGAAAATGACTTTAACTGTGAATAAGATTTTAACATTTAACATTTAATTTTTTATTCATTATTTAATCTCACATTGTGTTCCTATTAGCTGTTTTTCTGTTGATACTTTCAGCTCCACTACTGCAAAGGCTCAAAAATAGTTAAATCATCAGCATTTGTTTGTCAAGTTCAACACTCACATTATATTTCCTTTGTAAGTGTTGCCGTAGTGATATATCTGTTATGATATAGGCCTTTCTGTTAATAGAGGCTTCAATTGTGTGTGTGTGTGTCAGATGGATGGTGTGTGTGTTCCCGCTCTCTGATATTTCCTCTAAAAGCCGACAGATAGGGAGGCGTTTTTTAAAGCACATTTGTTTTCTGTGGAGGGAAAATCGTCCATTAATGCAGATTTATGCAGATTGGCTGGATGGAAGTCGTTTGGGCGAAAAGAGCCGCTGAGAGTCGAGGAGTGATTACTAATGGGTTTTTATAGCTGGACCAGAGAGAGAGGGCAGCGGCCAGCCAGTGTGTGCGTGTGTGTGTGTGTGTGTGTGTGTGTGTGTGTGTGTGTGTGTGTGTGTGTGTGTCTCTCCTGGGCTGCTTTCTAGCTGTTGAAACAACCATTTTAAATCTTTGCAGAAACCTCAGACTGCTCAGTTTGCTTCCTGCTGCTGTGACTCTTATTGCTGCTTCTCGCTTATTTATTTATGTTGGTTTTATGGCTGAGCTGGTTTCTTCCGTTCTCTCTCTCTCGCTCTGTGACTCTTCATGCTTCGCTCTTTCTTGTAAACATATATGTACAGTAGGCGGCAGTCACACACCGATGCTGCTTCTACAAGTCCAATTTTGTTGTTAAAATGAGTTTCCATTATCAGTTTCAGTCGTAGAAGAAGTGTTTAGATCCTTTGCTAAAGTAGAAGTAGCAGTACCACAGTGTTGAAATACTTATCGTAAAAGACCTGCTTCCAAAATTTTACAGAAGTACTATTAGCAAAATATACTAAAAGTTGATATTTATATTTTTACATAAACACATAGCATAAACAAACATTGTTTGATAAGGATCCATTACATTTGGATTGTGACCAAAATATGCATTGATTGATTAAACTATGCAAAGGAGACACTGTCTCTAAATGACTTCAGACATAACTTTCCTATATATATGGATGATCAACGCATTTTCACCTGTATGCTAAATCTTAGTAAGTAATAAAACTATTAGGGCTGTCAATCCATTAAAATGTTTAATCATGATTAATCGTAAATTATTCGCACGTTTTTTATCTGTTCAAATTGTACCTTAAAGGGAGATTTGTCAAGTATTTAATTCTCTTATCAACATGGGAGTGGACAAATATGCTTCCTTTATACAAATGTATGTATATATTTATTATTGGAAATCAATTAACGACACAAAACAATGACAAATATTGTCCAGAAACCCTCACAGGTACTGCATTTAGCATGAAAAATATGCTCAAATCACAACATGGCAAACTGCAGCCCAACAGGCAACAATATCTGTCAGTGTGTCAGTGTGCTGACTTGACTATGAACTGCCCCAAACTGCATGTGATTATCATAAAGTGGGCATGTCTGTAAAGGGGAGACTCGTGGGTACCCATAGAACCCATTTTCATTCACATATCTTGAGGTCAGAGGTCAAGGGACCCCTTTGAAAAGTTTTTCCTCGTCAAAATTTAGCACAAGTTTGGAGCGTTATTTAACTTCCTTCGCGAAAAGCTACATGACATGGTACCGATGCATTTCTTAGATATTCTAGTTTCATATGATACCAGTATCTTCACTCTAGCTTTAAAACTGAGCCCGCTACAACCTATAAAAATCGCAAGTTGCGTTAATGCGTTAAAGAAATTAGTGGTGTTAAAACGAATTTCGGCTTACGCGAAAAACAATGGCCTTTATGTAAGTAATCAACTGGGGAAGTTTCATGGTGATATCTATTATTTAATTTTGTTACCCTATTCGCCTGGGGTATCTCCTCTTAATCTGAAGTGCCGTATGGTGCCGTTAAGGAGAAATAAAAGGTTCAGTCCTTAAACCTTTCACCACCACTCCTCTGTTTTATACGTTAAGGTCACGCACAGAGAGGAGACTGATATCTATCTTCTTACTCTGGGGATGACGAGAAGGATTTCACTAAATGTTGCACTGTTCCTTTAAATGTGCAGACTGGTGTTTTTATCTGATCGAGACTAGAGATTCACACTGCTGACTGAGAAAAGACTGTGACTGTTTGATACGGACACACAAACACACTCGCCTGTGTGTGTGTGTGTGTGTGTGTGTGTGTGTGTGTGTGTGTGTGTGTGTGTGTGTGT
Source organism: Sebastes fasciatus (assembly GCF_043250625.1). Taxonomy (NCBI): domain Eukaryota; kingdom Metazoa; phylum Chordata; class Actinopteri; order Perciformes; family Sebastidae; genus Sebastes; species Sebastes fasciatus. The sequence goes on from NC_133813.1 coordinate 7,317,688, forward strand.
GTGTGTGTGATTATTAGCTGTGTGTATCTTGTAATTTCCAGAGGAGCTGATTCAGACTCCCGCAGCATTTTTCAGCTGCTGGTAATTAGTGGATGTTGAGACACAGAGAATTATCTGCTTCAAAGTCATTCACAAGGCTGATAACTGCTCAGTATGTGTGTGTGTGTGTGTGTGTGTGTGTGTGTGTGTGTGCTGTCAGTCAGCCGAATTGCTTCGATTAAGCAGCAGATTATCAGGATTTTCTAATTATTAGGGAGTAATTAAGACTGAGCTGAGGATTATCAGACTGAAACATGAAAATACTGAAACACTGGAGGAGGAACACGTTCAGATACAGACGCATTAATACGCTGAAACCGTAAGACAATGAAACCGTAAAACAGTGTAACAAAGAGTTTATCCTAAAGTCTGTTCGGTGGATTTAGCAACCCCTGCATTCTCCTGGTGGAAGACTTAGGGACGCACAATGGTACAATAAGGGATTCAGGATGGAAAGAATGAGATAATCACAATGTAAATATGGAAAGGATGAAATTGCAAAATGTAATATTCAAAACAGAAAGGAGTGATTCTGAATGGAAAGAGGGCGACAAAAATGGCACTTTTCAAAACCACTCAATGAAGGATTCAAAATGGTAACAACTGGGGAGGACTAAAATGATACAATGAAAGGAGCAGACTGGAAGAAAAGATAGATTCAAAATAGGAGATTTGAAATTTAAATGACATAATAAAGATATAAAATGGAAGAAAGGAAGGATTCCAAATGGCACACCGGAGAATTCAAATGGGAACAGAGGGGAGAGGTTGAAAATGGCACATTGAGGAATTCAATTTAAAGTAAGGATGGAAAGGAGGGACTAAAAAGGAGGGATCCAAAATGACATGTTGAAAATGGAAGACCGGTTCATAACATCTGGATGGACTGCTGGATTTCCCAGTCTAGTCTGGAGGAAACCTCAGTTGTTTTTTTCTGTCAATTTTGACATTTTCTTTAGCAACCCCTGCATTCTCCGGGTGGAAGACTTGGGGATGCACAATGGTACAATAAGGTATTCAGAATGGAAAGAATGAGGCAATCAAAATGTAAATATGGAAGGGATGAAGGGGTTCGAATTGGAAAAATTTTATATTCAAAACAGAAAGGAGTGACTGAATGGAAAGAGGGGGACTAAAATGGCACTATGAAGGATTCAAAATGGAAAGAAGGAAGTATTCAAAACCGCTCGATGAAGGATTAAAAATGGTAACAAATGGGGAGGACTAACATGACACAATGAAAGAAGCAAAATGGAAGAAAAGATTCAAAATGGCACAATAGGAGATTTGAAATTCAAATGACATAATAAAGATTTCAAATGGAAAAAAAGGAAGGATTCAAAATGGCACACTGGAGGATTCAAATGGGAACAGAGGGGAGAGGTTGAAAATGGCACATTTTTAAAAGGAATTCAAATTAAAAGTAGGGTTTCAAATGGCACAATAATGGCTTAGAAAACGTCATTCAGAATGGAAACAAGAGACTAAAAAGGAGGGATCCAAAATGGCACGTTGAAAATGGAAAGGCTGGTTTATAACATCGCAATAGACTGCTGGAAAACCAGGATTTCCCAGTAGGAGTAAACTCAGTTGTTCTTTCTGTCAATTCTGACATTTTCTTCATAATGGCGAGATTTGCTCTAAATACGGGAGTCAGAATGTGCTCTACAGCTGAGAGAAGGTCAGCGAGGCGCAGCAGGAGGAGGAGAACATGGTAATATTTGATATCATTCCTGATCTCCTGCTCTCCTGCTGTGTGAGAGCTTCACTCTGGTGTTTTATGTATAATTAAAATGTTTTCCGCGCAGGCAAAAGGCCTCCGCAGACGAGCGGTCCTAATTGTAGCCCCGCCCCCCTCATTAATGCAGCAGGAGGGAGGAGGTGTCGAGGGGTTAATGGAGAAGCTAATGATTAGCACGGAGGCTCTCCACATTAATTGGACATTTTTTTGTCCAGAGGCTGATGTTTATTGTTCCGCGGGAGGTGGAAGAAAGGCAGCAGAGAACCGGTTTGTTCTGTAGATTGTTTTTATTAAGTGGGTTTTATTAAGACAAGCTTAACGAGTCAATTTGGGTTTAATAGAGGAAAGAGGGAGGAGGCGGAGTTCTGTTCAGAGGTCTCTGCAGGGAGCCTCACAATTATACTCACACCTTATCTGTTAGTAGAAGACATCAGTATAGGCCTGAGTGCTCATTAACACACACACACACACACACACACACACACACACACACACACTCAAAACTGTGTGTACTTCTATACTTGTGAAGGTCCTCTCCGACAAAATCCATTTCCTAGCCCCTAACTCGAACATAAACCGTATTCTAAACTTAAACCTAAAACCTAGTCTTGACTAGTGATGGGTATTTTTAGGATTTTATTGATACTACTACTCTTTTTCATTACTTAATAATTCTTTTTTAATATATTATTAAGAATAAATGGTATCAAACAGTTTAATTTCAGTGAACTTTATAATGAAAACACAACAGAAACCTGAACACGAAAAGTCCAGTCTTGAACAGTCTCAACTCAAGGTCCACTTACTCGCTTTATCTAGAGCTTTCAGCTATATATCAGGTAGTCTTCATTGAACTGATGGAGTTTACCTTTAAGCCCACACAGACAAGAAGCTATAAAAGTTCTCTGGATGAAATCGTCATAGCAACTGAGCTTGCATGTCAACAGATTTATCTCAATGCCAACTGAGCAAAACTCCATGTGATACGGTCGAAAGCTCCAGAACAAGATAGTAAATGGACCTTGAGTTTTGGATTTTTATTTTTGTCAAACTAAAACCTGTTTGAAGAACAGTCAGCTGAGGCAAAAATAGAGTGAACCACAGGTTGTTATAAGTAGAGATGTTCTGATGCCATTTTTTCCTTCCCGATACAGATTACGATACCTGAACTTGCGGTATTGGCCGATACCGAGTACCGATCCGATACCAGCGTGTTAAAAAATATATAGCTATTTTAAACAGCTGTTTAGTACCGACCATGTATGGATGTGATATGATTACTATCTTTGTTGTATGACCTGGCTCAGGTTAAACCCTTTGTAAAACGTGAACAAATACTTACAGAGAATGAATGCAGTAGAACTTTCTTTTATTATTCAGTTTTGTCAGTTACAAAGAACATAAATTTATTATATAAAAAATATGAAATAAAAAATAATCCAGATAAACAAGTTGATTTTTTTTCTGGGTTAATAAATGATGGTATCGGATCGGTGCATAGACTATCGATGCATAGACTAGCGGACTTATTTCGGATACTGGTATCGGTATTGGAACAACTCTAGTTATAGGTGTCTCCTGTGTTCACTGTGGCAACAAACTACAGACCTGTAAACTAAACTGTTATCAGTGACAATAACTCTCTATCTCTCTCTCTCTCTCTCTCTTTCCAGAGTTCCTCTGTTCACCAGCCTCAGGTTTATAATCATCATCCTCTTAATCCACACAACAAACCAAAAAAACAGACCACCCTCAGACTGAAACTCACCTGCACTGATCTGTTGTCTCAGTGGGCGATTGCTTCAACCTTCCCCGTTAAGGAAACCATTTTCAGGATCTATCGACATCTGGAAACTAAAAGGGATTTTCCAGAGCAACAATGGGCGCAACAACCACAGCAATAGTGGCATCAGGAATAACAAAACCACCAGCAACACCAGCTACAGCTACAATACGACAACACGACCGCGGCGGCAACAGAAACTGATAGGAACGCGAGGAGCAACAGCAGCAATAACTTGAGTATTTACCAGCTCAAAGCAACAACCGAAGCCTTTAATCCTCTCAGTGATTTATCATCCGTACTAACTTCAACAAGCGCTTACCTTACTGTCTCACTTTTCAAATCCAGTTACTTTTCTTTCTTTTTTTTTTATATATGAAGCGGATAAAAATGATTTTAAAAAAAAATGCTGAAGAGCATTTTTGAGCCCTCATCGAACCCAAAGTCAGATTGCAAAACTGCTGGACGGCTCTTGCTAACTCTACTAACACTTATTGTGCTCTTTGATGATTTGGGTTGTTTGTGGTCATATTGTCGTCAGTTTTTAAAGAAGTCTTCAGGGTTTTTTAATTATATGATGAGAATTTACATGAATATGAAATTGAACAATTGCTTATTTAAGACAAGTTTTATATCTTGAGAGAACATACGTGTACATTTCCTGGACTGGAGTAAATAAATGATTATATTCACCATTGTTTCAGTGGTGCTTTTTTGAAATCTGCTGATAGATGACTGTTTTTCTGATGATGTTGACAACCAATATAATTATATTTTTATTACCTTGTCTCCATATGTTGTCTTCTAGCTCTTCTACCTCCCCCTAGTTTGATCGCTTGCTGATAGCAGCAGATTAAAGTTGGCCAGCCTAGTTTTTGTGTCGTGTCCCGCATCGTCAGCTCTAGTCAGCCCGTGTCAGTTTTTTCAGCCGATTTAGCATGTTGAATCTGCGCATCGGTGAGAGAAATCCCTCTGATGTTCAGCTTAAACAAAATCAGTGCACGAGAAGAGAAAGCCAACGATTAAAGTCAAGAGGACAAACACAGAAGGCTCTTCTCATTTGTCATCTTCATCTCATCTGATCATTCCAATACACGGATATTTTCACAGCGACATGGCCATCTGGAATGAAGCTAAGTGGTGAGGGAGATTGGTGTGAATATGGTTGGCAAACGTCGCTTTGTTTCATGTAACGGCTTGTATATCCGCCGTCCCTCGGTCTTGCGGTTTCCCTTTTTGAATGACGAATACAGACTACCTCGACCTGCTGGCGTGGAGAGTTATTTCATCTCACGCAGGCCCAGGTAGTTGGCTGTCGGCTGTAGTCTTTGCGGTGTGTTCGAGTGCAACTTTTTGACCAAGACAAAAGCAAAGTGAGGTGACGTAACAGTCGGCCTTTGTCGTGTCTGAGCCTTAATGCCGGTGGTTTTGAAATGACTTATTCAACAGTCACATACGGCTGGACTGTTTGAGTGTACATCTGACCATGAAGTGCATCTCAACATCTACCATCTAGATTGTCATGACATTTCCTGATCACATTCCTGTTCCCACGAGTACCAACCCTTTAGATTTTAATGATCCCATGACCTTTCCTCTAGCGCGCAACCTTTGGGGCAAATTGTACACTTTTAGCTCCACTGGTTAGACTCTAAAAATAGCTAAATCATCAGTGTGTTGTTGGTTCTAGCAGGTTCTTGGCACAAACTGTTCCCAGTCCAGATGTTGGACTTTATCTGTATGTGTGACGATGTGTTGTGTTTGGTGCTTTTGTGAGTTAAAGACAGAGTGAGACAAACCAGCCTGCCAGCTCTGCCCTCATTTGCATCTGCTAATGGCTCTATGATGCCAGTTTCTGATCACTGCAACTACACATTTAAATTCTTGCTTCATTGCCAGATGCTCCTCTCTTTTTCTCTCTTTCTCTCTCTCTCTCTCTTTCTCTCTCTCTCTCTCTCTCGTCCAGGGATTCCTGTTTCCATCCTGTAACAGCAGCTCTGATCGTGCTTTGAATCAGAAAACACGAGCGGAGGTTAAACTGGAGACATGAGGCTGCTGCTGGTAATGGTGTTTTAGTTGGTCATGATGAAGCGTATATATTTACGCTCAAACATTACAGCCACGAACGTGTCATTCCAAAACCATGGGCGTTGATCTGCTGCTATAACAGTCTCCACTCTTCTGGTTCCAGGCTTTGCACCAGATTTTGGAACCTGGCTGCAGGGATTTGCTCCCATTCAGTAAAGCAAAGCAAAGCAAGGTTTATTTATATATCTCCTTATCATATACAGAAGTCATTCAAAGTGCTTTGCAGAAAGGAAAAAAGAGGGAGTATAAAATAAGATAAACAAAAGTACAGACACATTTTTATGAAAGTACAGAGAAGTAATAATAATAAAATGATATAAAAATCCCATAAAAAGATTAATTAAAAGCTGTGGAAAAGAGAACAGTCTTTAGCTTAGTTTTAAATATGGCTACAGTTGCCATCTCATCACATTTGGATTTTGACTCTGAGTAACTTCTAGACAATAAGTAGGACGTTGAAATCAATTCTATATTTAACTTGACGCCAGTGCAGGAATGAGTTGCAGCTGTCTAATGGTGTTATTGGGGAGGCCAGTAAGGAGTGTGTTACAGTAGTCCACCTTACAAGAAATAAAAGCATGAATGATCTTTTCTAGATGTGGCTTTGACACAAAGTTTCTCATTTTAGCAACGATGCCAGATTGATGATTGTTACTGCTTTAATTTGGCCACGGAAATTTAAATCTGTGTTTAGTCCTCTTGAATCAAGGTAAGCAGTAAGTGCCAGCCTTCCTCATTCATTGCCGAAGAGCATTATTTCAGTTTTTTTCTTGTTTTATTGAAGGAAATTTTGTTGGATCAAATTGTTTACTTTCTCAAGGCACAGGCATAGCGAGTCTATAGGACCATAGTCATTTGGTGAGAGCGTTATGAATGCTGACGGCAAAAAGTCACACGGAATAATCATGGTAAACGAGACAGGGTGCCGACATCGCCGCAGACAGTCCGCCCAGGTTGACAGTCGCGCGAATCCCATCTCCTCCCAAAAGGGAGAGAGGGCGCACTGCGCAGCGAGAACTCCAAGGCCCTGGGAGCGGCGAGGTCCGGGCAACGGGTGCTGTCAAATTCACGGTTGGGCCTTTCCAAGCTGACCTCTGTCGCGGTGACAATGGCCCCTTGGCCCCCCTACTTCCGGCGCCCATGCCGGGTGATGCAGCAGAGAAGACAGCTAGCGACCTGGTACGGCACCCAACTAACGTGGGAGTCGAAGGGGATTGACTCGCTTTTGGAGCCAGCCTCAAGTGGCCGTTTGAGGAACTGCAGTTTTTGGCACTTCTGCGTTGGCTTCATTTTCCAGCACTGGAGGTTGCAGCTTGCTTTAAACCTGCATTAATTGATTTTTTGGTAGTGTACAGAAGGTTTATCACTATATCAAATTACACGATGAGAGCGGTGAGAGTGAACCAAAACACTAAAATTGCAGACCATGAAACGAAAAGCTGAAAAAACGCTGAAACACTGTAAAACTGAGAGGAACTGCAGAGCAGAATTATCTGTGTTTGTCACCATGAGCAGCCCATTTCACATACACAAGTAATTTCATCCATTATTAATATACAAATATTAATTAAAGCAGCTTTAGGGATAGGGTTAGGGGTTAGAAAAACCCATTACAACAATACCATCGTGTGTTTGTGTGTGTAATCAGATTTTGGTTATTTTTGGATGCCACATCTGATTGGTTCCATCAAAACAAATTGATTGAATGTATTTTTAGGGGAAATCAAACAGGCAGAAGCTGCCGCTCCCTTTTCCTTCAACCTAATGATAGAATAACTTTCTGTTTGTTCCAGTGACTTCAATTTGTTATCAGTTAGTCCAAGGAATTTATAATAAATGATAAACTCCACAGATGTTGTGTTCCTGCCAAGTGTCTACAGATGGACATTTCTGTTTCACTGACCTGAGGTTACTTTGGAGTTTTGTTACTGTTCCAGGTGAGAAACTGTGTCATGTGATCTGTGAGCGGGTCAATGACAACTGAAAGTCCATTTATCACAAGGCCCAGAGACTCACACCAGCAGCACAGTACAAGTGGATTACATGCACATACATGACCCCCTCTGCATCGCATCAATTCAGTAGTTATCATCGAGATGAATGTGTAAAATGTAGGTCAGAAAGGGGAACCTTGTTCTACTGTGTGAGGGAGGGAATATCAACTTAATTGGGCTATAAGAAGTGAGCAACAAAACAGAAGAGGTGGCTGATAAACAGAGCGAGGTGGCTGGCAGATGAGCTGAATCTGAGCACAAGGGAAAAACAGCGTTAACACAAGAATAACTTCAGGGTAAAAAGACTAGAGACTAGTTGACCTGAGGAGGTTAGATACCACAGTGGGTGATGGAAAGATCTGAGGAAGACTGAGAGGAGGAAAGCCGGGGTTGATATACTGCAGTGGTTGATTAGTTGATGATGCCCAGGTGAGCCAGCCACAGAAGCTCAGGAGTAGCCACGCCCACGTACACACACACACACACACACACACACACACACACACACACACACACACAGGATAACACGGGTAAAACTGAATAGGAGACTGATATCATGACAAAGGACTGTCAATAGGTTAAAAATAGTTAATCGCAATTAATCTCAAATTAATCACATTTTTGTATCTGTTCAAAATGTACCTTAAAGGGAGATCTGTCAAGTATTTAATACTCTTATCAGCATGGGAGTGGGCAAATATGCTTGCTTCATGCAAATGTATGTATATATTTATTATAGGAAATCAATTAAATAAATAAAAAACAGGCCAAATGTTAGTTTGTTTTCTTTTTTACTGCAACATGCACAGACTTTTTAGAAGCAGTAGATCAATTTAAACTTTTGTCCTCACACCTCCAAAAGATGAGGACAGACATGAAAAAAGACATGAAGAAATGACCTGAAATAGCTCTTTATTGTTTTAACATTCATGTGAATTTAGCAACTGTCATTCGCGGAAACATTTCCGCGAATTACATTTTAATCTAGTTTTGAAATGAAACACAACAAAAGATACAAACTGAAATCTCCACATTTCTCTTTGTTTAGATGTGTTACATCATGTAAACTAAATACTTTGAAAGTAAAGATTTGGATTGTCTTGATTTGAAAAGAATCGTCTGTAGCTTTTACTCCTGTCAGGTCAAACATACATACAGTAGAAACGTTTTAATCCACTGCAGCTGAAGATGGGAGACTGTAATGTCGATTACAGCGACCTGGTTCCACTGGCGTTGGTTAAACACCACATCCTGCCACATAGGAGCTGAGGTCGCGGCCCTGGCAGTGATTGCGCCAGGCCACCCTGAAACCAGAAAGAAGGGACATCACCCATCTCTCCACATTTTGAAGGGTACGTGCGGTGAACACATCTCAGTCACATGATCAGATCTTACCAGGCTCCGATGCCGTTGGGATCCCTAACGACGCGCTTGGCACAATTGATCGCCACAGTCAGATCATCGGTCAGAAGTGCTGTGAAAAAAAAAGAGAAATCTGTATTTAAAAATTCGACATTAATGTAACTGCACGTGCTACATAATGAGCAGGGCACTGGACTAGTAAAACACTAAATCCCATATACTCTAACATCCACTCGTTTATTACATGGCAAGTAATGAAATAGTAATATAAAATGTCCCTGTGTAGTTAAAGTTTTGGTTGTGGTGGTTCATCACTGACCGCTGCACTGGATGTTGCATCCGTTCGATAAGGCGGCTCGACCGTTGTTACACCAATAGCGGCTGTTGATCTGGAAGATGCCGTAGTCAGTTGATCCGTCGGGGTTTCTGTTGTTGACGGCTCTGGTATTGTAATTTGACTCCCTCCTGCTCAGACAAACCCCTGGAGAGGAAACAGAACAGACTCGCTGAAAGGTCAGAATGGGCATTGAAACCCATTTGGTAACAGCCAGCCAACTTCACTACATGAAAAGTAATGAGTAGGCTGGTATAGTCCTTAAAACTGAAGTTATATTTCATGGGTTAATACTCACAGTCAGCCAGGCTGTGGCCACGGTAACCATCCATCCCATTAGCCTTCAGCACTCGGGCCAATTCACACCTCTCGTAGACCTTAGCGCTGGCCACAGCCACCAAAAGCAGAAACACCAGATTCCTCATGATTGACTGTCTGCTGGACTGAATGATTCCACAGCTGCTGCTTGATGTCCTTTTATAGTCGAGAAGTTCAGCTGAAACATCTCTGGCTGCTTATACCTTGTTTTCTTTGAATTTCGTCCAATTCCAACAAAGCTGTTGTAAAAGGTGGAGATTCCACTTTTTCACAATCAGGGTTTTTTTTGTCTTTGAACTTTGATCAGGAGTGTGTTCACTGTGATAAAAAAGACTGCTTTGAAGGACAAAGTGAAGTCCAGGTGTCTAAGTGTCTAACCTGACTTGAAGTAATGTTTACTCTCCGTATTTGTGTTACCAAAAGTCTTAAGTTTGTTCACATCCATGTTTAATGGCCAGCAGTCTTCGGGCCCTTTCTCACACCTGGTGCAAAAAGCGACGCAACTGTCATAGCTTGTTTTAGACCGACACAGTTGTCATTTTCACGCCCAGCTGCCACGTTGTGTAAGTAGCAAAGTACTTGCGTCCATCTGTGCGCAAGTTTGTCCTCATACCTCCAAAAGACGAGGACAGACATGAAGAAGACAATTAACTCAAATAGCTCTTTATTGTTTGAACATTCATGTTAATTTAACACTTGTCATTAGCGGAAATAAAAATTTTAATCTGGTTTTTAAAATGAAACACAACAACAGATACAAGCTGAAATCTCCACATTTCTCTTCACCGATTAGATGTGTTGCATCACGTAAAGTTCTAAACCAAACACATTGAAAGTAAAGATTTGAATTGTCTTGATTTGAAAAGAATCGTCTGTAGCTTTTACTTCTGTCAGGTCAAACATACATACAGTAGAAACGTTTTAATCCACTGCAGCTGAAGATGGGAGATTTTTATGCCGATTACAGCGACCTGGTTCCACTGGCGTTGGTTAAACACCACATCCTGCCACAAAGGAGCTGAGGTCACGGCCCTCGCAGTGACGGCGCCAAGCCACCCTGAAACCAGAAAGAAGGACATCACCCATCTCTCCACATTTTGAAGGTTTGTGTAGTTAACACATCTCAGTCACATGATCAGATCTTACCAGGCTCCGATGCCGTTGGGATCCCTAACGACGCGCTTGGCACAATTGATCGCCACACTCACATCGTCGGTCAGAAGCTCTATGAAAAAAAAAGAGAAATCTGTATTTAAAAACTGGACATTAATGTAACTGCATGTGCTACATAATGAGCAGGGCACTGGACTAACTTTTCACGATACCAGAAATTTAGTAGTCGATACCAATACCAGTGAAATTCCACAATTCTCAATATCAATTTGATACCACGGTAAAAGTAAAACAATAAATCCTATGTACTTCAACATCCACTCGTTTATTACATGGCAAGTAATGAAATAGATATATAAAATGTCCCTGTGTAGTTAAAGTTTTGGGTGTGGTGGTTCATCACTGACCGCTGCACCGGATGTTGCATCCGTTCGATGTGGGGGTTTGACCGTTGTTACACCAATAGCGGCTGTTGATCTGGAAGATGCCGTAGTCAAATGATCCGTCGCTGTTGTAGTTGTTGATGGCTCCGGTATTGTAATCTGACTCCCACTTGCTCAGACAAACCCCTGCAGAGGAAACAGAACAGACTCGTTGAAAGGTCAACGTTGGGCATTGAAACCCATTTGGTAACAGCCAGCCAACTTCACTACATGAAAAGTAATGAGTAGGCTGGTATAGTCCTTAAAACTGAAGTTATATTCCATTGGCTAATACTCACAGTTCGCCAGGCTGATGCCATTGTAACCGTCCATCCCATTAGCCTTCAGCACTCGGGCCCATTCACAGCGCTGGTAGACCTTAGCGCTGGCCACAGCCACCAAAAGCAGAAACACCAGACTCCTCATGATGGACTGTCTGCTGGACCGAATGTTTCCTCAGCTGCTGCTTAATGTCCTTTATATAGTCGAGAAGTTCAGCTGAAACTGCTGAGGCTGCTTTGTTTCACACTAACTCCTTGTTTTCTTTTGAATTACAATCAGGGTTTTTGTCTTTGAACTTCAGGCAGGTTTGTTCACTGTGATAAGAAAGTCTGCTTTGAAGGACAAAGTGACGTCCAGGTGGAGCTCTGGCACAAATTCATCTGCAAATAACAATTTAACACTTGACAAATTATTCACGGTCAAAGTGTCCAACCTGACTTGAAGTAATGTTTACTCTCCGTATTTGTGTTACCAAAAGTCTTAAGTTTGTTCACATCCATGTGATTTGAAAAGAATCGTCTGTAGCTTTTACTCCTGTCAGATCAAACATACATACAGTAGAAACGTTTTAATCTACTGCAGCTGAAGATGCGAGACTTTTATGTTGATTACAGCGACCTGGTTCCACTGGCGTTGGTTAAACACCACATCCTGCCACAAAGGAGCTGAGATCGCGGCCCCGGCAGTGATTGCGCCAGGCCACCCTGAAACCAGAAAGAAGGACATCACCCATCTCTCCACATTTTGAAGGTTTGTGTAGTGAACACATCTCAGTCACATGATCAGATCTTACCGGGCTCCAATGCCGTTGGGATCCCTAACGACGCGCTTGGCACAATTGATCGCCACAGTCAGATCATCGGTCAGAAGCGCTGTGAAAAAAAAAGAGAAATCTGTATTTTAAAAAATGGACATTAATGTAACTGCATGTGCTACATAATGAGCAGGGCACTGGACTAACTTTTCAGGATATCAGAAATTGAGTAGTTGATACCAATACCAGTGAAATTCCACGATTCTCAATATCAATTTGATACCACGGTAAAAGTAAAACAATAAATCCTATGTACTTCAACATCCACTCCTTTTTTAGTTAAAGTTTTAAGTATGGTGGTTCATCACTGACCGCTGCACCGGATGTTGCATGCATTCGATGTGGTGGTTTGACCGTTGTTACACCACCAGCGGCTGTTGATCTGGAAGATGCCGTAGTCAGTTGATCCGTCGGTGTTGTAGTTGGTGGTTCTGGTATTGTAACTTGACTCCCACTTGCTCAGACAAACCCCTGGAGAGGAAACAGAACAGACTCGCTGAAAGGTCAACGTTGGGCATTGAAACCCATTGGGTAACAGCCAGCCAACTTCACTACATGAAAAGTAATGAGTAGGCTGGTATAGTCCTTAAAACTGAAGTTATATTTCATGGGCTAATACTCACAGTTAGCCAGACTGATGCCATGGTAACCGTCCATCCCATTAGCCTTCAGCACTCGGGCCCATTCACAGCGCTGGTAGACCTTAGCGCTGGCCACAGCCACCAAAAGCAGAAACACCAGATTCCTCATGATGGATTTTCTGCTGGACCGAATGTTTCCACAACTGCTGCTTAATGTCCTTTTATAGTCGAGAAGTTCAGCTGAAAGCACTGATGCTGCTTTGTTTCACACTAACTCCTTGTTTTCTTTGAATTTTGTCCAATTCCAACGAAGCGGTTGAAAGAGGTGTGGATTTGACTTTTCACAATGAGGGTATTGTCTTTGCAATTTGAGCAGGTTTGTTTAAGGCGGAGTGTTTTCACTGTGATAAGAAAGTCTGATTTGAAGGACAAAGTGATGTCCAGGTGGAGCTCTGGCACAAATTCATCTGCAAATAACAATTTAAAGGGACAGTTTGTAACTTCTTACACGTAAAAATCAATCAGTCACCTGCACCCCGGCCCTTTCCAAGCCAAGAACCAGTCGTGGCGTATCCACGAGAGATCCCACAAGGGGATCCACACCTAGTGGCCGTCTATGACCTGTCGAGTTGAATCCCCCGGGTAGACTGCACGGACCCCACCGGTTGAATAGTGTAAAAATATGAAACTGTGGCGGATCGCATTTGACCACATTTGACCTATGGTAATGTGGTCTAACTCATCACTGAAAGTCATGCCAATGGATTTTTCACTGCACCCTCCACAGCTTGCTCCTCAATGTAACACAATTTCACCTTTGCTTGTCCCTCACTCAGAGCTTGGTACCGGGACAATGCTATGGGGATATCAACTCTTTGGCTGACAAGCCTGGTGGCCCTCCTCTTCAATGTGCCACCCACACCATCTGGGGTACCTTTGTCATGGTTGGCTCAAAGTAGTTCAAGTTTCCTCTTGTAAACCCCTTCTTGAAAATTTCAGTGGCCTGTTTGTGTGATGCACCAAAATGGACAGGTTGTACTTCAGCACTGTACTTGTAGCTCTAGTTCTCTGAGAGGTCAATATGGATTGCAAATTCATTTGCAGGAAGGTTCAGCCTCAGGGCCCATGAGAAAGCATATACCTGATGTTATAGAGATGGCGCCTGAATTTCTGGAGCTAAAGGGCAAACATTTCCAGCTCTTCTTGGGAGGATTCAAGTTCTTTTTTCACAGTGAGGATGCTTCGAGGATGCATTTTTGTGCTCTTTGTCCACAGTGGCCCACTGAAGCTAGGAGCTGTAGTGGCGTGTGAGTGTGTAAAGGTATTCTTGCTGCATTCCTCACATTCCCCATAGATACAATGCTTGCTTGTGGTGTCACAGGTGATTGCTTGTCTCTCCAAACTGGATGTGTTGATGATGTGCGTCTGGTGAATTTGGCAATAAAGCCTACATGTTCATGTTGTTTGCACAGGCATGTTTCACAATCTGCCAATGTTGGCTGCACAACCCAGTAGGAGCAAAGTGTGCACAACAGTGAACATGATAGACGGAGGTTGGTCTGCTCAGCGAGGAACATCAAATGGAAGTTATTCATCGAATCTACCAGTAGTCCACGAAGTTGTTTCTTATTAGAGTCTTGGCCTGAGGACTTCCATATGCACATTTTTTATCTCATAGACACAGCGCCACCTACCTATTAATCAGATCCATCTCAAAATTTGTCAGAAAAGCCTCAAGACCTTGATGATGTGTCCTTGTGAAGATCGGCAGTGCCAAATTTCGATGACTTGGCATGAAAAAATACACCTTTGTAATTCGACTCCAGATGGTCAGATCTTTTCCAAATTTCACACGTTTGACGAGCGTCCCGGCCGGAAGACATCTGCAGGCCAATTTTTAATCATACTCATTGCGTCACCTACTGGCACCCTAAATTAAGATGATCATGGTTTATCTCTCTGCAACAAAGTTTCAAGACTGCAGGTTGATTTTCATAGAAATGAAGAGAAACAAATTGCTACCTTTAAATCACTCTTAAAACTGAAGTTAATAGGATTTATTGTACATGGGGCTAAGCATGCACAAAAACACCAGTATGGTCCTTTAATCTAAACTACTATTTTCATGATGTAGCACATTGTTTTATCAGGTTGTCATGGCAAAATATATCTTGAAACAAATCTGCTGCTGAAAGCCGAACCACGGTGCCTCAGACTGATACTGAGAGAAAGTGGAAAGTTCGCCGTTTCATAATGTTTGCTCAAGCTGGCCGACAGTCAAAACAAACAGCATACTGAATAAATATGATAAAATATACAAAGCATTTCTTGTGAAGTCTGTCTGCAGAACAGGAACACGATTCTGTTTTGACATGAATTGTGCACAGTTAGTAAGTCTCTTTATGTGTTTCTAGTCAGTTGTGTGGCATCGAGCCACGTCAGTCTGAGACTGCACTGATAATAGTTATTAGCAGGATAAATTCAGTGTTGCTTTTGGTCACTTTGGGGGGGATTGCACTAAAAATCTCCCCTCAGACTCACATTAGAAGAATATGAATGATCTCTGGGGAGCTGAACTGGTTGTGTAAAAGCTGTATTGATTTTGTATTTGTAGAGCAAAGTTGCAGGTTTTCAGTCAGTTTTCTTGGACCAGCATCCAGTGGCCATTAGAGGAACTGCAGCTTTATGAGAATTTGTTTTAGACCTTGAAAGTTAGGACATTTGTAAAGACATTTTTAGACAATGACAATGAAATTGGAGACTGTGAATATTTTTGAAATTGAGGAAATGTTTTTTGGCATGTGGGGCCATTTTTTTTTATTAAAAAAAGTGAGGACATTTTTGATGACAAAGAACATTTTTGAAATATAAGGACATTTTGGGGAATGAGGACATTTTTGGAAAGGTAGGACATTTGTGAAAAGTAAAATTATTTTCAAAAAGAGAAGACATTTTTGGCATGTGGGGGACATCGTTTTTTAAAAGTGAGGACATTTTTGATGACATAAAACTTTTTTGAAGAATGAGGACATCTTGAGTGATAAGGACATTCTTGCAAAGGCAGGACATTTGTGTAAAGTAAAATCATTTTCAAGAAGAGAAAACATTTTTGAAGAATAAGGACATTTTGGGAAAGGGAGGACATTTATGTAAAGTAAAATCCTTTTCAAGAAGAGAAGACATTTTTGGCATGTGGGGACATCGTTTTTAACAAGTGAAGACATTTTTAATGACATAGAACATTTTGAAGAATAAGGACATTTTGGGGAGCAAGGACATTTTTGGAAAGGGAGGACATTTGTGTAAAGTAAAATCCTTTTCAAAAAGAGAAGACATTTTTGGCATTTGGGGCCATTATTTAAAAAGTGAGGACATTTTTGATGATATAAAACATTTTTGAAGAATGAGGACATCTTGAGTGATAAGGACATTCTTGCAAAGGCAGGACATTTGTGTAAAGTAAAATCATTTTCAAAAAGAGAAGACATTTTTGGCATTTGGGGGACATCGTTTTTAAAAAGTGAAGACATTTTTTAATGACAAAGAACATTTTCGAAGAATAAGGACATTTTGGGGAATGAGGACATTTGTGTAAAGTAAAATCCTTTTCAAAAAGAGAAGACATTTTTTGGCAATTGGGGCCATTATTTAAAAAGTGAGGACATTTTTGATGATATAAAACATTTTTGAAGAATGAGGACATCTTGAGTGATAAGGACATTCTTGCAAAGGCAGGACATTTGTGTAAAGTATAATCATTCTCAAGAAGAGATGACATTTTTGGCATGCTGGGACATCTTTGAAAAGTAAGCACATTTTTAAAAAGTGCTGACATTTTTGAAAAGTGAGGAGATTTTTTGGCATGTGGGGACTGTTTTAATGGTTGAGGACATTTTGTAAAGTAAATTAAATTTTAGACAGTGAAAAATATTTTTGGAAAGTGAGGATAATTTTTCTGGTCCACACTTCAAAGACTTTGAAGTTTGCACTTATAGGTAGAGAAGTATGTGTGTGTGCAAATGCTGAATGACAAACACTGTACAAAGTGTTTAGATTGAAGAGCAAATTCATCACGTATTATTTGGGAGTTGCTCATCTCGTTCTCCAGTGCGTCTAATGACACCAACACTTTACACAAAGTTAGAAGAGAAGAGGAGCTGCCTGTCACTGCTGGTTCCATTCCGAGACGTTTTATCATACGGAGCTGTAATCACACTCATAATGGAGTTCCTGAACTCCATTTACCGCACTAACTTTCTCTATTCTCTCGCCGCGCTGTTTTCAGACTCCTCTTCATCAAAATGCCCTCGCTCGCTCTCCTCTCTCTCTCCGTCTCATCTCAAACCTGAAACACTGGCAGAGAGCGCAATTAATCAGCCGGCCGAGCGAAGGCAGTCGGATCAATTAAGCTGCACACAGAGTGGGGAGACGAGAATGGATCCATCTGAGAGGGAGCCTGAGGAGATGTTGAAAACAGTGTAAACAATGATGGAGCAGGTTTCAGACGCAGCTGTGCATTTCTAAAATGTTTCTGCAACAAAGAAAATACTTTTTCCTGTTGCGCTGCTGTTTATATTATATTATAGATCTCTCTCTAATTTCATTAACCTCATCTCATTTAGTTATCTCTACAAATATCCTTAGAACCCCGATTCAGATAAGGAAAAAGCCCTTTTTTGTCCTGCTGTTAGGAACATCAGATCAGAAAAAGCTTATGTGTCGTTCTAAAGGGACGTTACAAACAACGCATTTTGTGGTTTGAAAGGTCGGAGGGCATCTGGTGGATGGATGCAAGGCATAGGGGAAGTGAAAATGTGACTTTATTTATACAACCCGGTCTCACAGGAAGGCATATAACTACCACGACATTACACGGACATTACGCGTGTCATTTGTACACAATGCAAACGTCCACAGTTAGGTTTAGGCAAGAAAACCACTTAGTTAGGGTAAAGGAAAACATCATGGTTGGGCTTAAAATAAGTAAGTAAACTCAGTAAAACACGTACAGAAACAACTACAGAAAACACGTCACAAATGTCAATAAAAAACGTGACAATCATCACGCAAACGTCACTAACATAACTTACAAAACAAAACACCGGTCAGCAATGATCTTGAACTCTGGTCTCCCGGTTAAAAGTCCGGTGTTTGTTGTGCCCATCCGTATCCGCCCACCATAAGTGGTCTTTCTCGCTTTTTATACTTCGTCACTACAACTCTTCATGTAGCATTTATACGCGGATACGTTTACATTGCAGTCAGTACAGGATACATGGCATACAAAAGACACGCATAAATCAATGTATGTATGTGACGATAAAATGAAATGTTTGTTTCTTAGTCTATGTTAGTATGCAATTCAGCCAACAGCCGTAGAAAACAGACATAATTCCTGTGTCTGAATGTGCACAAATCATGGCATACGTTACACATATTCACAAGTGGAACTAAAAATAAAAGGAGAGACTGAAAATAATATGCAAAATTATTCTTTGGGGACGTGAACTGAGTGGGTGTGATAGTTTCTTGTTTCATCAAATGATGAATGATCTTTTTCATTTTCTCGTTTGAACCTCTCGTTAACCCTGAATCACTAATTATTACCTTTCTGACATTTGATGACGATGATTGAAAAAATAGTTTACAGGTGCAGGTGATGAATCAATGAATCAATGAACAAATAGTGCCACTGATGAAAAGAATGGGTATTTATATCTTTGTGTGAATCTAATAAGATTTCTTTCTTCTTTTATCTGAATTTGAATTGCATCCTCAGGTACTCAGCATCCCAGAAGCTATTGGGGAACCTGTTTAATAGTATACATTCAGATGATCCTCAACAACTTAAGTCATAAGGGTGAGGGTAAGGGTGTATTTTTAACCACGCTGTCGGCACAGCTCTAGGGATGTCCTCTAGTGCCACCACGAGATTTACAAGTATCTTGACATCTTGGACAGATCATTATCTGTCCAAGATGTCAAGATACTTGATGGTAATGCACCTAAAGCTGTCTGGTAACTACCAAAAACTGAGGTTTTGAGTACTTTGCAAGGTGTTTATATTTCTGTCTGTCTGTCTGTGGACCGATTTTGTCACCGCGAAAGCATCCCAACTGTGCAAGATACAGTCACAAAATGTACAGGTGTGTAGTTGAGATCAGAATCGGTGCTCGAAGTGGGCCGGTACTCATCGTTAGGCAGTACTCCTTGGCATACATCACTTTTTTTTAATTTGTACCGGCACTTCTCACAAGCTGCAGGTACTCTTTTCTGCCCTCTCCATATCAGGTTCTCTGGGAGATTCATAACGGTGCAACGCCAGCGTATTTGCTCCGCGCATCATACACCGCATGAACATAAAAACAATATGATCATCTGGATGAGCTGACGCACGGCTCATCCAGGCACGGGTGTTGTAATTTATCGGCACAATGTTCACGTCCTTTTTTTAAAATAACTGTTCGTTTTAACTTTTTTTTTAGTTAGTTTTTGGGGATTTGGTAACAGACAGAGAGCTAAATCATGAAGCATCCCAAGAGTAATGGAGTTGGCTTAACTTCATCAATTATTTTCCTAAATCAGGACATTGTTGGCCATCGTCCAGGCCGGACTGTGATTGGTTAGTGAGCCAACAGTCCTGCTAATCACAGATGGTGAAGTAAACACTGATATATTCTAAAACAAACACCTTAAAACTGTCTGCTTGTTGGGTTGTTCTTCTTTATCTGTGGAGAGAGATTTTGTAAGTGTGTGTGTGAGAGAGACATTCCCTGCTGAACGTCTGAGTCATCCTTTAAACTGATTGATCATTGTGTTGGATGGTGTTTTGGCTTCAGAACACCTGAGGCTCGTACTATGAAGCAGGATTTAGAGCTCCCGTACCAAGGTGGTTCAATTCTTAGCGGGGTAGATCGCCATGGTAACTTACGCTGTGTGTACTTAACCTGCCCCGGAGCAGGTTATGTCAATCAGGAGACACGCCGGTAAATATTTAAGTTCAGTCAGGTTTAATCTGTCTCACACACAATCTAACACAAGTTACTATTATTAAACAAACCTACGCCCTTGTACCACAAAAACTGTATCAGTGTTAAAAAATTACTGCCAACAAGTTTCACATAAAAGACCTCTCCATCTCAAAGTGCTGGGCTGAATTCCAGTCCCAGTCCGCCCCTGGCAGGGTCTTTAATAGTGCAGCATGTGGCGTTTTATCCGAGTTCACTGGGACACACTGGTTAATGAGTCAATGCCATCACTCATTACAGATACATGGTCCAATTGAGCTCCGATTATTTTGTTAATTTAATTGAATTTAATAATGGGATGGAAGAGAGAAGTGGGAAAGATTCCCATGTTTACAAATTGTGAGTGTTCAGGTCATCAGACAACTCAAGATGGTTATATGATTGCAGAGTTGGCCCTGTAATGTTGCGTCGTTAGATAGCACTGGGAACTGACGGCATTTTTTGAGATGGAAGGGAACAGGGTGAAACAAAAACATATGATTGGTTGACGCTTCACCGTGTCACTGGAGTGCTGAAAACAGTTGAGACCAGCTCGACTTTATCTGTAGCGCGTCATGCTGGTCATGCAGCAACAACTCCTGTCGAGCATCGGTTAAAGCAGTGAGGCGACACACACAGGACTGAACGTGATTGACAGCTAAAACCACAATATCACTATATATTTCACATGCTTGCAAGTAATGTTGGCTTACTCGGGGTCCGTTTTGATACCCAAAACCAAACAAAGTTCCCTCCATGAATCAATCCTAGTTTTCACCCAACGTTGGTTACATTTGTGTTTTCAAGACGGGTTTCATTAGACATAACTTTGTTTTCTTTGTGATTCTGTGGAGTTCGTGTTGGAGTCTGAGTTGTGGTGGGGGCTGGTCGTTTGTTGCCCTTAGCGGACTCCATTTCCAACCGAACATTTGCTATTGTTGCACACTGTTAGCCCGGTAGTGGAGCTGAAGAGAGTAGAGGCACTCGCAAATGCGCATGACGTCACAGCCGTTGGATTTTCCCGGAAGAAACGGCCCGCATTCTTAACGTGAAAAGCAGTCTACAGGCTGATAGAGGAAACCTAGATAGTCGCGGAAGGTCTCACTTTCTAGGTTAGGTTACAACCTGTTCACACATTAGCAATAAAAAACTATTTAAAATGTTTATATGTGTAAAAACTTACAGACAGTCCCGTTAAGAGTTAAAAAAAATATTGTGCATTGACAATATATCACTGTATCCATTTAAGTTGGGTTTGATTACTTTGAATGCTGGACT
Source organism: Sebastes fasciatus (assembly GCF_043250625.1). NCBI lineage: Eukaryota > Metazoa > Chordata > Actinopteri > Perciformes > Sebastidae > Sebastes > Sebastes fasciatus. Next base: position 7,338,844 of record NC_133813.1, read on the forward strand.
CAGGCTGATGTGGCACCATTTGTTTGGTTTTCAGACACTTCCATATCATTAAGCTCCAAGTCACATACTGTATACTGCAGCTTTCAGAGAAATCTCTTTCCAGTCACAGAAACAATGTTGAAGTGACTGATATTTACAAGTTGAAAACTGGAAATTAAGGAAGTGTGCATGTGTGGAACTGTGTGAATGTGAACAGGGCCTTCCAGGGCCGGCTTAAGGCATAGGGCATGTAGGTGGTCGCCTAGGGCACCACCTTCTGGGGGGTGCTGGTCGCCGGTGGTAGCCCTTCTTCATTTTCTGCATTGAGATAACAAATGATCAAATAAATAAATAAAGAAAGAAGGAAAGAAAGAAAGAAATGCACTTTTCACCCCTGTAACTCTCGTTGTAGTGAAACTGATTGCCTTTAAGCTTTGACAGGGACCAATTATTTATTCATATTATAATAAATGCATTCATTTAACAAAATAAAAATCTTGATTTTGTCTTAAAACCATCATGATGTGTGATGAGGTTTACGGGGCCGCGGGGGGTGGCTCCAAATCCAAATTTGGCCTAGGGCACCAAAAGGGCTAGAATCGGCCCTGGGGCCTTCCTGAAAAAAGAGAGCATTACTCTCAATGAAATGTGCCTGGTTAGAAAAGGCAGAGCAGTCACCACCCAACAGGAATCCATCCATTACATAAACTAGAAACACACTGAAAACAAGGATATACTGTGTTACTCATTTAATGAGGATTGACATCATGACTCTCAGACACATCGCTGTGAATTCAAACCCAGTGACATTTTATTTATATTCCAATGTGTGAGGACGTCTGCGGACGTCACACAGAGATACAAAAGTTTAATAATGACTCCAGTATTCAGCAGAGACACACACTGACCTCCCTCTCTGTGTCACTGATTGGTTAGAGTAGAAAGGATGAAGAGGGAGAGGAGAGCGAGGCGAGACAGAAATGATGTCTGGGATGATGAGTTTTGTTCCAGAGGGCTGAGCTGAAACAAGTGAAGTGCAATTCAACTCCCACAGCTCATCTATGTGTGTGTGTGTGTGTGTGTGTGTGTGTGTGTGTGTGTGTGTGTGTGTGTGTGTGTGTGTGGAGTCAACACCAGCTCTTCATTAGAAACTTTGTTGAGTCACCTCTGCCGGTAATACAGCTATTAAACAGTCTTGTCTCGTTCCCATGGCGGCAAATTGACGTTTTGTCACAGCCCTCTGCATCTGATCCTTTTTTTTTTGCGGTCTGTAGGAGACACACTCATAGACTGTGTTTAAGAAGTGGACGTAGTCACCGTGACTTCACCCATTGGTTTGTAGACTGCCGTTCTGAAGCCTCATGTCCAACATTTTGGCCGTCGCCATCTCGTTTTTTTGTAACCAGATGTGAGAGGAGACGGTGGAGCTAGGTACACTGAATAAGATAGTTTTGTCACGTCAACCCTTTAGTCACGTGAGTTGTTAGCATTGTCAGCTCCGTGAGTCATATGAGTCGTTAGTCAGAGAAGTTAACGTGAACCACGACCGTTTCCTAACCCTTACTAAGTGGTTGTGTTGCCTAAACCTAACTGTGAAAACTATAGTTTATTTTGAAATGCATGTAACGAGCGTATATTAACCCGTCGTCCCTGGTTCGTCCAAAACTAATGCAAGAAGGGTACCTTACGCGTCGGTCTCCGATGCCGAGGGGCACTGACCAAGCGCCGGTATTTTGACGAGTTGGGAGTGAGAATGTGTCGTTTGATTAGCAATTTGAGACGCGAGAATGAAATTGGAGTTGAGAGACGACGTCTACGACTGGATTGTTTCAAAAGTAGACAATTTTTCAAGCTAATAAAAAGCTAAATCATTGTCAGATGATAGCCGATGGGCTCAAAGATTGCATTTCAGCCAATGCATTCTGCCTCTTTTGCTCTCCACACAGACTGGCTACCTGCAAAACTGTTTTTTAGTGCCCTGATCAAAATGCAGTACCGACAACCTCTGGAGAACACTAAGGTATACACTAAAATTTTAATTTCTTCCTTTGGTAATTACAATTTATATAATTACACAAATAAAACATTTCAATCCAACTTTTAAAGTTCACTTTTAAATAGTTTTCAGTTGCTCTCGTGTATAGAGGTGATTCAAAGTTTCCTACACTGCGTACAAGGTGATGCTCATAGCAAAACAACAAGGTGTTTAAAGCAGGAGAGAACCCCCCTCCTGTTTATAGCTGAAGGAGGAGGAGAGATGACAGCAGGAGGGCCAGGAGGTCGATGACAAAAAGTGATGAAAAAGAAAAAAGAGTAAGGGAGAAGGATTAGAAGGACAGAGGGGAAAACGAGATGAAGAAGGGAAGAGTTAGTTAGTTAGTTATAGTGAGGAGAAGGAGAGGGAAGAATAAAAACAGAAGAAGAGAAGACAGAACGAAGGAATGATTAAAGATAAAAGAGGAGAGGAGGAGGAGGAGGAGGTGGAGGGGTGAAGGAGGAAAGGAGGAGAGAAGGGCAGGTTGTTAATTTCAGGGCTGGTATCTCAGAGGCAGCAGAACCTCCAGGGTCACAAGGCTGTCTGCAGGACTTTCATACCGAAATAGACAGCCTGACCTCGGGACACACACTAATGGAGGGAGTGGGTGGGGGTGGTGAACAGTTTAAGCTGTTGTCTTCAAACAATTAAATCCTCTTGCTTTTGCCAGAATTCAATACCACATTTGCATTTAGAGCCAGATGATATTCTGTAATAAGACACAACATGCTTGCTTCATGCATGTATGTATGTATATATTTATTATTGGAAATCAATTAACAACACAAAACAAGAGAAGAAACCCTCACAGGTACTGCATTTAGCGTAAAAAAATATGCTCAAATCATGAAAAACTGCAGCCCAACAGGCAACAACAGCTGTCAGTGTGTCAGTGTGCTGACTTGACTATGACTTGCCCCAAAACTGTATGTGATTATCATAAAGTGGGCATGTCTGTAAAGGAGAGACTCGTGGGTACTCATAGAACCCATTTTCATTCACATATCTTGAGGTCAGAGGTCAAGGGACCCCTTTGAAGATGGCCATGCCAGTTTTTCCTCGTCAAAATTTTGCTCAAATTTGGAGCCTTATTTAACCTCCTTCCTGACAAGCTAGTATGACATGGTTGCTACCAATGGATTCCTTAGGTTTTTTTTGTTTTATATGATGCCATTATCTCCACTCTAGATTTACAACTGAGCTCAATACAACCTACAAATCTCAAGTTGTGTTAAAGAAATTTGTGGCGTTAAAACGAATTTGCATTAACGTGTTATCGCATTAACTTTGACAGCCCTAAACATAGCATAATGTGTGATGTGAACATGGTATAGCAGCATAATATGCACTATGATATATGATGAATTTAATAATGATGTGAGATGTTTGACATGCAGGACTTTTATCGCGTATACAGAAACAAACGGAAGCTGAAATGTGAATGAGATTCTCCCGTGCAGAAGCCACTGAGCGTCATGTTATTATTAACCTTCGTTTGGTTCAGGTTAACAAAGATAAGGGCTTTGAGAGGATAAATACAAACCCTGCAGGCGATAGATGGAGCCTGGAGGACTCTTTTCTAAAAACAGCCCGAGCCTCAAACCAAAGGAAAATAACGAGAAAAACAACATCAAACCCAGAAAACGCACAAAACATCAAGCTGAATAAATAAAGACGACAGACGGAGAGAAGAGAGTAACAGTAGGGTGAAGAGCTGCTCTTTAATGGTACGATCAACCGTGTTCACGAGTAATTATCATGTCGTTAGTCACAGGGATGATTCCTGACATCTTTTTTGGTTACTGTTAGTGTTCTGGGAGGAAATGATGATCACACTGACATTAGCAGGCAACAGAATTATTTCAAATGCCTGAAATGCAGTTTGTTCTCCAAATAAAGCCGTTATGAATAAAATTTGTTTTATGATAACATCTTTCAAATTGTTCCGATGACATACATTTGCCAGAAAATTAAACACTCCTGTTAAAAACTGGAGCAGTCTATTTGCTGCTTTCAGACAATTCATCTGAGAGTAAGCCGGTTAAATCTGCAGTTAATGTGTGAAAAGTGTCTGAAACTTGTGAACAAAAGGAGAAAACCTGAGCGTCTCCATACGCTGATGAGGACCGTGAGATGTGATAGAAAGCTCAGAAAAAGCTGCGGACCTTTAGTTGGTTAAGAGATAGATAGATAATTTGGATAGATAGTAACTTTATTGATCCCGAGGGAAATTCAAGATTATTATTAAGATTATTTTATCACACATACTGTTTCCAAGGTTTCCAAGATTGGCCACCTTCTACCTTGAAGCTCTTGGGGCTCCTTTCTTTGACTTATTGTCGGGGTAGGCAGAATCACTTTGGCATCATTCGTCAAAAATTCCATAATAACCTTTCAGCATATTGTAATTCAAGTGTTCTGAGAGATAACTAGACTTCTGCACCTCCTCATGGCTCTGTTTTCAGGCTTTAAAAAATCAAGTCCGTGACGGGAGACTTTGGCCAATCACAGGTCATTTCAGAGAGAGAGCGTTCCTATTGGCTGTTAATTCAACAGAGGCAGCTGTCAATCGGTCGCTAACTCCACCCAAACGGTGTTAGCAAATATTAATCAATATTTTGTTACTTTAATGCCTATTTCTTGCCTCAAATGTTTTCCGAAGCATCTTGTAGTGTACTGTTTAGCTGTAAAATGAGAAAGTTTGCGCCGTCTGGTGGGCGGTGCTTGGTATTTCCTCAGCAGATCTCAACATGGCTGCCGGATCACAATCTTTCTTATTTTACAGCTAAACAGTACACTACGAGACGATTGTAGAGAAATAGGCATTACAGTAACAGAATATTAATTCATATTTGATCAGCGCTGCCTAGTTTGACCGTTTGATAGGAGTTCGAGAGTGATTGATAGCTGCTCAGAGACGGCAAGGCTCCAGCTCGGCTCTGATTGGTTGTTTTCTTCCGGTCGGTGAAATCTTTCAGATGCCGTTAGGAGCACCGGAGGACACCGGAGGACACAGTGGCACATGATTTTTATTTATTTTGTTCAGATTACCTGTTTCATGCACTACTGTCAGAATATAGAGACCGTTTTATAAAAATAACTTTTTTTTTAAAATCATATTTTCTCCAATCTTCCTACTCCAGCTTTAAGGCTGAGCCCAGACACAATGACAAGGAAACTCTTTTCTCACTCATTTAGTCAGTTACTGCAGTGAAGCTGACCTCTAACAGTCTTAAAACATGTTGACGTTTCATATTATTCATCACATTTTTATGGTGAGAAGTTACACCACTTTCCAGACTGTTATCTGATGGTCAGAAAACAGTTTATTTTTCTCTCTAATGATATTTTTCTTTTTCCATTGCAGTCTAATTGGCATCAAAGTTGTCCGCAACACCTCCAGTTGTCTCCCTGTACACAAAAAAAACAAGGACTGATTAAAACCAGTCTCTGTCCTTGGTGCTGAAAGAAGAGTCAGGAGCACAGCCGTGGCCATTATGCCTTTAATGATGTGTAGGATTGAAGTCTTTAGTGATATAACAGGGATCCGACAGGGAGCTGACTGGGCGATGGATTCTGTAACATTCACACTCTGACGCTGATGGTGTCTCTGCTGCAGTAAACTCAGACTGAGACTCAGATGGGAAGAGTGTCACTGATATAGTGTGTGTTGATCTGAAGTGTGGTGAATGATGCTGAAAATCTGCTCTCTGTGTTTGGGTGAGTGTGTGTGCGCGAGGTACCCGGGCGCCCCGGCCCTCTCTATCCCTCGGGTTTAGTATGAGAAAGATTAGGTAATATACGCTGTCATGGCAACAGGGCAAGATGCTGGTCAACAGCTGACACTTTGTTCTTAGATCATTCGTGTGTGTCTCCCTCAGACCTTCATGCAGGTTGCAGAGATGCTTCGGTTCATCAAATCAGTAGAAGTCTGTTTGATTTCCCACGTCAGAGCAGAGGAAATCATCAAATACTGATGGTGCATGATGGGTATTTTATCAATAACTTGTTTTTTAACTTAGGAGCTGTGGCTCAGAGGTGGAGCGGGTCGTCGATCCCCGGCTCCTCCAATCTGCATGTCAAAGTGTCATTGGGCAAGACACTAAACCCCAAATTGCTCCCGAAGGCTGCGCCATCGGTATGTGAATGAGTATTTAGATTAGATCCTGATGGCTCAGCCTCTGCCATCTAGAAAGGCGCTATATAAATGCACGTCTGTTTACCATTTATATAGCACTTTTATCCTACGCGCTTTACAGGGTTTTTGCTACTCATTCACCCATTCAGACACACAATCACATACCGATGGAAGGGAGCTGCCATGCAGGGTGCTGGTCGGACCATCAGGAGCAATTTGGGGTTCAGTGTCTTGCCTAAAGAGATGGGGATGGAACTGCCAATCCCGCGATCAGTAGATGACCCGCTCTACCTCCTGAGCCACAGCCGCCCCACCTCTTATATCTGGTAACAAAATCATTTCATGTCAAATTTTTGCTGTAGAGACAGTAACGTCAGGTAATGTCTGATCAATCGATTAAAATATTTAATCTTGATTAATCGCAAATTAATCGCACATGTTTTATCTGTTCAAAATGTACCTTAAAGGGAGATTTGTTAATACGCTTATCAACATGGGAGTGGGCAAATATGCTTGCTTTTGTCAGGTTTACAGAGATTTACAGGCTTGGACCCAAATGCAGAACAGGACGAGGAGACAGCAGTTCAATGATTTAATGACAGAAAAAAAAACTTACAAAGAACAAAAATGCAGCTGGTCCGACAGACGAGCTACACAAATCCAATCCACAAATTAAAAGCAAAGGGATAACTAGAAATACAAAACTCTATCAGTGGTGACACACTACACATGAGGAGCAACGACGAACTGACAAAGAAACACACAGACTAAATACACCAGGAGAGCAGGGGGATTGAACACAGGTGGAACAAATCAGGGCGGGACAGATGATCACAAAAAGGCGGGAAACAAACAAAGGTAGGAAGTAAAACCAGACAAGACACAAGAAGAGTGAACTTATCAAAATAAAACCGGAAACAACAAAACCCAGGACCATGACAGCTTTATGCAAACATGCAGTATGTATATATTTATTATTGGAAATCAATTAACGACACACAACAATGACAAATATTGTCCAGAAACCCTCACAGGTACTGCATTTAGCATGAAAAATATGCTCAAATCATAACATGGAAAACTCAAATCCAACAGGCAACAACAGCTGTCAGAGTGCTGACGACTTTGAAAGTCATGTAGTATGAACTTAGTTTAAGGGAACTCTGCACCTGAACTTTTATCATCTTTACAGTAAGCCGTACAGCCTCACTGAGCTGCTAGTTGGGGCTGCAGACTTGTGTTTCTTTTCACTCCAACATTGTCGTCACACAGTCAAAGTCAGCCTCCTGGAATTACAAAGAGCCATTTGGTTAATAAGTTAATTAAAACATCAATTAGACGTCTGACCTTCATTTTCCGCTCTTCATCCGGCAGCGGAATGCTCTCTGAAAGAGAACAACAGCTGATGAGTCTGTTTGAACATTATTCAAACTAAAGAGTCTCTTTTCTGCCTGAACAGAGGAAATCAAAGCGTCCAGGACCTACACGCTGCAGGAGCATTTTTGCAAATCGGTTTAAAAACCTTGTGTTTACCAGGTTTCCTATACACTTCCTGGAATACTTGGGCAGCTCACCAGTGATGGAAAAGTCCTTTAAAATGCACAAAATGTTCTGGAAGTAGTTTGAGGGTGTGGCTTGTCAAATATAGTCCTCTACTCTGCGTTGTCTGACCACTTAGAGCCACCATACGTGCAAACGTCATCATCCAAAATAAAAATTCACTTCATGTCCAAGCAGAAAGCACTTTACGTTAAAGAAATAAAAGAATACAGAGATGCAGAATTTAAAGACAGATTGTGGCAGGTGGTTGCAGAACAGCTTGGAATCGAGGATGGTCGCAAAACAAAGGGACATTGCAACTAACTGAAGCCTGTGTGCCAATCGTGTTGGAGACCTACGGTGGCCGATGCAAAAAAAAAAGCCATCTGGAGCAGAGCCAGTGCGTAGAGTGAGTGAGTACGAGGGAAGTGAGTTGTGAAGCAAGAGAGAGAGAGAGCAGCGGCGACGAAATGAGCGAGTAACGTTATCGACTCTGGCCCAAGCAGGAAAAGTTAATAGAGTTTGGTTTGTCCGTTCTGGGCTGCTGTAGAAACATGGCGGTGCAATAATAATCATTCTAAGGTAACAAAAACAACAATTCATTCTTATTATCAGGTGATTATAATAAAAATAAAAATAGGTCCACGGGGCAGCAGCAGGGCTCCCTCAGGAGAGACCGAGCCATTTGGAAGGGGCGGGTCTTATCAGTTCAGCCAGATTTATCTTCATTAAACTTCAGGACAATGTTGAGACAGTCAGCATGAGAACACACTGAGCTTAAGAGGACTAGGTACACAGACTGTGTGTGTGTGTGTGTGTGTGGATGGAGTGTGGATGGAGGCTTTCTGTTGGTGAAAATCAATCAGGTAAACAGGGTGACACCACACTCATCCACTTCCTCTCTCTCTCTCTCCCCCTTTTTCTTTCTGTCTGTCTCATGCTCGGACGCTCTGACAGCACCCTATTAGTGTGACTGACACTGACAGACGGAGAGAGAGAATGAGACTGTGGGAAACTATGAGACGCTGTGCGTTTGTGTGTGTGTGTGTGTGTGTGTGTGTGTGTGTGTGTGTGTGTGTGTGTGTGTGTGTGTGTATGGGGATCTTGTTCTTGCTGACAGGCCCACCTGCTGTGAGTCTCTGACTTTCACACACAGACCCCATCATGTATAACATGAGTTACACAGCAGAAAATCCTGGTTTCTGATTGGCTGGCAGCTGTTCTCGTACACTAGACCCCATCTCCACAAAACAAATGACAAATATTGTCCATATCATGACCATAACTACTCGAGGTCAATGCCTAAACTTAACCAACTGTCTCTGCCTCAACCAGCTACGCAGGGCGGGTCTTGCTAAGAAATGCAGGAGGATTCATAAATACGCCCTTTTGACACAAACACGGTGGTGTTGTGCACTACTCAACTACGTAAAAGATGAACAATTTCCTGGTTCTCTGCAATAGACAATTAACAAGCTATATGAGACATGTATAAGAAAAACAACGCATGGAAACACAATGCTCTGGAAATGTACTACTTTTGTCGCACACCAGTATAGTGGCAAAATAACGGTCCAGTCAGATCAGCTCAGCACAAAACCCCCACAAGCTTGTGAGAGAAGAGAAAAAAGCTTTTAAAACACACCTTTACTCATTCATTCCTATTCACAGACGGTTTGACTCACCCTCTTCATTTCTGTTCCTCCATCTCTCCTCCTCCTCCTCCTCCTCCTCCCTCCTGGTCCTCCCAGTAGGGGGTGAACCAGTGTTAACTAGCTCTAAAATAATCATCTTCGCTCCATCATAATTGTCGTTCTTGACAATTGTAAAGATGATTAAAAGTAGCTTAGCGGGCTTCAAGGGGGGCAGTGCCGTTCCCCCAGGGCATACGTGTATGTGTGTGTGTGTGTGTGTGTGTGTGTGTGTGTGTGTGTGTGTGTGTGTGTGTGTGTGTGTGGTGTGTTAATCTGGTAGAAGTTAGAAATGTAATTACAGACAGTGTGAGTATGAGACTCAAGCTAACAGAGGTCAGAGCAGCTGCTGCAGAAGAATTAAAGCAACACTCAGCGATCTGACAACACACACACACGCACACACACACACACGCACACACACACACACGCACACTAAAACTAACAGATCTCAGAACGAACTAAGAATTCTGTCTCTGAGATTTCTGCCTTCGACCCGGTACAATGGAGGTGAATTTAGTTCAGCGTAGAAAAATGTCCTTTTAAAGATTCACCAGCATGTCTCTCCAAATACGGACTGCCTACTCTGGATAATCCACAGAACACACTAGAGACCGTTCTCACAGAGCAACCTGATATCACGCCAAAGCGTGTAACAGACCCGCCTGTCCACCAGAGGATAGCGTGTCAGTGTCACGTTTTGAGACGTGAATATTACACGCCTGTATTAATGTGCAGTACCAGCAGGGGGCAACAAAACCACTTAGTTAGGTTAGAGGAAAACGTCTTGGTTGGGCTTAAAATAAGTAAGTAAACTAAATAAAACATGTACGGAAACGATATAACGTCAGTACGGAAAACACGTGAGAAACGTCATGTAACTCGCAAAACTAAACACCGGTCTCAAACATGGGTCTCCTGCTTGAAAGTACTGTGTTTGTTGGACCCATCCACCTCCCCAACAGCTCATCATAAGTGGTATTTCTCACTTTATAAACTAAATGCTCTGCAAATTAGACTTCCGGGTGATCCCGAACGACTTTACTGTCTTTCAGAGGTAGTTTTAAAGCTAGAATGAAAGTGCAGATATATATATATATAAATGAAACTTGAAAACCTAAGGAATCCATTGGTAACAATCGTGTCATGCCAGCTTGTCGGCAAGGATGTTAAATAAAGCTCCAAATTTAGGCTGAATTTTGGTGAGGAAAAACTGGCATGGCCATTTTCAAAGGGGTCCCTTGACCTCTGACCTCAAGATATGTGAATGAAAATGGGTTCTATGGGTACCCACGAGTCTCCCCTTTACAGACATGCCCACTTTATGATAATCATGCAGTTTGGGGCAAGTCATAGTCAAGTCAGCACACTGACACACTGACAGCTGTTTTTATGCTAAATGCAGTACCTGTGAGGGTTTCTGAATAATATTTGTCATTGTTTTGTGATGTTAATTGATTTCCTATAATAAATATATACATACATTTGCATAAAGCAAGCATATTATCAAGTCTTTCTTTAAGGTACATTTTGAACAGATAAAAAATGTGTTATTAATTCACGATTAATTTTAAGTGCTACAGAAAGACAGACCTCTGCTGTGGAGGGTATTTGTATGCATTCCTGATTTCTTTACATACAGTACAATGCAGTGCAGTTTGACAGTAGTAGTATAGTACTGTACCGTACTTGCACATACTGAAATCATTGATGATTGATGACCCTTTCTAAGTCGCGCTCAATGGGTACTCTGTACACTTGCTTCATGTGTTCCCTGTTGCATTTGTAGAAGCAATTGCAGAAAGGCTGACACTGTTGATTCTTTCAAAATAGAGATTATCTTCAACAACTCTGTGCTGGTTTACCCACAGTCGAACGGCCTCGTTCTGAAAGACCGGATCGACAATGAGAGTTGTTGGGAGAGAATAGAAGACCTTCCACCCTCTGGTGGCAGTCTTGCAATTCTACAAAAAAGGGAATATGCTGCTACAAAAGTATACAGGGACTTTACTTCAATCAAACATTTTATAGTAAGAAAGGTTTTCTTTTTTTCATCTGTCCCCTTTCTATTAGGAAAGTGATGTACTGAATCACCTGATTACAGTATGCCTTCAATGACCGAAAAACAATTACCTGTTCTCTGAATGCTCTGATTATGGAGGCCACAGAAAAGCTGCTCAAATTGGGTAGTACTCTTTGTCCCGCTTGCCTCATTGTCATTCCTTGAACAAGAACGTCGCTTTAATTTCATCGAAAATTACTGTTCTCTTACACGTACTATTCCTCCTCTGCCTCTATCAACATTCAACTCACCTCGGCCACCTGTGCACTCTGAATTGGTTTATATTCTATTAAAGCCGCGAGAGGCAGTTTATTTTCAGCATTATTGGGCAAAAAATTCCATAATAACCTTTCAGCATATTGTGATTCAAGTGGTACCCGAGGGTATGGGCAGTTTTCTGTTTCTCGATGCTGGGGACACGCCGACCGTCATCTACTGTAAGTGATACACCTACTATGACTAAGTACCTCATACAACCCCACTTCAAAACACCCAAACTATCACTTTATGGTCTTGAAATCACCTAAAACAGAATAAAAACATTCTCACTGTTGACAGAGACCTTGTCCCTGTTGGTAGAAACATTGTTATTGGTACAAACATTGTTGTTGGTAGAGACATTGTTGCTGGTAGAAACATTGTTATTAGTAGAAACATTGTGGCTGTGGACAAAAACATTGTTGCTGTTGATAGAGACATTGTCGCTGTTGGTAGAAATGTTGTAGCTGTTGATAGAAACACTGTCGCTTGTTGCTATTGGTAGAAACATTGTCGCTGTTGGTAGAAACATTGTTGCTATTGATAGAAACATTGTTGCTGTTAGTAGAAACATTGTTGCTACTGATAGAAACATTGTTGCTGTTGGTAGAAACATTGTTGCCGTTGATAGAAACATTGTTGCTATTGATAGAAACATTGTTGCTGTTGGTAGAAACATTGTTGCTGTTGATAGAAACATTGTTGCTGTTGATAGAAACATTGTCGCTGTTAATAGGAAGATTATTGCTCTAATAGAAACATTGTCGCTGTTGATAGAAACAGTGTTGCTGATAAAAACATTGTCGCTCTTGATAGAATCATTGTTGTTCTTTTAGAATGATTGCTGTTGTTGATAGAAACATTGCCAATGTTGATAGAAACATTGTTGCTCTAATTGAAACATTGTTGCTGTTAATAGAAACATTGTCGGTGTTGATAGAAACATTGTCACTTTTGGTAGAAACATTGTTGCTCTAATATAAACATTGTAGGCAGAAACATTGTCAGTGTGGCAGAAACATTGCTGCAGTTTGATGAAACATTGTCGCTTTTTATCTTTCAACACTACTAGCACAAATTTGTATTATTTTAGAAATGTTTCTTCTCTCCACTTTTATTTTCCTGTAAGAATTTGGGATTTTTTTTAGGATTAAATTCAAAGCTACCAACAGCAATCTCTGCCTTTCACTGACTGCTGGCTGCTTCTGTCTTGGGGGGTTGATGCAATGTGTGTGTGTGCGTGCATGCGGACTGCAGATTGATCACTCCTGTCAAGGCAGGATTGCTGCAGAGTGCTGAACACAGGCTGCTAATTGATAGAGCTCCTCTGGGCCTCGTTCACTCCGACAGCAGAGAGGGGAGACAGAAAAACTCTAGGTTCAAAAGGATGAAGGAAACAAGGGTTGAGCCAAGTAAAAATTAATCTCAATGGACATATGATATGTCATCACCGTGTGTACAATCATCATCATCATAACTAAATTCACTTCAGGTAAATGATGCTGCTGCTAGGTGTTTCACTGTCAACATTTTTTTCTTTTCTTTTTTGGTAGAAACAACATTTCATGGCTTTCAACGCTCCTCACTATGGGGGAAAATAACGTATTGATGTGAGTAGAAACATCACTCTTAACTATCTCCCTGGATAAAAACATCAGCAGTGTGGGTAGAAACAGCATTAATTGGTTGGTAGAAACATCATTCTTAACACAGAGGTACACAACGGAAATAAATGTTGCATTACGCTTTCATGTGCTAACCTCTGGGTTGACTAAGAATTCAAGGATAATGATTGTTGTTGATAGAAACATTGTAGTTCTTGATAGAAAAATGTTCGGTATTTGCAGAAACATTGTAACTATTGAAAAAAACATTGTAGCTGTTGATAGAAACATTGTTGCGGTTTGTAGAAACATTGTTGCGGTTGATAGAAACATTGTCCTTGTTGACAGAAACATTTTCGCTGTTGGTAGAAACATTGCTGCTGTTGGTAGAAACATTGCTGCTATTGATAGAAACATTATAGCTGTTGATAGAAACATTGTAGCTGTTGATAGAAACATTGTTGCGGTTGGTAGAAACATTGTAGCTGTTGATAGAAACATTGTAGCTGTTGATAGAAACATTGTTGCTATTGATAGAAACAGTGTTGCTGTTGATAGAAACATTGTAGCTGTTGATAGAAACATTGTCACTGTTGGTAGAAACATTGTAGCTTTTGATAGAAACATTGTTGCGGTTGATAGCAACATTGTCACTGTTGGTAGAAACATTGTATCTGTTGATAGAAACATTGTTGCGGTTGATAGAAACATTTTCGCTGTTGATAGAAACATTTTCGCTGTTGATAGAAACATTTTAGCTGTTGATAAAAACATTGTAACTGTTGATAGAAACATTGTTGCGGTTGATAGAAACATTGTTGCTGTTGATAGAAACATTGTAGCTGTTGATAGAAACATTGTTGCGGTTGATAGAAACATTGTTGCTGTTGATAGAAACATTGTAGCTGTTGATAGAAACATTGTTGCGGTTGATAGAAACATTGTCGCTGTTGATAGAAACATTGTTGTGGCTGATAGAAACATTGTTGCTGTTGATAGAAACATTGTAGCTTTTGATAGAAACCTTGTTGCGGTTGATAGAAACATTGTTGCTGTTGATAGAAACATTGTCGTGGTTGATAGAAACATTGTTGCTGTTGATAGAAACATTGTTGTGGTTGATAGAAACATTGTAGTTGATAGAAAAATGATCACTATTGGCAGAAACATTGTAAATATTGATAGAAACGTCACTGTTTTTGGCTGCCTCACCAGAAATATAATTTTAAGACGTTGATAGTTGTCTCCATACAGTTGTCTTCCACATATGGAAGAATACAAGTCTACAATGAGGACGGGTTTATGTTGGCAGGTACAGAAAATGACTTGCACTGAATTGTCTCAATTCACTTTCCTCGACCTCTTTTTCTCCTCATCCCTCTACCCTCCCCCAAATGTGTCCCTCTCTCTGAGTCAATACGTCACATCTGTTTAAGTCTGTTCAATATTTGATGAACGGATAATTTGACGGATGCAGATGGAGCCCAGCGCTCGTACCCCGCCCCTCTCCTTCAGCATACTTCACCCCTCTCCCCTTCATCATCCCACCCCCACCGCTCACTCCCTGACTGTGGCCCAATGAGATCGTCCGACCGGTCCCTCTATGGCAACCGTCATTAACAAGTGCTATGTCAGCTGAGCTCTGATACAAGATGTCGCACCTCTTTGATTTCCTGCTCTGATGTTATCCACCTGCACAAGCACAATCTACAGACAGACTGAACATTACCGGATAACAACAAATAAATAAATACAAAATATTGCATAGTACGCTTACATGCAAAAAATAGAGATAAGTTGTTTTTCTCTTATAGAAATACAGGTAGGTATGATAAACTATTTTCCTATGTATATGAACATAGAAAAATAAATTCGATGTTTTCCCTTTCTGTTGAGGAATATGGTATGTTTGGCTCAGTGTCTGATTACAGGTTGTGGAGGTAATTTTGTGCAGGGTCCATACAGTAAATGCCAGAGCTGGTCTCTGTATTGAGTGGACGAGGTAATGAGCCGCTGGCCTTCCGATCGATCAGCTCCTTAACGGGTTTGATGGTCAAACAGTCCAGCGGCATCTCAGTTTCTCCACCATGCTGCCTCTGTCTTGTATGTTTCCAGTGATTCCCTTCTGTGTTCTGTCAACTAAAGCAGAGATATGATGAGACTAAAGAACCTCTGAGGATGATGGCTAGCTGTCTGTTCAGTGCCGTGGACAGGTTGTCAGAATGGTCTCCAGAGGAATCATATTTATTTTGGTCAGACCTCAAACTTTAGTGTAGTGCCACCCTCAAGGCAAATTTCAATTTTACAAAAAAGATGGATGGTTTCTGGTTAATTGGATTTTTTTTTTTGCCTTTTATGTCCACAGGTTTTCAACACACCACAGATATCTGTGTATGAATGGATAGAGTGGAGTGTATGTGAGTGTCAGTGTTCCAGAGATATACTGGTGCCTTCAAATGGGGTCGTGTTTACCGTCTTCACGAGTTGAGTCCATATGAACGCCCACCTTGTAAGTGGAACGTTTCTGAAAGCTCCGAATTCACGAGTTGTGACAGGTTTCTTGAGGTTGTCAAAAAATTGCGGAACCCATGGAAGTTAATATTTTGGTGCCTAATAAGTTGATATATTGTAATTTTAGTCATATATTGTTTTTCTTCACAATTGTATAATAGGTCTGAAGGCTCAAGTTAAAACTGTGCAAAAAATGTAACTTTAGAAGAGAAAGTTCACATTTCGTGTTTCAGTCTGTTGTTTTTTTGTTCTTTAAACATTCAGCTGCCAGACTCGCCCCGACGGGAAAACAGATTTTACAGAGCCGAGCATAAAACACCATAAACAACACTGAAAGCAGTCAATTTAATGAGGACTTCACGTTCACTTTCTGACTTTCAACTCCGTATTTTTCAACGCTGTAATTGCACATTCAACTTCATGACCAAATTCTCCCAAATTGGAGGATTGTCCTGGTGAAGCCTTCAACACAGTATTAGAATAAAACAATGTGATGCTGTTTTGAAACAGATAATGGGGAGCTTTCATATTTTAAGATTTTTGGTTGTTTTTGTGTCTCTTTCAAGACACATGATTTATTTCAAATTTTGAATAACAAGTAGAATACAGAAATATGTGACATTTCAAATTAACCGATGGACAGAGCAACTTTCTGTGTTTGTGTTTCACAAAAAAAAAAGACGAATCACAGATGTTTTTACATCAAACTGATCCACAGAAAGAAAATAACCTATTTGCTGATCCACTGGGTAACTGATGACCTGTGGGTTGTCAATCAGCAGGCTTCCATCACACATGTCTGGGTGAATTATTACGGGTAACTGTAGGGTAATGTTACCCTCCGTTTGTCCGCTGTTCCATGACCAGAAAGGCCTGCTGCTGGACCCGCAGAGTAAATCTGAGTAGAAATACAGTCCTGCTTATACAGAGGTCCCTTTAGCAGAAATAAAGTGCCATGTTGAAACAGAGCGTTATTTATCGCCATGATTATGGCTTTTATGGCCATGAAGCGGCAGGTACTGATTTGAACAGGTCTCTGTGGTGAAGACACAGGCCTGTAGGACAAATGCTTGTGACTAACACTGCTGTCGTTTCACATTTAGATAGACTGACATCCTTCCTGTAGATATATGGTGAATTTGGGTCACAGTTAAAGGTAGGGTTGGTAAAGATTTTAGAAACAATTGTTACAGGTCTGTAAATTTCATGGTAATTAGGTAATAATTATTAGAATTACTGCCAAATTACCCCAATATTTACCTCAAAATGTATCAAAAATGACTCTGTTATAAAGTTTATTTAATAATTATATTCCTAATAGCTCTGGTTTATTACCTCACATTATAATTGTCTGATCACAGCTCATCTATTCCACCTTATCTTTCGTATTCTTACTCCACCTTATGTAACTTTATACTCTCACCCACTCTATTTCATCTCAAATTGATTAAAATTTTTTATATGGTCTTGTGTTAATTGGTCCTCATATCTTATCTATCACTTAACTAATTACCTCATTTTTGATCCCCATCTTGTGTCATCTTGTGTTTTCAGGTGAACATCCACCTACTCAGTGTGTTTTGGAAATGTGAGGCAGATCAATAGTCACCAGCCGGCTCTCTGAGTCGTTAATAACACAAATAAAGGAGCCCCGTCTCCACGGAGACGGAAGAAGACGGACACAGCAGGACGACAGAGAAGTTATGTACGATGTAAGATTGAGTATGATTGTCCTCCTGTTGAGGTGGTGAAATGGATTGTTTGCGTCTCTTCAGATGGCTGTAAAGGCCAATCCTGCATCCACCGAGGACTGCGAATATACAAGCCGTTGTCACAATAAGTACATGAAACAAAGCGGCGTCTGCCGACCATTTAAACACCACTCTCACTCACCACTTAGCTTCATTCCAGATGGCCGTGTCATTGCGAAAATAATATCTGTGTATTGGAATGATCAGATGAGAAGAGCCTTTTGTGTTTGCTCTGTTGACTAATATAATACTTTCTCTTCTCATGCACTGATTCGCTTTAGCTGAACGGACAATCAGAGTGGTTTCTTTCACCGACGAGCTCTGCCGCCAATTCAACATGCTGAATTGGCCGAAAAGCCTCCGGCACGGGTAGACTAGAGCCAATAATGCGGGACACACCGCAAAAACTAGACCGACAGAAGCTCACTGATGGGCGGTTCCAAACTGTCCGACGGCCGACCGTCGGCTTGGTGTGTCGGGGCCCTAAGTTGGCCATACAGGGCCTGCTTCAGGAGACAGGAGTTTGGAATATGGATTATATGGCCCGTCCATTGCAGCTGGTGTCGAGTGATAGTTGTGAAGCTACTTGGTATGTTGGCAGGATGAGAGAAAGTAATGATGTGACACAAAAAAACAAATCTCGAGTACCACTACTTACAACGAGAGGAGGAGAGGTGTAATCATTGGAGAGGGACTCCAGAGAGGCAGGTCTTGTCTACAAATCAATGCCGTAAATACACTCTCTCTCACACACACACACACACACACACAAACACACACACACACACACACGTAAGAGCTTTATTAGCAGTGGTTCAGCATGATTTAAGAAAATGGAAAGAAACACTTTCTCGCAGCAGCATCACTGAATGAAGGCCGGAGTATCGACAGAGTGTTTTATTACAGAATCTCATGGTACATTCTCCTCAGCTGAGAGAGTGTGTGTGCGTGTGTTTGTGTGTGTGCGTGTGTGTGTGTGTGTGTGTGTGTGTGTGTGTGAGCGATAGAGAGAGAGAGAGAGAGATTTACGACAGAGCTTCAGGACTAAAAGGAAGACACTGATTGACATAGGAAGAAACATTGATGCCAGAGTCAAGATCAATGCATCACACGCACACATTTAAACAATTGAATTATGTCCGCATAGAAAATAAACGATACAAGGACACAAATACTAAAGGTGCCCTCTAATACATTCACAAAATCATGGACCAGTGACCAGGACCAGTGTCTCCGATATATATGGCGGCTGCCAATGATAGCATGGAGACAGCACAGTTTTTTGCAAGCCATTTAGCCCCCTTTTTGGGCATCCCAAGCTGTTGAAGCCCTCTAACGACCAACCTGTGAGTCGTCTGCACCTATAACCCGGCTCTGAGATGAGGTATTTAGGAGTGGTTGGTATTTAATGACACCTCACAGCAAGAGGGTCGTAGGTTCAAACCCGGCTTGGGGCCCTTCTGTGTGGAGTTTGTATGTTCTCCACGTGTTAGCGTGGGTTTTCTCCGGCTTCCTCCCAGTCCAAAGAAAGGGTGGAAACCCCTGCATCACCTATTCTGTTTTCATCATCACTCCATATCCTGGTCCACTGCAGGGGAGGATACAGAGCTGGTTCAATCAGCGTCATGCCAGGGCTCGCTCAGTAATTGAACGGGCATTTGGCAGGATAAAGATGCACTGGGAGTCCCTTCTGTTCATTCCAAATAAAAAACACAGCTGGACTGGCATCGCCGACGAAACTAAATGGAATCCGTAAACATTGATTATATTGTTAGCATTCGATAACTACATATCCCATTAATCCTGACCATTGGCACATTGCTAAAGCCTGTTAAAGTTGTTGTGATTTGTTACAGCCAATGCATGTACTGTCAGGGAACTCATCCATTGGTTGTTCGTGGATTAAATAAATAAACAGACTGAAAAACTGTCCAGAGGTTACATTTGTGCACACACGCTCATTTTTGTGGGTGATCGACCATGTGTGGAAGAACGATTGGTATTGAACGTGGCCCAGCCTGCAGACGACTTAGAGCTACTGAAATATGGATCTGACAAAAAGGAACAATATGAAAACTTCATTTGAGTCGCAGTGTGTAATATCAACAGTTTCCCACAAGGACAACGTAAGAATACCGACAGAGTTACAAATCAAAATAGACCGTCGTCAGGCATACAACACAGCTGGACTCACAAAGAGAAAATATGTTCATCTGACAGTCGAACATGAAATATTAAGTTCACCATGGAAAATAGAGAAAATGCTCGGCGGACTGACGATGAAAAGGCTGGAAGGATTCCGCTGGAAAATGCAAGCTGCTGCTTGCTCCGGTTGGATGGCAATAGATGAATATAATGCAACGTAATAGAGAGAGGTCGACAATGGTGAAGACATGAGGAGAGAGCGAGTTTCCAATTTAGTCCAGAGAGTCTGGATGAGATGAGATGAGTTCAGAAGACATTGGCTATTTAGTTTTAAGATTATGTTCAGATTAATTCTTGTATGCATTACTTTGAGTTCAGATGAGATGATGAGATGAAATGAGTTCAAAAGATATTTTGTTTCAAGATTATGTCCATTTCTTCCCCCAGTACCACACTATTAAAGACAAGATGAGATGTAATCATATATATAGAACAAGTAATTTACCATTTTATGTTCTGTCCAAATGTGTTCAGTTACAGATTATTGCCTACTAAAACAATATGAGTGCAAATAAGTGGAGTTGAGCTGATCTGAATTATAGTATTATGACTTGTAGATAGCATCAACATCCGTGTCAAAATTACGAAAGCTCTGATTAATCCAACTTGGAGCTTAATAACATGGAAGTTCCTGAAAGGAAAACAAATATGGATACCTCCGGTTAGCTACGACATGCAAGACGAGGGTCACATGAGAGACCACCCCGGTTTCATTCCCAGGGCATCAACGTTTTGTCACGCCCCTCGGCGTCTGATACCGTCGCTCAAGGCACACTTTAACATTTGTATGAGACTCACCGAGCTTTCAACTAACTCCATTGTAAACCCATTCGCAACCATATCAAATGCTCAGAGCAACGGCTCCAGAAGTCAGGTGATGTAGTATAGAGAGCGTCAAAGTCCTCGTAGGGAGGAGGTCAGGGTGGATGGATGGGTCAAATAAACACAGGACATTCACCCACGAGACTGCTGTTCCATGTTAAACCATTGACTTATTTTAAGTTACTTCAAGTACGTTATGTAAAGTACTAACCTTTCATCACATAGGCTACGTAAGAAACAAACAAACAAACAAACTTATTTTAACCCAAACCATGATCTTTTACTAAACCTAACCGAGCAGTTTTTTGTTGCCTAAACCTAAGTGACGCACAGGGGTCTAAAAGCTCTGACACACCAAGCCGACGGTCGGCCGTCGTACAGTTTGGGGCTGTCGGTGAGCATCTGTCCGCCTAGTTTTTGTGGTGTGTTCCGTCGGCTCTAGTCTGCCCGTGTCGGAGGTTTTTCGGCCAATTCAGCATGTTGAATCGGCGGCGTGGAACTTACTTTGGAAGTTTTTGTGGTGTGTTCGAGTGCAACTTGTCAGCCAAGACAAAGGGGATGTGAGGTGATGCAACACTCGTCCTTCATCGCGACTAGTTCTTTGGTGTGTCTGGGCCTTAAGGCAGTGCTTCCCAAACTGGTGATGCTCTGAGAAGCACCTCCAGATGTGGTCCTGATGATCTGATCACATTATGATTGCAATATGATCTCTGTGCATTTACACCTGCATTAACATGGGTTTTCCTGGTCCAGATACGATATGACCAGATATAGATGGCATGTTATTACCATGTTGAGATAGGGTCAAAGTTATTATTTAAACTGACCAGGTATTTTCAGTTTATTATATTTCATATTTTGCTTTTAAAGACTCCAGAGAGTGTGATTTCCTGTGTTGTTGGTGGGATGCTCCTTTGTGGATTAATGTATCTTTTAACAAGGCTATGAACATCACAGGACAGATCATATGTGATTGGTAGGAAGTGAATCTGTGCCATAAAATGGATTTCAGCTGTCAGTGAGGCTGAGTTATTCAGGATATTTCTCCTCAGAGGGACTCATTGAAATTCAATGGGTACATTAGTTATCTGACTGTGAGCCCGGTGGCGACGCAGTGTGACGCTGCTGCTGTTTTCCATTTATTTTTATCTGACTGGAAACAAGTTTTGTTTTCATAAAATTCATTTCTTTATCGACAGTTTACAGCAGCGAACACAGCAACGCCAGCACTCAGATACACACGCGTGGCACAAAGACAATGACTGTTTAACAGTGGACTCACACAAACTGAAAGAACAAACAACGGCAGCTTTTTACATTAAAACACCAGCGTTTCAGCCATGACTGGCCTTTTTGTCAGGCCAGTGTCTCTGTCAGGGAGGTGACCTATGAAGTCCTCGGCCTTATCAAACACAAACAAATCCACACTGACACCGTATTGGAGCTCTTATCACTTTGTGGCAATCTGTCACATTAATGAGGACATTCATGTTTCCTGCGAAATGCACACACCCACTCTCACCCTCGTTCAAGGATAATTCAGTTAGTCATAACTTCGTTCTCATTTCTATAGTTTTGACCTTCATTTCTATCAGCAATAATAACATTGAATTCACTGGCTGAGATCTGGTAACAGCGTGAGCTCACTAAAAAGAGGTCCAATGGGTCAACAAATATGAGCAGTCAGGTTGGAAATAAACTCACAGATTATCAAAAGCCGGTGCTTTTGTAGATGCTACATTGACAGGCCACTTCACTGCTTGGAGCAATGTTAATGTTGCTTGCTAGCGGTCTGTATTTAGTACTGGTTTGGTAGAATTTGAACTACAACAACAACTCTGTTGTGTCATCGACTGACCCTCTTTGTGTTCTCCTTGTGCTGCCCTTTTGGAGGCAGGATAACACTGTAACACTAGTAAAGTTACGTACTGTAGACGAGTGGACCATGACAGGAGGCCGGCAGGTGAGTGGAAACTGATAAAGTGACTTCTGTGCCCCCCTGGGTAATGTAGTTTAGTTTAGTTTAGTTTAGATTGGAAGACGACAGAAAAGCACAGCGGCAGCTCGTGAGCAGTGAACAGCGCCCTTGCTGCACCCGATTCGACTGTTATTATGCCATTAAATAGGCGTTATCAGTCGCTATAAGCACCATAGATGTGGGTCATTAGGGGCCTACTACGCCTACTAAAGTCAGTCTGAACGAGGCTGAACCCTGAGTGCCGGGGTGCTAAAGAAATGCTCATATGTGCACTAGAATAAAATGCTGAAGTGTCCGGACTGCGTACCGGTGAGTACTGGCCCACACCTTGACCATTGCTCATTGCACAGGAGCGTGGGTGAGCTACAGAGTCCCAGAAGTCCTAAAATATGCCATTTCATTTTATCTTGTTCGCACAAGATGTGGGACTCCACAGTGAACTGAACAGAGAGCTGAACAGTGTTTGTTGGTAAGTTTTTTTTCCCGGTGTATTGACTATATTCAACACTTGCAAGTGTTTGTTAGATAAATTGCAGGTGTCTGGAGATTTATGGTCTAATTCAATGTGTTCATTTAAGAGGGTTGACAATGTTATTACGGTAACTGGAACAAAATGATCCACTCCAACTCTCTTCATACTTAATATATATTTCTTATGCAGGTTTGAGGGGGTATTTGATGTCGCACAGATTGTAAAGGCATCTGTCTGGCTACATATAATCCTTAAACCTTCATCCGTTGATTTTTTTGCCCACTTGGGAGCAGTGCAACAAGCTTTAAACACAACATGACATGTGAATTACTTTTTAAAGCTGTGGCTTGCATTTACTCAGCAGACACAGAGCAACATTAGAATGAATTTGGAGTTGTGTTTGTTAATGAATGTAAGTCCACTATTCACTCTTTTTTAGCTCTGTTTTGGTCTCCACCAACTCCAAGGGACCGGTGTTCATGTCCCGTTTGAAACTTAAAGTAACGTTGACTTGTTTTGTCACGTCAGTCTTTAGTCACATGACTCGTCGGTATCGTCAGTCCCGTGAGTTGCTTGTCAGTGAAGTTAATGTCAATCACAACCGTTTCCTGTGGTGTTGTTGCCCAAACCTAACTTCCTGTGAAGTTTATTTTGAAAGGACACTATGCATGTAACGAGCGTATATTGACACGCCGTCCTTGGTCTGTCCGTGGTCTCCGGTGCCGAGGGACACTGACTAAGCGGCGGTATTTGACGAGTTGGGAGTAAGAATGTGTTGCCAGATGCAGGAAAGGTGGACCAATGACAATGAAAACTACTATATAGAGAAGTCATTTTATCACACTAAATGGCTCTTGCTAAAAAAGTGCCATAAATAGTATGAAAATGAGGTTTGATATCTTGAAAGCCTTAAGGATCATAACTTTCAATTTGACTTTGTTACTTAAGGAATCTGCTGCGAAGTGAAACAACTGTTGGTTATATCTGGTCTCTTTGATTCAGTTTCTTTCACATCTCCCTCCTCCACTCCATCACTGTCGTTCTCTCTCTCTCTCTGTCTGTCATCCTCCTCTATGCTCTCTCTGCCTCATGACCACATGCAGCCCCCAGGCTCTCCATTAAATCTTCATATTAGCTTGACGTCTCGCTGCCGTCGCTGTAATGACGGCAGGAACGCGGCGTATCTCTTCATTTGCTTTCAGGTCGATTTTCCACACTTTACATCCCTCATTTTCCCCTCCATATGTCCCTTGCAGGATTTATTACCGCCTATCTGCAGCTCTACTGTATCTGTGACGCAGTCGGGGGCTCATTTGAACTGTGAAAGCTGCTGCTGTGAGAGCTAATCTGCCCACATGTAAAGGCTTAATCCACATTGATCTGCAGATGAACCCAGATCAGAGGAGATTAGATCAGGCTTGTTCACCAAACGCACCCCTCCGCCCTGCTTCTTGCTTCACATCCAGCTCTGAAACTGAAGATGAAGGCTTACACGAGTCTTGTCTCGCTGCTTGAGTTTGGTCTCCGGCAACACAAGGAGCTGCTGGAGAAAAATAATAAACTGTGTTTCATCTCATGTCAGAAAACACCGGAAACAAACCATGTGATGAGCTCAGAGAAAAAATAATTTGCAGCAGAATTGATAAAAGTATCAGACAGAAAACACTTTTCAAATGGTTGTGGTTTTCTGTTTCAGCTGTTGGATCCAAACTGGTCTGATCAATAATAAATCCTTTCCTCTTAGTGAATCAAACATCTTCACTTTACATAATAAACACAAACATCAGATGTTCTCTGTGTGAACAACCGGGCACGCCGAGTACTGCTCTCTGAGTACCACATCAGCAGCAGGGAACACTTCATGCAGGTGAATGACTGCCTAATTATGCAGAAAAAGCTTGCGCATAGTTCCCCCAGAGCCGCAGAGATGGTTTGCAAAGCTTGTGGAGAGCCGCAGAGATGCGCCGTAAACCTCCTGAAAAATGTGACTTCGCGCCAAGCTCCGCAGACACCACAGAAGTTTGATTACAGGACAAGGAGTCTACCTCACATCTGT
The DNA here is from genome assembly GCF_043250625.1 of Sebastes fasciatus. NCBI lineage: Eukaryota > Metazoa > Chordata > Actinopteri > Perciformes > Sebastidae > Sebastes > Sebastes fasciatus. Next base: position 7,363,945 of record NC_133813.1, read on the forward strand.
AAAAACAACAAGAAACATGGACCAGTTCGAAGACAGAGATACGTGGATATACTTTGGATTTTACGGGTTAAATACATTGTATATTCACCCAGACAAATCATTAATTTGAAAGCACAAATAAAGTAAACTGTGTGCACAAATTTAGTTTTTGTCTTCTGGCACCCTTTAGCGACAGGTATGAAACGCACCGGGCTTTCCATTAACTGTAATGTAAATCCATTCACTGCAACAGTAAATGCTCTGAGAAAGGGCGCAAGTTTCATCCAGAAGACCGCTGTTCGGGTCCCGTGTTCACAACATTCAGTGTCATTTTCACTGTACAAACATAGTAGTTTTAAGCCCAACTATGTAGTTCTTTCCTAAACCTAACTAGTGGTTTTGTTGCATAATCCTTAAGTGATGCTAAAGGGTGTGACAAAGCGGGAATATGTGACGAGTTGAGGGATGAGAACGTGTTGGCCATTTATTGCGACCAGGTTGAACACTTTGACATCACGCCTTGGGTCAAGGCAACTGACTCTTTCCAGTTAAATTGATATCTTCAATGTCCATCACAGATAAATAACTATAAATAAACATTTTCATCCTATAAGAAAAAAGGAAAGATAATGGGAGTGACATTTAGAAATTAGCTTTTTCATTTTACACATGTAGTTCTTTCCTAAACCCAACTATAGTGGTTTTGTTGCCTAAACCTAAAGTGACGCCAGCCAAGGGGCGGTATGTAACGAATTGGGATGAGAACGTGTTGCCATGACACCTGCCAAGGTCCTAATGTCAATCTATGGTACTGCAGCGGGATCCTTCAGCCATGATGGCTCTCACACTGATGAGCTGATGCTATAGTGGCCAGCACACTCCTGTAAAAGAGGTTGTTAATCTCTGTGTGTATGTGTTTTTTTGTTTCTCTGTGATCTACTTATGTTCTGTAATTGCTACTTGTGGAAGTGCACACATGCTGTTTTTTTTCTATTCAGGTGTGTGTGTATGTGTGTGTGTGTGTGTGTGTGTGTGTGTGAGTAGCAGTGCAAAGGGCAGAGCAGTGAGATGGAGGAGAGGATCTTCCATTATAGATCTGACCTGAGGGGTCATAGACACTCTCTCTCTCTCACACACACACACACACACACACTGAGCTGAAGGGAAGTTGACAATTAGTTTCCTCTCCATCATTCCACCTGCTGACGACGACTGTCTCACTCTGATTTATCTCCTCTTACTGTCTGTGTGTCTCTCTGTCTGTCTGTCTGCCTGTGTTTTCTCTCTGGAAACAGTCATTTGCTCCTCCGTGATGCTGTCGTGTTGCAAGTGTTTGAGTCTCCTGATTATCTCGACTGGCAGTTGACCTCTCGAGCTGATGTCGATCTTGATGCTGAAGTTGACGTTGCCTTTTGTTGGTGTTGTGTGACTGATAATCCTCTCTGAGGAGTCCTGATGTAACACTGAACGAGCCGGAGGAGAGTGGACACCTTAATCTGTTATCGTCTCAGTGTGGACATGGATCCATTTAAAAAGATTAAAAAATATATATATATTGAGCCTATGGTCTTTAGTGCACAGAGTGAATAAAATGAGATAAGAAATAGTAAATTTCTCTATTATGCTTTCAACATCATCAGTTTAAACAATCAAATCGTTTTCAAATCACTTACACCAGTGTACCTTTGGTCTGGTCTATTTCTTGTATGGTTAAAGGTCCCATATTGTAAAAACCGAGATTTTCATGTCTTTTATATTATAAAGCAGGTTTAAGTGCTATATAAATACTGTTAAACTATCAAAAATGCTCAAAATACTGAGAAATACACACAGCCCGTATTCAGAAATTGTGCGTTTGAAACAAACTGTCAGGATTTCTGTCCATTTGTGATGTCACAAATATACAATATATATAGACCATTACACGGTTTTAACCATAAACATTCTAAATGTGTCCCAATTTATTTCCTGTTGCAGTGTATGTAAATAACATCAGCTGACAGGAAGTAAACATGGACCCACACCGTTGTCGAGCAACGCAATTCCGTTGAAATGCACTAAAACGGAGCGTTTCAGACAGGAGGGTAAATACAGGTATATTCAGGCAGACAGTATGAGGAAAATAAAGTTTTTTTTTAACATTACAGCATGTCAACATGTTCTAGTAGAAACACAAAATACAAGTATGAACCTGAAAATGAGCACGATATGGGACCTTTAAACCTTATTGCTACAATCTGATTGGTGGATCGTGTTGCAGCTTCTGTAGTAAAGTCCAACTTAATGGAGTCCAAATCAAGTCCAAGACCAGGTCCAGTCCAGTGTGAGCCAAGAACAAGTCCTAAGGAAGTCAAGTCAAGACCAAGTCCAAGGCAAATGGAGTCCTGTTCAAGACCACATTAGAGGTTCGTTGCTTTATTCTGCAGTTAGATTTACGTATTCACAACAGCAGACATTTTTAAGAGAGCTCCTACAGAGAATGTGACATTATAGGTAGCCTTAATGTTGCTAGGCTAGCAGTCAGTTTGTCAGAGTTGTCAGTCCTAAATGTGTTTAGATAGCCCACTTTAACCAACAGGAGTTTCTGACAGCTTGTGTTACGTGTTTTTAGAGGCTATAATCAAAGTCATCTTCTGACGTCTTTACTGCAGAAACGGACCAGGTACTGAATCATCTGTGAAGCAGCCAAGAATTACTGCTGTCACTGATGATAAGAACCTCAAAAAGAAAAGAAAAAAAAAAGACAAGAAAAATGCTAACTGCCTGAGAAAATCATTCTGACCACTTCCAAAAGTGCGTGTGAGTATGTGACTGATACACAAGCTACACAAAGGTGGGATTTATGTTCTGCTGAAATATTTAGGTTTCACTTTTATGAGAGAAAAGGATGTGGACTATCTTCTCTTTGAAATAACAGAATGTTCAAGGAACCTTCCCATCAGGACCAACTTTGAAATAGTTTGTGTTTGACCCTTTCCTGTTTCAACATGCACAATGCCAAGTCCATGAAGAAATGGTATTCCCAGTTTAGTGGGGAAGAACTTGACTGGACTGCACAAGCCCTGACCTCAACCCATCCAGCACCTTTGGGATGAAGTGGAACAGAGAGCCAGCCTTATCATCCAACATCAAACTATAAAGCAAGGGATCTCTGTCTGTCTGTATGTGAGTATGTCCTTTCCATATCGCAAGAACTGTTCTACCATCTGATTTACTTCACACTGGGTGTTTTGCTGGGGACCCAAAGAAGTGCAGCGTCGAAGTTGGTGCAATTTGGACATGTGACACATTCAATATTAATAAAACTTTGAGTAAACAAGCGATAGCGCTCTGTGCAGCAGCGGAGGCAGGGCTTCAGGGCTCTGCTGACTGAGATCAGGATCAAATTAACTTTATTGTCCCACACAGTGGGAAATTTGTCTCGGGAGTTTCACCCATGCTGCGTGAGTCAAGCATGTCGTCCACAGCGGGCCTTTACAGACCGCGGCTCATTTACTGCCGTTCACTTTTGCCGCTGCATGCTGGATGTACTAACAACCGTGCTCTTCTTCACTTCCCTGGAGTCAACCAGCAATGAACGGTTCTTTACAACGATGCAAGCAACACTTCCTGGGGCCAAGCAGTCGGCCCGTTCCGAGTGGACATGTGCTGTAGACGGCCACGCCCCGAACGGGCAACGTCAGTTTCTAACATGGTGAAAATGCCTTCCCAGAAGAATCAAGGCAGACACAGCAGCAACTTAATGCCATTTGTTCTCAAATGCCACATTCAAATATCTGAGCGCTACTGTCTAAATACTTTTGGCCGTGCAGTGTATATCGGAATTTTTATTTAATTAGTAAATAATTATTTGTTAGTTAACTGTGTATCAATGGTCAGAAATACCAGTTCCCTCTTTCTGCCTTCGTGCCTGTGTCTCATTTATTTCCTCCCTCCACTTCTTCTTCTTCTTCTTCTGTGTGTTTGTGTGTGTGTGTCTGAGGCTGTTTCCCAGTCTCTCCACGTGCGTCTCGTCCGCAGCAGCCGGCTGTTCGATGAGAACATTCAGCTAAATGTCTGATCGATAGGCGCTGGCAGCGCTCACTGCCGCTGCCGCCAGAATACTGAGGAGGAGGAGGAGAAAGAGGGAGGAGAGAGGAGGGCAGGGCCTTTGAGCTTGTGAACAGACACAGTGTGTGAGAGAGGCTTTATATTTGATTCTGTTTAGGTGTGTTCTGTAGGTGGTGACTTGTCCCTCAGTCTGTGTCACGGAACCCTTTAACTTCCCATGTTTATTGTCTTTATATGATGTGAATATGTTTTATTTTGTGTTCCAGACAGCAGAGCGATAACAGACACAGCAGTTATATTCACAGTCGTTGTTTCTTAGTTCGTATTTTATTCATATTCAGCTCTCCGTGTGGCGTGCGCATCTCCTCAGATCAACTCACACGTTGGTATAAAGCAAGAAATCATCGTCTCGTCCGGACAAGCTGTTCTGCTCTTTGACAGCGAGGAACAACCTGCAAAGTTTACTTTGTATTTCTTCTCTCTGTGGAGTCAGAAGTTTCTGTGTCTTCCTGTTCTTTTTCTCAGCAGATGAAAAAATAAAATCATTTTCATTGTCTCAACCAACAGAGGAGAAGAACTGGCAACCTGCTGTTGCAATACCTCAAGCATATTTTCACTGTCAAAATATTGTATATGGATGTTTCCTCAGAGAAAGTAGAGTCAGTCTCTGGACCATACTTGAGAAAAAAGTTGAATATTGTCTATTGTCTGTTTCCCACAACCAAACTTGCACACTTGACCCTGAATAATTTGTAGGTAAAATGTAATCTACAGTAGTATGAATTCATAATAATAAGTCAGTAATTTAATAGAAATACCAAGTCAAAATCACATTCAATGAATATTGATGAAATATATTATGTTTTTTTAATCAAAGAACATCTCAGCAAGTACATTCAGGACGTTTGTATCCATGGTTACCACTCAAATGGACATGTGACAGCAGAGCATGGGGCTGTTTTTAATTGACGGTCTCTTACAGTAGTTAATAATTAATATATCCTTTAAATGGAGAGATATTTGTAAAAAATACATGTTATATTGTGTAGTTCACATTCCTCCAATTATTCAAATGTCACAGTAGAAAAGAGCACATGCAGTAACAACACCATAGCAACGATACAGGATAAATATTGATTAAAGCTGCACTAATCAATATGTTCTGCTGTATATTAACAGTGAATCAGATGAATGTGTGTAATGTGAAAGGTGTCTGGTAGTTCTAAATACACATAATTCTCACCAACTATGAAACTCTTATGCATTATGAACCCATTTGAACTGGGAAGTCGGAAGTTTTCAGTCGGAAATTTCAACCGGAACGCCCCCTGAAGTCGGATTTCCAACTGGGAAAGTCGGACGAACCTCACCAACCCTGACTTTAAAATCCAAGATAGCCACTCTGTGCATCAACAGTACAAAAACTGTAGTGATATACTGTTTATTAGCACTTATTGTCTCATTTGTGTCTCATTAAATCATTCATACACACAGTACTATCCAACTTCTATTTGTGGAAATATTGCTACAACACATTCTCACTCCCAACTCGTCAAATACCGCCGCTTGGTCAGTGCCCCTCGGCATCGGAGACCGACGCATGGAGTACTCTTGTGTTACTTTTGGACAGACCAGGGACGGCGTGTCAAAATAGGCTTGTTACATTCATAGTTTCCTTTCAAAATAAACTTCCGTTTTCAGGTTTAGACAACACAACCACTTAGTTAGGGCTAGGAAACGGTCGTGGTTGAACGTCACTGACAAACGACTCACATGACTGATGATACCGATGAGTCACGTGATTAAAAGACTGACGTGACAAAATAAGTCAATGTTATTTTTAGTTTCACACGAGACACGAACACCGGTCTCCTGGTTGAAAGTCTTGTGTTGGTTTGGGTGGGTTTACACTTGAGTTAGTTGAAAGCCCGGTTTGTCACATACTGTTGCTAAAGGGTGGCTTCGTCCGTCGGTTTCCGATGCCGAGGGGGTACTTACAAAACGGCGGTATTTGACGAGTTTGGAGTGAGAACGGGTTGGTTGTTACAGTGTTTGTATGCAAAAAACACTGACGTAATGCGTTGTTTTCATCTGGTATTGCTGACAATGGCTAACAACAGCTAACCTGGCTGGAGCAAAACCTATTAAGGTTTCCGAGTTGTTGTATTGGAATGCAGTCAACTTGGGTGTGACGTCATTCCCAGCTCCGACTTTCGATTTCCAAGGTAAATGGAACGCAGCATTAGCTCCTAGTCTTGGTTTTGCTGCACGTTTAGTCTCAGCCGTCAGTCAGTGGTGACAGCAGTGGCTGGAAGATGTTTTAAAACATTAAACCTCCTACATCTGTAATGTTGCGATAAAGTTTCCTGTCGCTGATGGCCAGTGAGCGAGGAGGAAATCCATCTTTGGTTTTACATGGGTTGTATTGACTTCAAATGATTCACCACTCTCTGTTGAAGTAAATTCTGGGATGTTTTTCATTACTCTAAATCCCCTCCATCTGATGAGTTCATAATTTATTTTCAACATTCTTCGAGAGCTTTTCCTCTCTTCATTCCTGTACCTCTCACATTCCTGCTGACTGTACCTCTCCATCCCCTCCCTACCTCCACCCCTGGCTGAGCAGCATTGATTCAAGCCTCCGTCCTCTCCTCTCTCTGTTTGCTCTTTGTTTTGCAGATACGATCCGACTTCCAGCCGACAGACACAAACAGCAGCTTGTTCAGTCCATTTAGCTGCTGTTTGGACTGCGGCTACATTACAGCCTTATCAGGGGAGTCGCTGGCACACCACCGCTGCTAATAAACTGATAACACCTCTGGGTATTGATTCTGGCCTCAAACAGGCCAACTTTATCCCACAGTCTGGCCAACACCGATAATTGGTACCAGGAAACTGGTTTCAACTTTCAGAGGGGTTTTACATGTTTGAACACATAAACCCTGTACACGTCACATTCCTGCTAATCATTACCCAAATCATCCATCACTTCTTAGATTGATTTCCTTCCTTCCAGGCAGCCGTTGGTTTCACTTGTCAGTCAATGTTTAGACAACTTAAAGCTTCAGTAGGCAGAATATTTTTGGCATCATTGGGCAAAAATTCCATAATAACCTTTCAGTTCTGATCGCTAGTGTTGCTAGACATTCATAGGAGAACGCACGGAAAATGAGAAATAACTTTTTGTAAGATGTCATTCGAACCGTTGTATGAGGATACATTGCGATGATGACACAATGACACACGTCATCTTTGTGTTTGAGTTCTTTACTATATAGTGCCGCCACCCCATTTAAAGGGCAGATGAGGTTGTTTGGCGTTGAAGAACCAGGTTTATGAGCAGGAGTAGTGCAAAAAAAGTGCCATTTATTAAAAAGAAGTTAACTGAAACAAAGGGCAGAAATGAAATTCAACAAAAACCACATTCAAACCAAATCAAAAGAACAACAAACAAACAAAAGTTGCAGCAAGCTGTTAACTCTTCTCCCCCTTTCTCCAGTGAATGGGATTTTATCTTCTCAGCCTCACCTAACTGGAACGTACCACCTGACCAGGTAAGTGTAGGGGGAGCTAAACCGAGCAAGCATCCAAATTCACACAGAATAATGAACAGATCATTAATACAAGGTCTCTAAGTTACTGCTGACATCTCAATCTATCTAGGGCCACTCACACATACCAGTGAACCCACCAAACATTAGATCATGTAATTTACTGCAGAACTATCTCACCTATATCATCCTACATGTTAACAGAGCCCAGCCCCTCCCTGCTAAGAGGACATCATGAGGCAAACCTGTTGGCACTTTCCTTGATTGAGCTGCCGAGCAGCTGATCTACCACCATCACAGGCAGGACAACAACAAGCTGGTGTCACTCTACTTGACATTAAATAAACTGAACTTCTGCTAAGTCAGAAGTTTACAAAAGTTATAGACACGACATAACGTGTACATTTTGTTTTTCCCTTTGGTGAACGCAATGGGTTGTTGCATGTTTGCCTTCTAGGTTTTATTTTCAAAATACGACAGCTTGTCAATGCAAATGAGTTTGAATTCTAAAATTCTGATAATGTGTGAAGTAATTAAGAGATGTCCAAAACATTAAACTGACTAAAATAATTAGTGCACCGTCAGAAATGTAAGTTAACTCATCTGAATTTAATAAACTGCTCAATTACATCGTGATTTATGAAAGTTAGAGAAGCTCAGAGAATGAAACATTTTTTTGTTTTTACTTTTCTCCTGCCTCTGTATAGATTATATAAAAAGTTAATTAAAATAATTTTTTTTGGTGTGCCAACACTGATTTTGTGCAGCTTTGTGCTGCTGCACGACGACGAAGCTGATCCAATTAATTACCCCCTATTAAAGAACTCATTACATTTGCAGCTCTTTAAGATAAGTTTGTGTAAAAATGAAGAGCGTTAGCAGCATTGACTATTTTAACAATGTGGATAGACGGATAATTACATGCAGACGGTGAACTACACATCCTGGATGGTGATGAGTCCTGCACGGGTCCAGTTTTACAAACCTTCAAACATGCATCCACAAACTGGAACCTACCTGTTAGTTGTATGTGTTACTATGTCCTAAACCTTAATATAAGTCCAACAACCTGACCCGTACCAAGCTCAGAGCTGGCTGCTTGTAGGCTGCAGGCCAAAGCTTGGAGGATTGTGTAGGGGGGCATAACAACCCCGGGAAATTAAGAAATGATTAAAATAACTAAAAACTCTCAGACCTCCCCAAAATCCTGTGTAACTTACGCACAGTGTTGATACATTCATTTATTCTTTGAAGGTTAGTTAGATGGGATGATCAATACCACTCTCATAGCTGTAGGTTAAATATGAAGCTATACAGTCAGCAGGGAATGAGCTAAGCTTAGCATAAAAGTAAGTGGAAACAGCCAGCTATCCAAATTTAAAAATCTGCCAACCAGCACATCAAATGTCATGTTTGTTTAATCCATACATATAAAAGACTAAATAGAATAAAAGACTTGAGTTCACTTGTAAATGTGTTTTGCATGTAGTTGTTTCTCCTGCAGCTTTGTGATCAACGCCTCACACCTCATTAAAAACTTAGATTCAACCTTTTCAAAATCCAAGAGTGTAGAGAATGTTTTATGGAATGAAGAGATGAACTTGACTCTGAAATTACTAAACTGAAATGTGCGTGTGCGTGCGAGTGCGTCTGTTTGTGTGGCATGAGGCAATTAAACGTGAACATCTCTGAACTAATGACTGTTTTTCTCTAAAGAGAGGCAAACTAAACCCTTGATTTGCTGGTTAACGAGGTTTCGTCTCATTTTATTTTTGTGATTTGGAGTCGTAATAATAATGGAGATGGTTATCATTGGGTAATGTGCTGTGATTGGCTGAGTGAATTAAAATGGTAAATGTTTGTGTTTATTTGTTGTTTTTTGGGGGTTGAAATGTCCTCACAGAACTGTGAACATCCAGGCTGTGACCTTTCGTTTATTCTGACATCATTAGTCAAACACTATTATTATATTTTGATTAGAAGAATCTACATCCAATTAATTTGTTGTCTTTAGTTCACTGAGTTTGACTCTTTTTCTCAATTTCAAATTTAAGTGTTAATTCACATACAGTATATGTGAACAGATATGTGTTGTATTCCTGTTTATATTTATCCTTATTTATGTTTTTTTTTATTATTTCCAGTGAATTTTACAATTGAAAATGTATTTTATTTTGTAAATTCTGTTACGATGGAGCCTGGCAGGTGTCATGGAGAAACGAAAAAAAATCAGTACAATAATAGTAGTAGTAATAGTACTAGTAGTACTAGTAGTACTACTAGTAGTAGTAGTAGTAGTAGTAGTAGTAGTCTGTTTTAGACGTGTCAGGGATGGCGTGTCACTTTACGCTCGTTACATACATAGTCTCTTTTCAAAAGAGTTTTTAGATTTACTCATGCAACAAAACTACTTGGTTAGGTTTATGAGAAGATTGTGGTTGAGGTTAAAATAAGTTTTTATGTAAAATACGTACACAGTTAAGTACGTAAGTTATGTAACAAAAGTAAGGTAAAATAAGTCAACACTGACTTGGTTTCACATGGGACACGAACAGCAGTCTCCTGGGTAAAAGCCTGCATTTGTTTGACCCATCCATTCACCCCGACCTCCTCCTTAAGTGGACTTTCTCGCTTTTTATACTACATCAGTTGTTCTGACCGTCTAATAATGACATTGATGGGTTTACATGGGTGTTAGTTGAAAGCCTGGTGCGTCCCATACAGATGCTAAAGGGCGCCTCGCTGACCTATTTGACGAGTTGGGAGTGAGATTGGGTTGGCCACACAGAAGAGAAGAGATCTGTTTTCTAATGGACAAGACAGTTTTCTGAACAAGTGTGTAGACATCTCTAGTGTTAGTCTTTTCATGTCCAGTCCAGCAGCACTGAGCTGCATCACTGACTACAAATCTAAAAACAGTATGTATGTGTGTGTGTGTGTGTTCCTATCTATCAGGCTGCTAACCCTACACTAAAATGTCTGGTCACACACACACACAGTCTTCACAAACCTGGCTTTTAATTTCCCGTCTGACATTAATATCCGTTCATACAGTAGATGAACACACACACACACACACACACACACACATTCTGGGGTTTCATTGTCTTCCACTGCTCGGTTGGTAGATCTGAGCTGCTGATCTCTGTGATGAAAAAACACACAGAGGGGAAGGTAAAGCTGTGAAAGGAAAAAATAGGAAAAAACGATAGAAAGACAGGAAAGATTTCATTCCATCAAATGGAAATATTGTCAATGTCTTGTGTGTCACTGTCCACTACAATTTGGAGTCTTTGTTGTGTAGTCAAATCAGGTTCATTTCTATAGCCCAAAATAAAAAATTTTTTAAGAAACCTCGGGAAGAGCAACAGAGGAGGGATCCCTCTTCCAGGATGGACAGACGTGCAATAGATGTCGTGTGTACAGAGTAACAACATGATGAAAATACAACATAGACATTCTATATGACAAAAATAATACATATAATGTGAACATATGTGAGAAGGTGGATCCAGGAGGATGTCAAGCAGCTTCCCGACGTTGCCAAACAGATAGTGCCAGAGCAACACGACCTCCTCTCCACGACGCCAAACAGATAGAGCCAGAGCAAAACGACTTCCTCTCCACACCAAATAGATAGAGCCAGAGCAACACAACCTCCTCTCCACGCCAAACAGATAGCATCAGAGCAACATGACCTCCTCTCCACGCCAAATAGATAGAGCCAGAGCAACACAACCTCCTCTCCACGCCAAATAGATAGAGCCGGAGCAACACCACCTCCTCTCCACGACAAATAGATAGAGCCAGAGCAACACAACCTCCTCACCCCACCACATAGATAGAGCAAGAGCAACATGACCTCCTCTCCATGCCAAATAGATAGCACCAGAGCAACACAACCTCCTCTGCATGCCAAATAGATAGAGCCAGAGCAACACAACCTCCTCTCCACGCCAAATTGATAGAGCCAGAGCAACACAACCTCCTTTCCACACCAAATAGAAAAAGACAGAGCAACACAACCTCATCTCCATGCCAAATTGATAGAACCAGAGTAACACAACCTCCTCTCCACGCCAAATAGATAGAGGCAGAGCAACACCACCTCCTCTCTATGCCAAATAAATAGCGCCAGAGCAACTTGACCTCTTCTCCAAGCCAAATAGATAGAACCAGAGCAACACCACCTCCTCTCCACACCAAATAGATATAGCTAGAGACACACAACCTCCTCTGCACGCCAAATAGATAGAGCCAGAGCAACACAACCTCCTCTCCACACCAAATAGAAAAAGACAGAGCACCACGACCTCATCTCCATGCCAAATTGATAGAACCAGAGTAACACAACCTCCTCTCCATGCCAAATAGATAGAGCCAGAGCAACACCACCTCCTCTCCACACCAAATAGAAAAGAGTCAGAGCCACACGACCTCCTCTCAGCTCACTCACAGGAATACAGGTGTTATTGGCGATTCATCTTCAATCTAGATTCAGATTTGTCTTCCTCCAGACGTCGTCTTACCTGGATGAAGGAAATCCTGAATATTTCAGGGTGAACACGGACAGCTTCTTAGTGAAGATGCAGACCTCCATCGTGGCCACCAGAAGAGGAGGGGGAGTGAGGCAGCAGCCTGATAAATACGTGCTATCAGCTGTATTGTGTTCTAATTGGCTCCTATTGGAGGGTTTTCAATGTGGTATAAAGAAGGCTTTGTTAGACAGGGCCTCTCTCTCATACACACACACACACACACACGCAGATATATGCACACACACAAAGATAGAGCTGCGGTGTTTAGTCTGCTGTGAGTTCACATTCTGATAATCAGTAATTAGGTAATTGTGTGTATGTGTGAGAGCGGTTTGTTATCAGCGGATCAGACTCACACTGAGAGCAGAAACACACTCTGATGATCTGTTGCGTTTCCACTTTAGGTTTGTGTGTCTTGTCTGTCTGAGGATGTGTGTGTGTGTGTTTGTACGCGTATTTGTTTGACAGTGTGTGTAGTCACAAATAAAGGTTGCCAAGCGTTACCGTTCTCAGAAAGTTTCTGAAGTTAAAGTGTGTTTGTTGTCAGTTTAACTCGTGGTTAGGTTCCAGTTGTTGCTGTTGGAGTCTCAACAGCAACAACTGTTAACAGCGTCAACTGTGGCCGTTAAGTCAACGAAAGTCAGCGCCGGGGTCGCACTTTGCTCGCTCTAAATAGACATGAACGAGCATCGCTCAGAACAGTGAGGCGACACACGTCAGCTAAAACCACAATATCACTCTATATTTCAACTGCTTGGCAGTAATGTTAGCTGACCAGACGAAGATCTCTTCATGCGAGCGCGCATATGCATATGCGAGCGCGCATGGGATCCCGACCAGGTAGATTTATACGTGTAAAAAGTTACAATCAGTCCCTTTAATCTTTGCATCTCATAGCATTGATTTACCAGGATTATTTTTATTTTTGCAATTTCTAACATTTCATCATTTTATTTTATTTTATTGGCAGAAATGGGCTTCCATACAATCTTATCTTATTCTTATTTATTATACAATAAATAAATAAAAGAGATTATTCTGATGATTTGATGTTTTCTCTCAGCTGTAATTGAAGTGTTAAAGTTCCCAGTGTGACCAGAGAGGGCAGGAGAGTTCAGCTAATCTCTCCCCACTGCTCTGCCTCCTCTGTCGGGCTCCAGATTTACTACTCGACCCCCTCTCTCCTCCAGCTCCAGCTCCAGATCCAGACTTTACCTCCATCCTCTGTAGATCAATAGCTCTGTAGTCTGTCTGGGTCTCTCTCTCTCTCTCCAGCTGTAAAGACCTATAGAGAAGAGAGAGAGAGGGTTGACTCTCTCCCTGCACACTCTTCCTCCTCCTCTTCCTCCTCCTCCTCCTCCTCCTCTTGCGACCCTCTCCATCTCGTCCTCCCCGGCAGACGGAGCAGACCTCCGGGAAGGCAGCGTGGATATTTTAACCCTCCTTTTTTGCATCATCTGATCTGTGTGAATGGGAATCAGCCGCACCGGCACAGGAGTGATGGAGATGGAGACTCTGCCTTCTTCATAGTTACTGGAACTTATTTCTCATCCTGAAAAGAAGGAAACTAACATTTGGGATTTTTCTTTTCTTTTTTTTCCATCTTTTTGGGGATCCAAGAGGGTTTATTTTTGGGGAGAAGAGAGGTTGTTTTCTCTCTCCTCCTCTCTCCTCATCATCCTCCTCATCATCATCCTGACTCACCATCCTGTGGTGTTTTTTTCTTATTTTAATTTTTTTTTTAATTGACTGTTGGATTCTGTGGAGGATTTAAAAAAATAAAAATAAATCAATCAATCAGTCAAACAACCAGCAGGATTTGCTGGAGCTGCTTGTTCTGGAGCAGCATGGAGATGGAGGGCAGCATGGAGCTGGGTCTGGTTGGATGTATTGGGGATGTTTGGGAGGTGATGGTGCTGAGGAGAAGGAGAGGGAGGACATCAGGAGGATCCTACCTGCTGCTGCTGCTGCTCTGCTGGCTGCTGGCTGCTCACACCACCACAGTGCACGGTGAGTGGAGAAATAGATGCATGATTTGCCTCCAATCCTGCAGTGTGTGTGTGTGTGTGTGTGTGTGTGTGTGTGTGTGTGCATGTGTGCATGTGTGCATTGCGTCCGGTTGCCGCAGACCAAACGAGAATTGACACATTTGTTGCATCTCCATCGTTTACTGCTCTTTAAACCTGGACTCTCTAATAATATAACCTGGGATGAGTCGGGTCTGGCCAGGTTGAGCTCTGGTTTTAGAGGCTCTGCTGTGTGTGTGTGTGTGTGTGTGTGATCAGGCTGCAGGGTTTGACTGGGGTTTAAATGGATTTCACTGGGCTTCAGCAGCTCTGATCATGTGTTATAGGCTGCATGCTTTGAGCAGGTTTTTAGTGATTTCTACTGGATTTTTGCTGCTGTTTTTACCTTCCACACCTCCTATAATGTCAAATCCACTGGGGCCGATCAGGTTTAAGCTGCTGGTCTTACTGGGTTTTCTGTGTTTCATGGGGCTTTACTGGGTTTCACCTGATTCCTGCTAGTCTGATCATGGTTTCAAATGGATACAGCAGTCTGGTCATGCAGGTTTTACTGAATTTTACTGTTTTTTTTGCTGCTGTTTCACTTTCAGTTTCGCCCTGAATTCTGAATTGTCTATTTTTTTTACCCACATTTTGCTTATCTTTCATAAGGCTGTGCCAGATTTTATTTCTGTGAGCATAACCACGTGTTAGACGGCTGCTTTAAGCAGGTTTTAGTGAATCTTTGGGGGTTTTGCTGCTGTTTTTACCTTCCACACCTCCTATAATGTCAAATCCACTGGGGCCGATCAGGTTTAGGTCTTACTGGGTTTTCTGGGTTTCATGGGGCTTTACTGGGCTTCACCTGATTCCTGCTGGTCTGATCATGGTTTAAATGGATTTCACTGGGCTTCAGCAGCTCTGATCATGTGTTATAGGCTGCTGCATTCTTTGAGCAGGTTTTTAGTGATTTTTACTGGATTTTTGCTGCTGTTTTTACCTTCCACACCTCCTATAATGTCCAATCCACTGGGCCGATCAGGTTTAGGCTGCTGGTCTTACTGGGTTTTAGCAGGTTTTGATTTGCCTCGTGTGTGTTTCATTGGGTTTTACTGGGTTTCACCTGATTTCTGCTGGTCTGATCATTGTTTTAAATGGATTTTACTGGATTCAGCAGTCTGGTCATGCAGGTTTTACTGAATTTTACTGTTTTTTTTGCTGCCTTTTTCACTTTCAGTTTCGCCCTGAATTCTGAATTGTCTATTTTTTTAACCACATTTTGCTTATCTTTCATAAGGCTGTGGCAGATTTTATGTCTGTGAGTATTACCACGTGTAAGGCGACTGCTTTAAGCAAGTTTTAGTGAGTCTTTTGGTGTTTTTGCTTCTATGTCCCCCTCAGTTTCTCCCAGACTGGAAGGGTTTACACAGATACAGATCAGGTTTAGGATGCTGGCTCAAACCCACTGACTCTTTCAGGATTTTTTTGCTGCCTTAAATTGCTCCCAGAATGATGAGGTTTGGTTTGTCTGACTCACCAGGTTTGTTCAGCCTTTTAATGTATTCGCCATATTACACCTGCTTTGATCATGTGCTACAGGCTGCTGGTTTGAACACATAGGAGTGCATCTTACTGGGTTTTGCTGCTGTTTTACCTTCAGCTTCTCTTCAAACGACTAGGACTGATGAGGTTTAGGCTGCAGATTTCAGACAGATAAGAGTACTTTATTAATCCCAAAGGGAGGTTACTCTCTAGTCAAACCACATAAGAACAGAAAGCACTAAGAGCTAAATACTACCAAAAGCCAAATCATATAAAATAACCTGAGTATAAAAGCAGGGCCATGATCTTATATTGACTACACTGTACAATGATGTCGAAGATCAGTGGGTAATGTTGCATGCTGTACATGAAGGAGCAGCATTGTCCTAGATTATTAAAGAATTCACTTTTACCAGTTTTTTTTTTTTTAATAGTTGAACTGGTTTTATTGGGATTGTGTTGAGATTTAACATGTTTCTACTGGTTTTGGGAAGCTGCTGCTGCAAATATGCTGCTTTATGCAAATTTATGTATATATCTATTATTGGAAATCAATGAACAACACAAAACAATGACACATATTGTCCAGAAACCCTCACAGGTACTGCATTTAGCATAAAAAATATGCTCAAATCATAACTCAAAGCCAAGCAGGCAACAACAGCTGTCATTGTGTCAGTGTGCTGACTTGACTATGACTTGCCCCAAACTGCATGTGATTATCATAAAGTGGGCATGTCTGTAAAGGGGAGACTCGTGGGTACCCATAAAACCGTTATTCGATCGTTATTTAGCCCTCTACATGACAAGGTAGTATGACATGAATGGTACCAATGGATTCATTAGGTTTTCTAGTTTCATATGATGCCATATTATCTTCACATAGTCTTAAAACTGAGCGTGGTACAACCGTTAATGCATTAAAGAAATTAGTGTCGTTAAAACAAATTTGCATTAACTTTGACAGCCCTAACATACACACACACACACACACATACACACACACACACACTCTTTTCTTAAATAAATAAATGGTTCAGTCCACTTTAAATATCCCAAAGCACTGTTTAAGAATCACTTAATGTTTGTTGTTTTGCTTTATGATTTTGGTTATTAAACAAACAGACCTGGGAGCTGCTGGGCTGACTCTCTCTCTCCCCCTCTCTCTCCCTTTCTCTCTGCGTGAGTCTCCTGCTGTCAATAAATTATGTCCAAACACTTTAATTAAGCTAATTGGTGGTAGGAGAGCACACACACACACACACACACACACACACACACACACACACACACACACACACACACACACACTGCCAGATCAGCTGAGCGGTCCTCACTCAGTGTGTATGTGTATGGTTTATATTTCTTCAGCGGCTCGGCTGTAAAATCGTCTGCTGAATATTTCACTCTGACCCAGCATTCATCTGTGTGGATGCCATAGTGCACTCACTCACTGCTCCTCCCGCCTCATTCAGGCGACTTTCACACACACCGATTCAGAAATCTAAACCGAACAGCAGACAGAATTATTTTCTGACAGAAGCAGGTCCTGCTCACTTTCACAGGTGTGTTCAGGTGCTCTGTCTGCTTAAAGCAGAGAGCCAACAGTCTGCAGGTTATTTCACAGATGAGTTGCTCGACTTTACCTGAGGGAGAGTTAATCAGCGGGTAGAGTCTTCGGTTGGAATGGAAACCTGCAGGCTGTTGGTTCACCGTGGCACACGATCACGTGGACACACCCGGCTAAAGGCCCGGTCACACCTGCATTTCAATGGCGAAATCAATTGATTCCATTTGAGTTTAACTTTGGTGAACTTTCACATGCAAATTCACTCCATTGATTGAGAGCGAGTCGTCGTGACAGCGCTGAACTTTGAGGGTACGGAGAGTTGAAAATGGAAGGAGCTATCGTAGCTTATTAGTGTGTTGCACCATCCACTGTTGTGTGAATAAACAATGTGAACTTATTGTCCTGTTAGCTCGCTAACTGGCTGTTACTATGGAGAAAAGCAGATGGGACTGGGAACAGAATGGGCAGAGTGGTGAGCAGAAACTGCAGGAGCTGACACATTATTTTCATTAACCATTAACCTAATCATTGTCCTCACACTGGAGGACTTCACAATAGGGCTGGGCGATATGGAGAAATTCAAATATCACAATATTTTTGACCAAATACCTCGATATTAATATTGCGACGATATTGTAGCTGGTTGACTGGTTGGTTTTACAAAATATTTGCACAATGATAATTTTAATAAATAATCATCAGTAACGTGGATATAATGACTAAGTGGGTAAAGGCAAATAATAGAATAGTCTGGTAAGTTCAGAAAATTACATCACTTTACTGTAAAACCAGCCATATTACGATATTCAAAATCTAAGACGATATCTAGTCTCATAAACCGATAGCGATATGACATTGATATATTGCCCAGCCCGACCTCAGAGGTCCACTCAGTCTCTTGTCACCAAGAACTGACCCTAGACCCAAGTCAGGCCCAAGCCCCCAGGAAGTGTGCCAGGCTTTGAAGCAAAAAAACGGCAGTATTACAACTTCCGTGTCCGTCACGTGATGCCATTGGGCCCAAAAATACTTTTTCCCATACACTTACATTGGGAAAGAGATGTCTGTACCTCAGCGGATAATTTTTTTTTAAGGTAAATCAACTTCCCAGTTGGAACACTTGAATAGCCCTTATTTAAATCATCAGGTCCTAAAAGTTGTAAAATGCACTAACAGCCGAATCCAGAGTTATTTCCCTTCCTCCGTTCATGTGAATGAGACCCAGATTGAGGGCTGGGAGGCGCGGTTAAAAGAAACGCTACTGCGCCTGTTCCATGGGCCCAATGGATGCAGAAGATCGCCGGATGATCCAGGTACTTTATCACTCGGCAGTCGAGCCATTTTGGCTTCATGCCCCACTGAGCATCTCTCATAGGAATGAACGGAAGCCTGCCTCCAACGCTGTATCCAGTGTCTCTTTATACATCCACGGTCAGACAGCGTCCAAATTATATTCAGTCTAATCAGGTCTGATCTCAGGTGTGTGTTTCAATTAGAGCTATAAGAGGCTCATATTAGCTGATTACAGGCCGATAAGTAATGAGGAATTGCAGCACAGTAATAGATGCATACACCTCAGCCTTGCACTCATTGCAACCCATCAGCATCCCTCCTTCTCTGCTGCTGGTATTATTTCACTTGCATTTATAGGAACAAGGATAATAACCATTATATCCTTGACTGGACATTGGTGGGAGAACCTCGTAATATTGCAGATTGTACTCATGCATAAAACGAACACGGCGAGATCATTTCACAACTGGAAGTGAAAGAGTTTAATTCCCTTCATTATTGAAATGAATGAGCCTCATTCCTTGAGAAGCAAAGATGTCGAGAGGAAAGTAGCTGAGAGATGCCCAGAAGGTCAGCTTATTGTGAAAAATAGTTTAAAACTCTGCAGTTCCTTCTGCTGCCGGGATGTTGCAGTCTCCGCACAAATGAAGATGGATGGAGTGTTTGAGGAAGTGAACCACAGGTGAATGCATCATCTTTGTTTTCCTTCTGGTTTATTATTATTATTAGATTAGGTTATTAGATTATTCCCGGTGAGCTTTAACCTCCATGATTCATCATTAAACTCGACATGAGGCCGGTGAACCTGACGGAGCCGAGTCTCTTCTGCAGCATCGTCTTCACATTTTATTCACAAGCTTATATCATAAGCTGTCACACACTCTAGGAAACCAGCTTTCTATACCCTTCTTTGAGAGAATTCACAGAGTCACATGTAGCCCAGAGCATGATGGGTAAAATGCTGAACCAGGGCTGGTAAAGTCTAAATTAAATATACAATGCCTGAGTGTTGGGGATGATTAATATCCTATCTCCAATAGTATTTGAGATGCGTCACTCTGGACCAAACTGGTGGATGAATTGTTTGTGGAACAAAATAACAAGGCTAATACTCTACAGCCATGCTTACATCAGCATGCTCACAATCACAATACTAACATGATGTTTAGCAAGTTTAATGTTCACCACCTTAGTTTAGTGTGTTAGCATGCCAACATTTGCTAATTAGGAATGAAAAGTACAGCTGAGGCTGACGGGAGTGCTTTTAATTTTTGCAGGTTTTGGTCATTCATTTGGCCAAATTTGATGAAAATCCATACAATAGTAATTAAGAATTTTCACAGAAAATGCCAACCTCATGGTGACGCTAGAAGAAAAGTTGTTAGGATATATCTTTTGGGAACCATGACAGTCTGTACAGAAGTTTGGGCCAATCTATCCTGTAGATGTTGAGACCACATATCTTGAGGTCAGAGGTCAAGGGACCCCTTTGAAAATGGCAAAGCCAATTTTTCCTTGCCAAAATTTAGTTTGGAGCGTTATTTAGTCTATTCATCCTTCCCGACAAGCTAGCATGACATGGTTGGTACTAATGGAATCCTTAGTTTCATATGATACCAATATCTTCCCTCTAGCTTTAAAATTGAGCCCGCTACAACCTGAAAATCAAAAGTTGCATTAATGCGTTAAGGAAATTAAGAGAGTTAAAATGAATTTGCTCTAACGCATTATTATTGCGTTAACTTTGACAGCCCTAATTTTTAGACTTCTCAATGGGTGGTGTCCGTGTCTGCCTCCTCGTCTGGCTCAGAGACGGCCGCTCGGTGGGAGCCCCAACGAGCGCATTTCCTAGCTGAGACTGTGACCCCTCGCCTGGACTCCGCAATTTCCCGGGCCGTGGACTTAATGTTCACTATGTGCGACTGTCACCCGAGGCGAACTGTCCTCTGTGCAAGGGCTCTGAGGAGATATCAGCAACCCACCCAACCTGTCTTGAAACACGGACCTCTTTTACCATGCTTTTTATGGGTGTGACTTTTTGTCATCACCATTCATATCTATACAACCAATAACATCACGGTTAAATTGTTTACTCGAGCGCAACATTGTTTATAGATCTAACCTCTTCATTTTGCTCTCAAAGAGCACCAGATTGATGCATTTAACTTTAAAATATAAAAAATGTTGGGTGAAAATTCCTGTGTTTTTTCATATTGCAATATATATCGCAGAAACAAATTGTAAAAAAGTAATTTGGACCAAAGTGGTGGACCGACTGACCGATGACATTGCCAACCATAGCTTGGCTCAAAAAACAGCTTTAAAGCCATAAAGAAACACAGTGTCATCCTCAGGTTGCTGCTCATGTACTTACGACGCACATTATTGTTAATGTTACACATTATTGTTTCTGTTTTTGATGGTAGGTTTCATGGTTTCACGGGGCCTCGGGCGTACAGAGGTCTCGCTCTACCTTTAAAGAACCAGCAGCTCTAATAAATTCAGCGTTTATGAGTTGTTGTTTTTTTTGTTGTTTACGTTCACAATCCTCTTTCTGTTTATCTGTTGTTTTTATCCCTGAGTGCTTCCATCCTTCCCGCTCATCCTCTGTCTCTGTCGGCCTCTCTGGGTGAATATGTGTGCGTGTGTGTGCAGCCTATTGTAGGGGGTGTGGTCATGCTGTAGGAATCAGCTCTGTGTTAGTATTAAGAATGAGCAGATTTATCTTTGAGGCTTTTGTCGTTATCCAGCGGAGGATTTGTTTTCACTGTCACTACCATTCAGAAAATCTCTGTGTCTGTGTGTGTACATCCGGCTCAATTCTGGTCTACTGCCGACTCTTTGGTCGGAATATCACATGAAAACTTGAGCTACATTTAATATTCTATATATTAATCTAATGAATGGATCATATTGTATACTAAAGCCATTGTTATTTGTATTTTATATATCTTATATATGTCTGTCCCATCTCATTTTGTCTCATGTCATCTCGTCTTGTTGCCTGTTTTCCTGCTTCACATTTCATCGTCTCATTTCATCTCATGCTGCGACACAAACGCAGCTTCCTGGGGTTTAATGCCTTGCTGATGGGCCCCTTGAGCAGTAGCATCTCTTCTCCACTTAAACCACCAACTTTGTGCTCATGCATCAGCCTCGTGCTCGTCCTGCAGAATCCTACAGGCCCTTTAAATGAAATAGATGAAGGCTCCCTGCTGATCGATAGGTCCTGAACAGCCAGAGACCCTGTCCGTCTAATAGTGATAAGTTATTGATCTGCTGATGAAGAGTTTGATGATCACACACAGCTGACTACTGCTGGAAATAATTTTTTATCTTCCTGTTGATATCAGGGTATAGATTATGAGGCTGAAGGCTCATCGAGTTCAGCAGCACATAACCATCTTCCTTCCTATCAGTCAGTCCACCAAACGAATCATTTTCACGTCATATTTCATTAAACAAAGTATCATGAAGATACATATATCTAAAATAATAACCTAAAGGTTTAATTTTGGATAACATGAAACAGTAATACAATGTTTTCTTAAGATGAAGACATAAAAGGACACTCTTTTATCAGATCACAAATTTGTATCAATACAAACTGTATATTTTACATCTCAAAATAATGAACCCTTTTTCTTGTCATGTGAAAATATGTGTCTCTGCTTTGCTTTTAGAAAATGGAGAGAAAAGAGATGTATTCATAAAGAAAAAAACTAAAAACAGATTGTTATTTCTACCTCTGTTTGATTAAACGTCTTCAACCCTCTTCAAGGTTTTCAGCCAACAACAACAAAGAAACTCCAAACGCTGCAAAAGAAAAAGGACAAACAATGGAACGGGAGCGAGAGGAGCTAAATTTAATCAAGAATCACATTAAAGCTAAAAGCTCAAAGCAGTAAAACCTTTTCATTAATAAGCAGAGCTGAATAATAAAGTCAGAGACGATCCATTAGAGATACAGTAGGCTTTTAACACCAAGGAGATGTTAATTTACACCTCCATCCATCCACCCATCCATCTACCTATCTATTAATTGTGTATGGAGAAGAGAATACCTTGTGTGTATATGTATATACTCCATCTTGTTTGTCCTACATATACACCCACAGACTGATGGGGTGATTGAGCAGGGCTGGTTGAATGATGATTAAATTGACCCAGCTCACATCCAGAGAGGCAGGTAGAGACGTCTGGTGGGTCTACAAGATAACACGGAGGTTAATAACATGTATTAGAAGACTAATCTACACTTGTGACACTTAGTGGTGCAGGTTCCCAAACAAATTTGCTATTAATTGAAAACCTCACATGCAGCTTTTAGGCTCCCTCAAGGTCTAAAACTTTAGGATTTGGACTTGTCTTGAGACTTGTTGGTCTTGACTTGGGTCTTCCCTGTCTTGACCTTTATTGGTATTGCCTCGGGACTTGATTTGGAAAGTTTTTGGTCTTGACTTGGGTCTTGATCTGGAAATTGCTGGTCTTGATTTGGGACTTTTGGGTCCTGATTTGGGACTTTTGGGTCTTGACTTGGGACTTGATTTGGAACTTCTTGTTCTTGATTTGGGACTTGATTTGGAACTTTTTGGTCTTGATTTGGGACTTTTGGGTCTTGATTTGGGCCTTTTGGTTCTTGACTTTGGACTTGATTTGGAACTTTTTGGTCTTAATTTGGGACTTGATTTGGAATTTTTTGGTCGCTTTTTGGGACTTGATTTGGGACTTTTGGGTCTTGATTTGGGACTTGATTTGGAGCTTTTTGGTCTTGATTTGGAACTTTTTGGTCTTGATTTGGGACTTGATGTGGAACTTTTTGGTCGCTTTTTGGGACTTGATTTGGAACTTTTTGGTCTTGACCTGAGACTTGATTTGGAGCTTTTGGTCTTGATTTGGGACTTGATTTGGAGCTTTTTAGTCTTGATTTGGGACTTGATTTGGAACTCTGTGGTCTTGATTTGGGACTTGATTTGGAGCTTTTTGGTCTTGATTTGGGACTTGATTTGGAACTTTTTGTTTTTAACTTGGGATTTGATTTGGAATTTTTTGGTCTTGATTTGGGACTTGTTAATCTGACTTGAGACTTGTTGATTTTTATTCTGAACTTGTTGGTCTTGGCTTAGACATATAGCCACTAGAGCTGCTGCTCTGTGTTCCTGTAACAGATGAAGTGTGTGTCGCTGAGGTCTGGAAGGTTGATCGCTGGGCCAAATGAAAAAGACTCAGTGTGTGTAATCACAGCCAGGAGCGGCGGATTAATAGAGTGAACGAGTGAAAACGGCGTGCTAGATGCTGCTCGGCTCAGTTTAATTTGGTTTTTCACTGCTGTGGTGGACAGAAAGTAATTTACAAATCTGAAATAATAATTCAAACAGAAGCAAATGGAGCCTTTCCTGTGTGTTAGTACAGCAGACTTTCATTTATCAGTCAGTGGTCGACCTGAAGCAAAACACAGCTGAGTGAGAATGGAAAAGGACAAATATGACACATACAAAATACTCACATATACCCGTCTTTATCAACAAAACAAATGTCCTCAGTTCTCCTTTAACTAGCACAAAGTATGTTGTTGCCTATAGAGTTATTATTTATATACTGTGTTCACTGTCATATTTCAGATTTGAGTTATTTCTCTGACTCTGAGTTCAGTGTAACTTTAGACCAGTTGTGGGTTTTGAAGGGGAATATACTGTAGATGCTCAAACCTGTCTCAAAATTACATTCCCATGCAACTAAACTACATTCTCAATTACGTTTTGAAGGAAGCGTATTTCCTCCCGAATTCCGTTCGCAGTTTTAAATGTTTTGAACTTGTTTAACTTTGTAAATTGAAACAAAACAAAAAAAAAACTTAACATGATTCTCGATACCAATTCAATACCATGGTAAAAAACAAAATAAATCACATGTACTTCAAACTACACTCTTTCATAACTGTTTTTAACAGGTCATAATTCCCTCTCTATTATATATATTATATTGATGTGAAAACATCTCCTTCAAATAACTGGATTTATTCAAGTTTCTCGCCCAAAAACTACATTTTACAAGATTACATTTGAACAAATCATGATAACGTTATAATTTACCTTCGCCCAATACTCATTTTCACTGAATAGAGCCTGAATGCATCATAATGTAATGTATTGTAATCAATGGCACCTCCCGTTAACGTTAGCTGTTGGCTCCGTGCAGGACCGTGCTGCTTACCGGCTGCCAACAGCTAACGATAACTAGCTCTCGTGCTGCCGATTTCAACACAGATTTGTTGTTCACAATGCAGCATTATCAGGGAAAAAATAGGGTTCGTCCCCTGGACGTGCGTAGTAAGTTTACTACATCCCAAACACATATTCTATTGTCCCTGAGACAACAGGATGCTGTTAGCCACGGTACTGTAGAAAAAAGTGTACCGTCACGTTTTCAGAATATTGACATCAACAAGTTAGTTATCAGTTCTTGTGACATCCTTACAAGCGGCACCTTTCACATAAGTAACTGTAGGATCCATTGTAAAATGATTAATTGATTATTGCCGCTATAAAGATGATTAAGAATGCCAACAAAATACCCAGCTTCGGAAACAGTAACCCTAAATGTAGGTAGGTTCTTCCCTTCAAAATGTACATAATGCTCCCGAGTTCCTATAAAGGTAACAATAACAGTGACTTTCCACATGTTGACTGATCCTGAATCTGATCCTGCATGTTCAAAGATTTAGTCTGAGACGTTTCCAAAAACTGGACTCCAACTCAGACCAAACAAACTCTGACCTGAGTAAAGAAGCCGTGATTCATCCCAGCAGCTTTGGTTCAAAAATAAAAAAAAAACTCCCTTTTTGTAGGCAGTAAAACATTTCTGTTTTTAAACCAGAAACTGAGCGATGATTTTCTAAGCTGAATTTGTAACATTTTTAGCCGGAAAGTCTGTGTTTTAATTAAGTCTCTGGATGCATTACTCACATGGTTGGATGGGGAAAGAAAAAACAAAAAGACAAGTCTGTGAGTAATTTACAGAAAGATAATTTGTCTCGGCTCTGAACATTAGCGTTTCATTTACGTCTTGTGCTCTCTGCTGTCTATATTTAACATCAGCTGCTCTGCTCTGACATTCATACATTATTCATGTTGGGAACCTGCATTACCTGCCTGAGGAGCACTGCATCTCCCTCACCTTTAAATCCTCCTCATTAATACTCCTGCAGGCTTTTACATTAATTGGTTTTTACTTATTTTATTCCTGCCTGCTGTTTTTTATTTTTTTTATTTTCTGCTTTGCTGCTTTTTGTTGTGGGTGTTGTTGTTCTTTTGTCTGCAGAGAAATTTGGAGCTGATTAAAAAGTGGAGAACAAATGAAAAGGTTTTTATGCAGAGGCGTAGAGTTCTCTGGCCTCGGGATAAAAATTGTTTGTGTGCCGAGCCCCATGACACACACACACACACACAGACACACACACACACACACACACACACACACACACATACATACACACACATACTGAACATCTCCAGGACTTTCATGCTGCAGCTTGGAGCCACACACCGAGTGACATTAAGCCAACTTGATCTGTAAATCTACACTACTAGAAACTGCTGTTTTTTTCTCCCACAGAATTAAACTTTTCTGAATGTATCCAGCGGTTAAATCTGATAACGCCAGCATCCAGATGTTGGTTGTGATTTACAGTTTTGTTGTTTTCTGACAAAAATAGGAAGATTATGCTGATTTCTTGCCATTTATATGAATATTTAATATTTCTGTTTGGCTGGAAATCTTCATGAATATGACCTAAAAACAGTAGAGGACGCCCGTGCTTGATGTGGGCCAGTACTCACTGGTACAGAGTGCTGAAACGAGTACTCCATAATTAATTCTTAATTCTTAATAATTAATTAATCAATGTAATTTAAGATTCATATCATTTCAGTTCCCAAATTCCTCTGGAAAACAAACAATTTCGAGATGTCACCTTGAGCTCTGAAATTATTATTTTTTATTACGGCTGTCAATCGATTAAAATATTTAATCACGATTAATTGCGTGATTGTCCATAGTTAATTGTGATTAATCGCATTTTTGCAGACATTTTTTATCTGTTCGAAATGAAATTTGTAAAGTATTTAATACTCTTATCAACATGGGAGTGGGCAGATATACTTGCTCTATGCAAATGTATGTATATATGTATTGTGGAAAAATAATTAACAACACAAAAAAAATGAAAAATATTGTCCAGAAACCCTCACAGGTACTGCATTTAGCATAAAAAAATATGCTCAATCATAACAAGGCAAACTTCAAACTGCATGTGATCATCATAAAGTGGGCATGTCTGTAAAGGGGAGACTCGTGGGTACCCATAGAACCCATTTTCATTCACATATCTTGAGGTCAGAGGTTCAAGGGACCTCTTTGAAAATAGCCATTGCAGTTTTTCCTCGCCACAATTTAGCACACGTTTGGAGCGTTATTTAACCTCCTTCACAAGCTAGTTTGACATTATTGGTACCAATGGATTCCTTAGGTTCTTTAGTTTCATATGATACCAGTATATTCACTCTAGCCTTAAAACTGAGCCCGCTACAACCTAAAAATTGCAAGTTGCGTTAATGCATTACAGAAATGAATGGCGTTAAAACGAATTTGGGTTAACACGTCATAATGGTGTTAACTTTGACAGCCCTATTTTTTATCAAATTGTATATTATTAGTATATATATTGAATGAAAAACCATTCAACAGACTAACTGATAATAAAAAATTATATAAGCTTCAGCTAGGATACTGTCACTTCTGATTTTTGCCCACAGCTTCTTTGGTAAAGATGGTCCACACAAGTAACTGAGTAAACACAAAAGCAAGGGTGAAAATGTCCTTTTTGAAATTAATTCAAAATGCAAAAAAAATAAAAAATAAACCCGTAAGACTCTGACTAGAAGGAACTCCATCACCTGATGAAGGCTCTTCGCTTAATTCAGCTGTCATATACGGCTGCATGGTTCATATTGTTGGTTGTGCAGCGGGGAGCCGAACAGAAGAACTAGAGTCTGAACCTGTATCCAGAGGTGCCGCTGTGACTGGATTTAAAGTAGCAAATATATCATTTTCATTCTCCCCGAGTCCTGTTTTTGCCGTAAACAAACACGGCGATCAACCCGCTGAGGTTAGCCGATGACAAACGGAGTCGGCCATGTTTGGCTGAAATCCAGAGACGTCCGGGGCGGCGTGAGACACGATCACTTCCTGTGCAGCGCCGCAGCTCTCGCCAGATGAGATGAATCGCCTCAACTGCAGCAGTTTCCTCTCATAAATATTCATAGAGTGAGGGATGGCATCATGCGAGGGAGCGAGGACTCCAGAAACCGGTGAACCCTGAACGTTCGCCGAACACCCCCTCCCCTCCACCCCCGCCGCCGCCACTCCCTCCCCTCTCCCCCAGCCAGCAGCAGCACGCCACCCGGCACCGCAGCACAGCCAGCTGGATTTATAGCCACTTATAAAGATTAGCGATGCGTCCTGCATACAGCACACACTCACACTCACACACACACACACACGCTTAAACACAGAAAATGCAGTCTTACACACAGAACTGTTGTCAGATGAAAACCTCCTATCTCCATGATGTAGAGTCTTTGTTCTTACCTTTCTGAACACAGGGAATTCTACCACTAAGTAGGGAGATACAAGTTTTTTACCTGCTTGTATGTCATTGTTAAACATGACAAATGTTGCGTGCTGATTGGACACCTGTAATGTGCATATTTGTATGTGTGTGGTTGTTTTGTGTTGGAGGTGGGGGGCCGTAAGACCAAAGTGTTTCCAGACCAAATATATCCCAGTGTATAAATCCAACTGTGCTTCTTCATTCACACAGTAAACAAGCACCGAGTGACAATATTCGGACGAAGGGTGGACATTTATTGTTACAGACAAAGTTATATGAAGTGCTAATTTGACTTCCTGACTGCCAACGTGAAGAGAGACAGAGTGTGCAAATGAGAACACTGGCAAACCAGCTAGAGAGAGAGAGAGAGAGAGAGAGAGAGAGAGAGAGAGAGAGAGAGAGAGAGAATGAGATGTGAATTAAACAAAACTTTTAGTAACACTTTATAATACAGCCTTTGATTTACAGTAATTACCAATTAGATACGTACCTGTTCCTACTGACACTTAAAAGTCTCAGTTTAAAAAAAAAAAAAAAAAAGGCCAATTGTAACCCCGTTGTTCCCCATAGTCTAGATTCCATTATCTGCACCTACACTTAAGTGTCAATAGGAACTAGTGCTGTAACAGTCCGTGCATTCGTCCAAAACCGTTCGGTTCGGTATGAGACATCCCTGGTTCGGTACGCCCTGTTACCCAAACTTTCAAACTAGAGCGTGAGATCTACCCAGAAAGTTTTGGCAGCACACCAGTTGTTGTCTATCAGCCCGGCAAAGAACGTATATTGATAAGAAGTGAAAGTCGATTGTTCATTCCATTGCGACGTGAGCTGCCAGCAGCAGAACTACGCCTCCCTGCAACATCCGCCTACAAAGTGTCGTACAAAAGTAAAACAATACTATTATTTATTCTGTCATAATTTTTATGTTTCTACCGAAATGGCCTGTGTTGATAAATACAAATATTTAAAAATATGCATAATATACTATTTACTTACCTACTTATTTATTTATTTATTAAACGTCTTTGCCCGGCTGCTTCCCAGAGGAGCATAAAGGGAGCGATGAACATAAACGAAAGTTAGAAACATCCAGCTCACAGATTTTGAGAGCAATCTCAAACCTTTTCATGTCAAGGACCTCCAAAATCGATGTCCAATAGACCACAGTGTTACCAAACTCTTTAGTTTCATTACAAGCTTCAAATCTCTGCAGGTATATTTTCATAGAAATGAACTGAAAGCTGACAGGAAGGAAGGAGATCAATATCAAAACCTGTGGATGATCTTAAAAATGATCGGCAGAAATAGAAAGCTTGGATTTGTAGTTAAACATGATAAAAAACTAGCGGTATTGTCCTTTACTGAAGCTCTGAACCCGGCAGTTTGTCTCCTCTGTCATCCTTCCCCCGAGACATAAAGGTTAGGTGACATCACTGTGTCAGTCAGCTCGACCCTGTCACTCTTCATCATGACCCGGGTAGTGTCAGAGAGGTCGTGACCTTCGGATAAACCGGTTGCTGTGTATAAAAAACGGGAACATCTTCACTGACCTGGAAAACTTTCATGTCTCAATTTGTTTCAACTGAAACAAACTTCAGAGAAATGTCACATCGGTTTAACCAGCGACAGTCACACACACACACACACACACACACACACACACACACACACAGAGAGAGTCGGTCCTGCAGCTACAGCAGTGGGTTTCCTGCGCGTAACTTTCGGTCATGATGTTAATTCTCCGCCTGCAGCAGCGACGTCAAACTGCATCAGCAGCAAGAGGTGACAGCTCGGCTGCAGGATGACACGCCGCTGACATCACAGAATGATTCATTATTATCACTGATGATATTATTACTATGACTGCTGTAGTTTAAAAGTTTGTTTTAGTCGACCACACTTTGTCCCGAACAACCGGAACTAAAAACTGTTGTCTGATGTTGTGAAACTTCGTTTGCGGGAGATCAGCTAGATTTCAACTGCATCTCCTTTTAAGCTTTGGCACCGTCTCGGGCACGGAAACATGGGAGATGGAGGCACATCGATGTGGATATAGTTGTGTATTTAAACGTATTGTCTTGTTGTTGCGCAAGGCAGCCGGCAGCGTCTCTCCTCCTCCTCCTCTTAAGTTTTTGGCTCTGAATCAGACGTTTTAAATGTCTGGATTGGTTTTAATTACAGCTCCTGAACGCCTCCCTCTGCGACCCTCATTCGTATTCAACAAACTACCTTCATCTTTACAAGTCATTTAATTTTCCACCCAGACTTCAAATCACATTTATTAAGTTTTTTTTGCTTTCCCCTCAGGTTAAGATACAGAAAGCTGCCAGCGAAGTGATGAAACACCTCATGTTTTCAATGAAAATCTACTCATCAAACAGTCAAATTACATTAAATGACACAGATTTAAGTCTTATTAAACATGCACGGCAGGAAATCCAAGAAATCAAATCCTCTGAATGTTTCATTATTTACATTATTAGGAGGATTTGAACCTAACTCTGGAAAATTAAACTCTTTCAGTATTTACGTTATCAAGGTACGATGCCTCTTTGACTCATATCTCAGTCGGTAGATTTCCTTCTGACAGACTGGACGGACTAACAAGGTTTAGCGTGCAGACTGTGTCTGAGGCATCATCCTCCCACTCTGACAGCCGATTGGCTGCGGTCCAGGCTCTGTTTTACCCAGCAGCTCCTTTCATGTTTCTGTTTGAGACACATTCGCAGCAGGTGCCAGAGCTGATTTCTGCTTTCAAGTATTAATAATTAATAATCTGCCAATCATCTGTCAACAAGTCAGTGAATGTTGGCTAACAGTCTGTTAATCCGTCAAACCCTTGGGTCCAAAGCGAGATATCTCAAATATAAAATTAAGCATTGGGTTTTATGTCACCGCAGTGTGTCCCAGGTGGCGTGAATCATTTTCTTATCCTAAAACTTCCTTACGTTTTTCCATGAAGTTCGCTGGTACGAGTGTTCCAAGTTGGATTCAGCAAACCCTGCTGTTTTCAGCTCAGTGGATGGAGACGAGCACTCATTCGCAGGTTCGGAAACATCCGAGACCCCCGCGGGATGGTGGGTGATCCCGACTGACTTTACTGTCTCTCAGAGGCTCTAGCAGGTTCAGTTTTATGGCTAATTAGAGAGGAAATGAAAATGAGTTCTATGGGTACCCACGAGTTTCCCCTTTACAGACATGACCACTTTATGATAATCACATGCAGTTTTTTTCATGCAGTGTAAATGTGTTATTTCCGCCTATTCTATAATGATGTATTTGAATATTTCTGCATACTGGGGTCCCTAAACAGTCTTAGAATTGCATAAATTGTGTATCACTGTAAAACTGAGACTCTTGTGGATCCAATGAGCCCAACTGTATTCATGTGTGATGATGTTAGTCCCCATAGTAGCCATTACATATAGTGAGACCACTTTTTGAAACTTGACCTCACTGTATAAAATGACCTGTGGTGACCTCTAGGATAATCACAGCCTCATGAAACTTTACAGCCACAAACTAGAGACCTAGAGCATTCAGAGGATGGATGGCTTTCCTAGCTAGATTGACAATAAGGGGGTTTCTGAGCTGTTTCCACAACAGAAGTGCTCGCCATCCGATGATAGAAGAAGACAAAGAAAGAATAGCTTCAGCTTTTACTTTCTTTGTCCTCATTCCTACAGATACGTTTACGCACGACTCAATGCATGCACATTATCTTTACATTATTGTAAATGAGATGACTCATGATTTATTTAACACTGCAGATCTCACACACACACATGCAGACTGTAGGTTATGTGTGTTTAACTACAGCAGACATTAATGACTCTGTAACATATGCAGTGCATTATAATCAGACACTGAAAATAAATCCTTCTATCTACTAAGTGGAAACATTTGCATCCACGAATGTCTTTTCAGACAGAATGGGGTTGAACACTATACTGAGTCGGAAGATCCCTTTGCCTCATGGACCTGAGCTGGTCTTGTAGACATATGAGCCCCGTTTCCATACACATGCTGGCTTGGCTTGACTCGGTTTGACTCGGTTTGACTATGCCCGGCAGAGATTTATATCTCCATTACAACAGGGCTACCAGCGTTAAGGTGTGTCTTTAACTAATGACGCACTTGTCTTCGATGACGTTTAAAAGCAGTGGGAGGCTGGAGGCGAGTCGGGCGCAACTGGGCCCGACTCTGGAGATGGTCCATCCCAGTGCACATGCGCCACAACCCGGCACAACTCGGCACAACTCGGCACAACTCGGCGCGTTTAAACTGGAAATGGAAACACAAATCAATGCGACATGGTTTAAGTCGGCACGGCCAAAAGTGCCAATGAAAAAGCCCTAATGGAGTCCATTGAGGTCCAAGGGAGGACAGGAAGTATCAGGGATTGGTACAAATGTAACATACCCGCTATCTCGACAAAGCATGTAACAGACCGGCCTGTCCACCAGAGGATAGCGTGTCAGTGTCACGTTTTGCCTCACAGAGACGTGAATATCACATGCCTGTGGTCAAGTCAAGTTAAGTCAATTTCATTTGTATAGCTTAACAATCTGTTCAGGATATGAGACCTTCTGTCCTTTACAGTAAGACCCTCTAAGATAAGGAAAAAACCCTTTTGATAGGGTAAAAAGAAAACATATTAACATATTAATGTGCAGTACCAGCAGGGGGCCATGAAACCACTCACTTAGGATCAGGCAAGAAAAACACTTAGTTGGCTTAAGGGAAAATGTCATGGTTGGGCTTAAAATAAGTATGTTAACTAAGTAAAACACGTACGGCAGCAAAGTAACTCCAGTACAGGAAACACGTGACAAACATCATGTGACAACCGTCACTACAAAACACTGCACCTTCATGCAGGAATATAATATTCACGTCTCTGCGACACAAAACGTGACAATGACACGCTTTCTTCAGGTGGACAGGCGTGTCTATTACTCGCCTTGCAATGAGACTGGGCTGTTAGGTAATATTGGTGGTCAACAAAGGAAATATACCTCATCGTCTCAGTTATTTAGTCACAGTTGAGGAGGGGCCACAGAAACCGGCTTAATTGACCTTTTAACTCTGTGGAGGTGCAAACAAGCTAGTTTAGTGCACAGCAAGCGGTAGAGAGAGTAGAGATGAAATTAGAGAGGGATACAGACCTGCGTGTGTGTGTGTGAGTGTGTGTGTGTGAGTGGTGAAAGGGTTCGCCCTCATCTCCATGACAATCAACACTCATTGCCCCATCTGTCCGACACACACACACTTAGTGTTAGTCACACACAGTCAGGGGTCGTGGCAGATGTAGTGGGATTGAAGAAGAAAAGGAGGTCATTTCTGGCTTTTTGACTCGCGCGCGCACACACACACACACACACACACACACACACACACACACACACACACACACACACACACACACACACACACAGCAGATGGGCTCTTCTTAAAACAAAGACTGCTGCTGCATCCACTAATAAACTGACTGGCAGAGACGGGAGTGAGTTTATTTCCACATATCTGACTGCAGATGTTTGAATAGAAATTAAACGTTAAACATGGCAGCACGACTTTTTTATTCAGTTGAATAATGTGAGTGCAGGAGTAGAGGGGTGTCTCTCTGTCAGTCACAACAAACCTGCTCCCTTGACTTACATTCATATGGTCTTCCATTTATCAGTTTTATTGCAGCAAAAATAATTATAAATCATACTATTAATTAATGTGCCGACTAAAGAAAAGAAAGAAAAGAATGACTCATCCCAGTCCAAAATTTTCAGCTTTCTATCAAAGAAGGCAAAATAATCAGCAAATTCTCACATTTGTAAAAACCTGAACATATTTTTGATGAATTATCAAAAACTAAATGCTGATTAATTTCTTAATTAATTTGTATTCTTATCTGCTACTTGCAGTTTTGTATGTTAAATTCTTCTCTTACTGCTAATTTTCCCCCGTGCTTGTAAGACTGTTTTTATCAGCCCGTTCGCATGAAAGGCGTATAAATGGCACGATAATGTGCAAGGCGTTTAGCATGCAATAATAACGCCTTTCTTGATTTCCGTGTGCCATTTGTACGCCATGTATCCTGTACTGACTGCAATGTAAATGCATCTGCGTATAAATGCTATGGTAACAGTAAGTGAAGTAGTATAAAAAGTGAGAAAGACCACTTATGGTGGGCAGATTGATTGGTCCAACAAAGACCAGACTTTTAACCAGGAGACTCGTGTTCGAGACCGTTAATTCCCGGTGTTTTGTTTTGTAAGTAATGTTAATGACGTTTGTCTCTTGACGTTTGTCTCATGACGTTTGTCTCGTGACATTTGCCTCGTGATGTTTGTCTCTTGACGTTTGTCTCGTGACATTTGTCTCGTGACGTTTGCCTCGTGATGTTTGTCTCTTGGCGTTTGTCTCGTGACGTTTGTCTCGTGACGTTTGTCTCATGACGTTTGCCTCGTGATGTTTGTCTCGTGAAGTTTGTCTCGTGACGTTTGTCTCGTGACGTTTGTCTCATGACGTTTGCCTCGTGACGTTTGCCTCGTGATGTTTGTCTCTTGGCGTTTGTCTCGTGACGTTTGTCTCGTGAAGTTTGTCGTGTTTGACTTAGTTTTCGTACTTATTTTAAGCCCATTTTTCCTTAACCTAAGTAAGTGGTGTTCTTGCCTAAACCTCACTGCGGACGTTTCCGTAGCTTACAAATGACATGCAAAAATCGGCGTACAAATGACATGCAAAAAGGCTAAAATGCGTAGTCATGCCACGTGTTTGTCGTAATATTTGTACGCCTTCTCGTGAGACCGGGTTTGTTTTTATTGTCCTGTATTAGGTCTGGGGGTTATGGCCAAATTTATCACCAAGATAATTTTTTGATGGTCAATATCGATATATCATAATCAAAACAAATAAACTCATATGAAGTTGCCATTTTGCACATGCAGCACACAAGACGAGATTGTCTGTGTCAGACGTGTTCTCACCAATTAAAATACTCTGTTTGGTTGGACATGACGTGGATTACGCCGAGGTCATGTAGCCGATTCGTAATTTGGTCATAAACAACCGAGTTCTCTTGCCGTTCCTTGAATTTTTCCGACGATTTCAGCATCGGCCCTTACCGACAGAGATCTCCGAATCTCGTTATCTCTCCAGTTCTCAAAAAACACATTTTTGGTTGGCGTCTTCATGTAAATGACCCTCTTGATTCACCCTCGTATGTTTGTTTTCTTTTGGTTTCGCGCCAGCCGCATGGAAACATTATCAACACGCCCACACTGCTCGCTGTGAATTCTTCTCAGTGCACCAGGGAGCTGGCGGGGTAAAGTCTGATTAATGTGCGGTCCGAATTATTTGGACTTTTGCGTTCCCACATGCAGCTCCTCTGGGTAAAGTCTAGATAGGTTCAGGGTTAAAGTGCATGTGTAAAAAGAGCTTACGATTCCTTACAGATAGATTCGTAACCTGAAAAATTACCAAGTGAGCAGCAAACTGAGATTGTATTTTCGACAGTATCTATTAGCACCATGTCCTTCTCCGTTAAAAAAGCAACAAAGCAACAGCATGTGTGATCGGGGAGGAGTGTGTGTGTGGGTGGGGTTACGTTTAAGGTTGTCTATTCCAACAAGAAAACATTTCCTCAAAGAGAATATCTTATCAACAGTAAATCCAAGTTTCTACTTCCCATTGGTCAATGATCATATAATTCGTATTGCCAAGTCCGATTTTGTACACACAGGGCAAAAGAGAAGTCTCCTTGAACCAATAAAGGTTAAATGAATTTGAATGTTAGAAGGTGAGCTTCTTTAATCCTGCAGCTTATTTCAATGTCATCACTCAACATTTTAAAGTGGATATGATATCAGCTATCTTCATGAAAAGACTTCCTTGTGATCACAAGAAGACCTTTAAATGTTGATGATGATTATTAGTTTGGCATCTTGTTTCTTTTCGCTTGAGATTACAGGCTAACAGGATCAAATTGAATCCCCTTTTTTGTACGAACACAAAGAGATTAAAACTAAACGTGGTTCACATTCACATCACAGCTCAGCAGATTTAGTAATGAATAGAAAAGTGTTTGATTCTTGTTCTTCTGTCTCTACAGTTTCTTTTCTCTTTTCTGTTATATTTCAACCAGCGATCGCCTCGGGGGAACCTTTCGTTTTCAGATAAAAGTGCTGATTTTGGAAAAGACAGAGATTAAACTGTAAGAACGATGAGACAATCCATTTAATTTACTAAAAGTCTTAATGATGTGATTCTTCACCAGAGAGTAGATTTGTGTTCAAATCTTAATCAGTCATAATGTTAAAATACATTTGACAGTGTCACAGTATACTATGCTAAAGGAGATAAGAAAGGAAGCACTGAAGCACCTTTCCTCATCATTTAGAGAATTCAAACAGCTCTTATCGTGGCTGCTACTCAGATACTTCTGGATCATTTCACTCCGTTAGGAACCTTCCTAAGAGAAAAATACTTTTTGGCCGCAGCCCAGAACTTAAACACAAACTGATCTGACGAGAGAATGAAGTGCACGTGGAGAGACAGGCGGAGGAGCTGCAGGTGAGGGGGATGAGGTGATTAGGTCGAGGGATGGGCAGGGAGCTGATTGGCCGGGGAAAACCACTGGGAACAAGGAAGGAGCTGATTGGTTGGGAGGAACTAACGAGGCTGATTCAGAGCAGGTGTGTAGATGGGCACAGGATGGAAAGGCAGTACAGGAACACAGGAGGAAAAACACAGAAAACAAAAAGTCTGAAGGCATCTGGACACATACTGTGTCACATAAATATTATTTAGATAGTTAATACTTTGTCAATTGTTAATAATTAGTTTCTGGCCCATCTATCTAATATTTAAAGATGTTTTTACAAATGATTTCTTAAAGTTTTACAAATCATTTGGTATTCATTAACAGATACTTACTATAGTATATAAAATGTTATTATGTGTGCAACAATAAACTGTTAATAAATACTTCACTAATGTAATAAGTATGTAATTGTTATCGTCTCTTATCAGATATATGATTTATAAACTAACTTATTTCATATTACACAAACTAAAATAACTATTAACTAAGTTTAATTAACTATCAATTCATCATTTATATATGACGGTTGTTTTAAAGTGTTACCGGCTTCTTTTTGGCAATCAGAGGAGTCGCCTCCTGCTGGCTATTAGAAAGAATGCAAGCTTAACTTCCACTTCCACATTGACTTCACTTTTCAGACCCTGAAGTTGCCCACTGGAAAAGGTTCTGTAGTGTCTCTGTTAACACTTCAGAGCTGTAAAAAGATGAAATGAACGGTTTCTACAGCATCTCCACCACCTGCTGCTGTTTGATCAGCTGATAGAGATTTGATGTCATAACTGCTGCTTTATATTCTGCATTCACTCCGGCTTTCGCTGTACTTTTTGCCAGGTAACCAGTGGCACACCAGCGCCACCAGAGTTTGATGACCTTACGCACTGTATAATAATTAGGGCTGTCAAAGTTAACGCGATAATAACGCAGTTTTTAGGTTGTAGCTTGCTCGGGAGGAGGCTAAATAACGCTATAATCACATGCAGTTTGGGGCAAGTCATAGTCAAGTCAGCAAACTGACAGCTGTTGTTGTCTTGTCTGCTTGAGTTTGCCATGTTATACTTTTTTTTTTTTTTACCTGTGAGGGTTTCTGGACAATATTTGTCATTGTTTTGTGTCATTAATTGATTTCCAGTAATAAATATATACATACATTTGCATAAAGCAGCATATTTGCCCACTCCCATGTTGATAAGAGTATTAAATACTTGACAAATCTCCCTTTAAGGTACATTTTGAACAGATAAAAAATGTGTGATTGATTTGCAATTAATCACGATTAACTATGGACAATCATACGATTTATCTCGATTACATATTTTAATCGATTGACAGCCCTAATAATAATGTCCATGTCCGCCAATCTTCAACCTGAGCAGACGACTAGAGTAAGGGAAACACTGGTGTAGGTGTGCCGGCCCTTCAAACCAAAACTAAAGATCATTTAGATCATGAAAGGACACTAAAAAGGCACCATGGTACTAAATCACAGCAAAACCAGATCCCAACTCCGATTTGGCTTCAAGACGAGGTAATTTATGTAATATC
Organism: Sebastes fasciatus; assembly: GCF_043250625.1. Taxonomy (NCBI): domain Eukaryota; kingdom Metazoa; phylum Chordata; class Actinopteri; order Perciformes; family Sebastidae; genus Sebastes; species Sebastes fasciatus. Next base: position 7,402,288 of record NC_133813.1, read on the forward strand.
ACAATTAATTAAAAAGTTATTTTGTCCTTTCTTTTTTTCCTCTCTGTTGTAAAATAACATGATTACACACTGAGGATCGTCAGCCTGCAGCGGCACTCTGTTCCCGTGGTTTCATTTAACTTTTAATAAGTTGCAGTTCTGCTTCGTTATATCTGAAAACAGAGCTGTCTGTTAACCAGACTCTCTGTTTTACATCGCAAACACCAACTTTATCTGCCTCGAAGAAGCACGTCCCTCTCTGAATTATACCCACAGAACCTGAACAGAAACTCATGAATTTTTAATATCATAAATGTTACTTTACTTCTTTTTACCCTCAGTGTGCAACAGGGCCGTAGACTGTGTATGCAGTGGTTGTACATGCACATCTGTGCTTCTATTCTTGTGAGGACCCTCATTGACATAAAGTATCCCCTGCCCCTGGCCTCATTTTAACCTCAACCTAACTCTGACCTCCACCCTAAAACCAGGTTTTAACCCTCAAACAGTCGTTTGTTAAGCTGAGGACTGGACAGAACGTCCTCAAACTCAAACTGACCCTTGCAAAGATGGAAGTACAATAACACACACACACACACAGAAAAGGGAGGCAGCTGGACAATCGACATCTGTTCAGTCTTGTATAAACGCTGACACTCTCTCTAACACCACTGCTGTCACTGTGTGTGCGTGTGTGTGTGTGTGTGTGTATGAAGGATTAACTGTTGACTTGACTTTGTTTGTCGGTGTGTGTGTGTGTGTGTGTGTGTGTGTGTGGAGGGGGGTGTGGAAGGGGGGATTTGATGCCTATTATACTCATGTGTATGCATATGTGTGTGTGAGACTGTGTGTATGTGTATGATAGAACAATAGGGGCGGGGTGGCAGCTCTCAAAAATGTCCTTAAACAGTGTTGAGCCTCCGTAAGACTTT